>NC_134701.1:235431100-235788600 GCF_043290135.1 Rhipicephalus microplus
ATTTTCGCGAGCCTGCAAGTGGTAAGAAATCTTGAAACTTTTTGCAGAGGTAACCTGCTTTCGTGCACCCAAGAAGATTACGTTTAGCTTCACTTTGCGATGATAAACTACGGAAAGCTAGTCGAAAAACCTCTGCTGACCGTTAATTCAATCAATGCCAACCAGAACATTTCGCGAGCCTGCAAGTGGTGAGAAATCTTGAAACTTTTTGCAAAGATGAGCTCAGTGTACTTGTACCTAAGGAGAATAAGTTTAGCTTAACTATGCGACGAAAAACCACGGAAAGCTCGTCGAAAAGGCCCCGGTGACAATTCATTCTACCAATGCCAACCAAAACATTTTCGCGAGCCTGCAGGTGGTACCAAACTTCTTGCAAGGATAAGCCCCATTCGAGTACCTAAGGAGTAATCGTTTAGGTTAAGTATGCGACGAGAAACCACGGAAAGCTCGTCGAAAAGGCCCAGTGACAAATTATTCGATCAATGGAAACCAGAACATTTTGGCGAGCTTTCAAGTGGTATAAATCTTGAAACTTCTTGCAGAGATCAGCTCAATTTACTTGTACCTAAGGAGAAAAAGTTCAGCATCACTATGCGATGAGAAGCCACGGAAGGATAGTCGAAAAGGCTCCGGTGACAATTCATTCAATCAATGCCAACCAGAACATTTTCGCGAGCCTGCACGTGGTACTAAACTTCTTGCAGGGATAAGCCCCTATCGAGTACCTAAGGAGATAACCTTTAGCTTCACTATGCGACGGGAAACCACGGAAAGCTTGTTGAAACCCCCCCGGTGACAATTATTTCAATCAATGCTAACCAGAACATTTCGCGAGCCTGCAAGTGGTGAGAAATCTTGAAATATTTTGCAAAGATGAGCTTAAGGTACTTGTACCTAAGGAGAATAAGTTTAGCTTAACTATACGACGAGAAACCACGGAAGGATAGTCGAAAAGTTCCCGGTCACAATTCGTTCAATCAATGCCAACCAGATCATTTTCGCGAGCCTGCACGTGGTACTAAACTTCTTGCAGGGATAAGCCCTTCGAGTACCTAAGGAGTAATCGTTTAGGTTAACTATGCGATGAGAAACCACGGAACGCTCGTCGAAAAGGCCCCGGTGACAATTATTTCAATCAATGCCAACCAGAACATTTTCGCGAGCCTGCAAGTGGTAAGAAATCTTGAAACTTTTTGCAGAGGTAACCTGCTTTCGTGCACCCAAGAAGATTACGTTTAGCTTCACTTTGCGATGATAAACTACGGAAAGCTAGTCGAAAAACCCCTGCTGACCGTTAATTCAATCAATGCCAACCAGAACATTTCGCGAGCCTGCAAGTGGTGAGAAATCTTGAAACTTTTTGCAAAGATGAGCTCAGTGTACTTGTACCTAAGGAGAATAAGTTTAGCTTAACTATGCGACGAAAAACTACGGAAAGCTCGTCGAAAAGGCCCCGGTGACAATTCATTCTACCAATGCCAAGCAGAACATTTTCGCGAGCCTGCATGTGGTACCAAACTTCTTGCAAGGATAAGCCCCATTCGAGTACGAAAGGAGAAATCGTTTAGCTTAACTATGCGACGAGAAACCACGGAAAGCTAGTCGAAAAGGCCCTGGTGACAAATTATTCAATCAATGCCAACCACAACATTTTCGCGAGCCTGCACGTGCTACTAAACTTCTTGCAGGGATAAGCCCTTCGAGTACCTAAGGAGTAATCGTTTAGGTTAACTATGCGATGAGAAACCACGGAACGCTCGTCGAAAAGGCCCCAGTGACAATTATTTCAATCAATGCCAACCAGAACATTTTCGCGAGCCTGCAAGTGGTAAGAAATCTTGAAACTTCTTGCAGAGGTAACCTGCTTTCGTGCACCCAAGAAGATAACGTTTAGCTTCACTTTGCGATGATAAACTAAGGAAAGCTAGTCGAAAAAGCCCTGGTGACCGTTAATTCAATCAATGCCAACCAGAACATTTCGCGAGCCTGCAAGTGGTGAGAAATCTTGAAACTTTTTGCAAAGATGAGCTCAGTGTACTTGTACCTAAGGAGAATAAGTTTAGCTTAACTATGCGACGAAAAACCACGGAAAGCTCGTCGAAAAGGCCCCGGTGACAAATTATTCAATCAATGCCAACCAGAACATTTTCGCGAGCCTGCACGTGGTACTAAACTTCTTGCAGGGATAAGCCCTTCGAGTACCTAAGGAGTAATCGTTTAGGTTAACTATGCGATGAGAAACCACGGAACGCTCGTCGAAAAGGCCCCGGTGACAATTATTTCAATCAATGCCAACCAGAACATTTTCGCGAGCCTGCAAGTGGTAAGAAATCTTGAAACTTTTTGCAGAGGTAACCTGCTTTCGTGCACCCAAGAAGATTACGTTTAGCTTCACTTTGCGATGATAAACTACGGAAAGCTAGTCGAAAAACCCCTGCTGACCGTTAATTCAATCAATGCCAACCAGAACATTTCGCGAGCCTGCAAGTGGTGAGAAATCTTGAAACTTTTTGCAAAGATGAGCTCAGTGTACTTGTACCTAAGGAGAATAAGTTTAGCTTAACTATGCGACGAAAAACCACGGAAAGCTCGTCGAAAAGGCCCCGGTGACAATTCATTCTACCAATGCCAACCAAAACATTTTCGCGAGCCTGCATGTGGTACCAAACTTCTTGCAAGGATAAGCCCCATTCGAGTACCTAAGGAGTAATCGTTTAGGTTAAGTATGCGACGAGAAACCACGGAAAGCTCGTCGAAAAGGCCCAGTGACAAATTATTCGATCAATGGAAAACAGAACATTTTGGCGAGCTTTCAAGTGGTATAAATCTTGAAACTTCTTGCAGAGATCAGCTCAATTTACTTGTACCTAAGGAGAAAAAGTTCAGCATCACTATGCGATGAGAAGCCACGGAAGGATAGTCGAAAAGGCCCCGGTGACAATTCATTCAATCAATGCCAACCAGAACATTTTCGCGAGCCTGCACGTGGTACTAAACTTCTTGCAGGGATAAGCCCCTATCGAGCACCTAAGGAGATAACCTTTAGCTTCACTATGCGACGGGAAACCACGGAAAGCTTGTTGAAACCCCCCCGGTGACAATTATTTCAATCAATGCTAACCAGAACATTTCGCGAGCCTGCAAGTGGTGAGAAATCTTGAAACATTTTGCAAAGATGAGCTTAAGGTACTTGTACCTAAGGAGAATAAGTTTAGCTTAACTATACGACGAGAAACCACGGAAGGATAGTCGAAAAGTTCCCGGTCACAATTCGTTCAATCATTGCCAACCAGATCATTTTCGCGAGCCTGCACGTGGTACTAAACTTCTTGCAGGGATAAGCCCTTCGAGTACCTAAGGAGTAATCGTTTAGGTTAACTATGCGATGAGAAACCACGGAACGCTCGTCGAAAAGGCCCCGGTGACAATTATTTCAATCAATGCCAACCAGAACATTTTCGCGAGCCTGCAAGTGGTAAGAAATCTTGAAACTTTTTGCAGAGGTAACCTGCTTTCGTGCACCCAAGAAGATTACGTTTAGCTTCACTTTGCGATGATAAACTACGGAAAGCTAGTCGAAAAACCCCTGCTGACCGTTAATTCAATCAATGCCAACCAGAACATTTCGCGAGCCTGCAAGTGGTGAGAAATCTTGAAACTTTTTGCAAAGATGAGCTCAGTGTACTTGTACCTAAGGAGAATAAGTTTAGCTTAACTATGCGACGAAAAACTACGGAAAGCTCGTCGAAAAGGCCCCGGTGACAATTCATTCTACCAATGCCAACCAGAACATTTTCGCGAGCCTGCATGTGGTACCAAACTTCTTGCAAGGATAAGCCCCATTCGAGTACGAAAGGAGAAATCGTTTAGCTTAACTATGCGACGAGAAACCACGGAAAGCTAGTCGAAAAGGCCCTGGTGACAAATTATTCAATCAATGCCAACCACAACATTTTCGCGAGCCTGCACGTGCTACTAAACTTCTTGCAGGGATAAGCCCTTCGAGTACCTAAGGAGTAATCGTTTAGGTTAACTATGCGATGAGAAACCACGGAACGCTCGTCGAAAAGGCCCCAGTGACAATTATTTCAATCAATGCCAACCAGAACATTTTCGCGAGCCTGCAAGTGGTAAGAAATCTTGAAACTTCTTGCAGAGGTAACCTGCTTTCGTGCACCCAAGAAGATAACGTTTAGCTTCACTTTGCGATGATAAACTAAGGAAAGCTAGTCGAAAAAGCCCTGGTGACCGTTAATTCAATCAATGCCAACCAGAACATTTCGCGAGCCTGCAAGTGGTGAGAAATCTTGAAACTTTTTGCAAAGATGAGCTCAGTGTACTTGTACCTAAGGAGAATAAGTTTAGCTTAACTATGCGACGAAAAACCACGGAAAGCTCGTCGAAAAGGCCCCGGTGACAATTCATTCTACCAATGCCAACCAGAACATTTTCGCGAGCCTGCATGTGGTACGAAACTTCTTGCAAGGATAAGCCCCATTCGAGTACGAAAGGAGAAATCGTTTAGCTTAACTATGCGACGAGAAACCACGGAAAGCTAGTCGAAAAGGCCCTGGTGACAAATTATTCAATCAATGCCAACCAGAACATTTTTGCGAGCCTGCACGTGGTACCTTTTACTTGCACCAAAGGAGAAATCGTTTAGCTTAACTATGCGACGAGAAACCACGGAAAGCTAGTCGAAAAGGCCCTGGTGACAAATTATTCAATCAATGCCAACCAGAACATTTTCGCGAGCCTGCACGTGCTACTAAACTTCTTGCAGGGATAAGCCCTTCGAGTACCTAAGGAGTAATCGTTTAGGTTAACTATGCGATGAGAAACCACGGAACGCTCGTCGAAAAGGCCCCAGTGACAATTATTTCAATCAATGCCAACCAGAACATTTTCGCGAGCCTGCAAGTGGTAAGAAATCTTGAAACTTCTTGCAGAGGTAACCTGCTTTCGTGCACCCAAGAAGATAACGTTTAGCTTCACTTTGCGATGATAAACTAAGGAAAGCTAGTCGAAAAAGCCCTGGTGACCGTTAATTCAATCAATGCCAACCAGAACATTTCGCGAGCCTGCAAGTGGTGAGAAATCTTGAAACTTTTTGCAAAGATGAGCTCAGTGTACTTGTACCTAAGGAGAATAAGTTTAGCTTAACTATGCGACGAAAAACCACGCAAAGCTCGTCGAAAAGGCCCCGGTGACAAATTATTCAATCAATGCCAACCAGAACATTTTCGCGAGCCTGCACGTGGTACTAAACTTCTTGCAGGGATAAGCCCTTCGAGTACCTAAGGAGTAATCGTTTAGGTTAACTATGCGATGAGAAACCACGGAACGCTCGTCGAAAAGGCCCCGGTGACAATTATTTCAATCAATGCCAACCAGAACATTTTCGCGAGCCTGCAAGTGGTAAGAAATCTTGAAACTTTTTGCAGAGGTAACCTGCTTTCGTGCACCCAAGAAGATTACGTTTAGCTTCACTTTGCGATGATAAACTACGGAAAGCTAGTCAAAAAACCCCTGCTGACCGTTAATTCAATCAATGCCAACCAGAACATTTCGCGAGCCTGCAAGTGGTGAGAAATCTTGAAACTTTTTGCAAAGATGAGCTCAGTGTACTTGTACCTAAGGAGAATAAGTTTAGCTTAACTATGCGACGAAAAACCACGGAAAGCTCGTCGAAAAGGCCCCGGTGACAATTCATTCTACCAATGCCAACCAGAACATTTTCGCGAGCCTGCATGTGGTACGAAACTTCTTGCAAGGATAAGCCCCATTCGAGTACGAAAGGAGAAATCGTTTAGCTTAACTATGCGACGAGAAACCACGGAAAGCTAGTCGAAAAGGCCCTGGTGACAAATTATTCAATCAATGCCAACCACAACATTTTCGCGAGCCTGCACGTGCTACTAAACTTCTTGCAGGGATAAGCCCTTCGAGTACCTAAGGAGTAATCGTTTAGGTTAACTATGCGATGAGAAACCACGGAACGCTCGTCGAAAAGGCCCCAGTGACAATTATTTCAATCAATGCCAACCAGAACATTTTCGCGAGCCTGCAAGTGGTAAGAAATCTTGAAACTTCTTGCAGAGGTAACCTGCTTTCGTGCACCCAAGAAGATAACGTTTAGCTTCACTTTGCGATGATAAACTAAGGAAAGCTAGTCGAAAAAGCCCTGGTGACCGTTAATTCAATCAATGCCAACCAGAACATTTCGCGAGCCTGCAAGTGGTGAGAAATCTTGAAACTTTTTGCAAAGATGAGCTCAGTGTACTTGTACCTAAGGAGAATAAGTTTAGCTTAACTATGCGACGAAAAACCACGGAAAGCTCGTCGAAAAGGCCCCGGTGACAAATTATTCAATCAATGCCAACCAGAACATTTTCGCGAGCCTGCACGTGGTACTAAACTTCTTGCAGGGATAAGCCCTTCGAGTACCTAAGGAGTAATCGTTTAGGTTAACTATGCGATGAGAAACCACGGAACGCTCGTCGAAAAGGCCCCGGTGACAATTATTTCAATCAATGCCAACCAGAACATTTTCGCGAGCCTGCAAGTGGTAAGAAATCTTGAAACTTTTTGCAGAGGTAACCTGCTTTCGTGCACCCAAGAAGATTACGTTTAGCTTCACTTTGCGATGATAAACTACGGAAAGCTAGTCGAAAAACCTCTGCTGACCGTTAATTCAATCAATGCCAACCAGAACATTTCGCGAGCCTGCAAGTGGTGAGAAATCTTGAAACTTTTTGCAAAGATGAGCTCAGTGTACTTGTACCTAAGGAGAATAAGTTTAGCTTAACTATGCGACGAAAAACCACGGAAAGCTCGTCGAAAAGGCCCCGGTGACAATTCATTCTACCAATGCCAACCAAAACATTTTCGCGAGCCTGCAGGTGGTACCAAACTTCTTGCAAGGATAAGCCCCATTCGAGTACCTAAGGAGTAATCGTTTAGGTTAAGTATGCGACGAGAAACCACGGAAAGCTCGTCGAAAAGGCCCAGTGACAAATTATTCGATCAATGGAAACCAGAACATTTTGGCGAGCTTTCAAGTGGTATAAATCTTGAAACTTCTTGCAGAGATCAGCTCAATTTACTTGTACCTAAGGAGAAAAAGTTCAGCATCACTATGCGATGAGAAGCCACGGAAGGATAGTCGAAAAGGCCCCGGTGACAATTCATTCAATCAATGCCAACCAGAACATTTTCGCGAGCCTGCACGTGGTACTAAACTTCTTGCAGGGATAAGCCCCTATCGAGTACCTAAGGAGATAACCTTTAGCTTCACTATGCGACGGGAAACCACGGAAAGCTTGTTGAAACCCCCTCGGTGACAATTATTTCAATCAATGCTAACCAGAACATTTCGCGAGCCTGCAAGTGGTGAGAAATCTTGAAACATTTTGCAAAGATGAGCTTAAGGTACTTGTACCTAAGGAGAATAAGTTTAGCTTAACTATACGACGAGAAACCACGGAAGGATAGTCGAAAAGTTCCCGGTCACAATTCGTTCAACCAATGCCAACCAGATCATTTTCGCGAGCCTGCACGTGGTACTAAACTTCTTGCAGGGATAAGCCCTTCGAGTACCTAAGGAGTAATCGTTTAGGTTAACTATGCGATGAGAAACCACGGAACGCTCGTCGAAAAGGCCCCGGTGACAATTATTTCAATCAATGCCAACCAGAACATTTTCGCGAGCCTGCAAGTGGTAAGAAATCTTGAAACTTTTTGCAGAGGTAACCTGCTTTCGTGCACCCAAGAAGATTACGTTTAGCTTCACTTTGCGATGATAAACTACGGAAAGCTAGTCGAAAAACCCCTGCTGACCGTTAATTCAATCAATGCCAACCAGAACATTTCGCGAGCCTGCAAGAGGTGAGAAATCTTGAAACTTTTTGCAAAGATGAGCTCAGTGTACTTGTACCTAAGGAGAATAAGTTTAGCTTAACTATGCGACGAAAAACTACGGAAAGCTCGTCGAAAAGGCCCCGGTGACAATTCATTCTACCAATGCCAAGCAGAACATTTTCGCGAGCCTGCATGTGGTACCAAACTTCTTGCAAGGATAAGCCCCATTCGAGTACGAAAGGAGAAATCGTTTAGCTTAACTATGCGACGAGAAACCACGGAAAGCTAGTCGAAAAGGCCCTGGTGACAAATTATTCAATCAATGCCAACCACAACATTTTCGCGAGCCTGCACGTGCTACTAAACTTCTTGCAGGGATAAGCCCTTCGAGTACCTAAGGAGTAATCGTTTAGGTTAACTATGCGATGAGAAACCACGGAACGCTCGTCGAAAAGGCCCCAGTGACAATTATTTCAATCAATGCCAACCAGAACATTTTCGCGAGCCTGCAAGTGGTAAGAAATCTTGAAACTTCTTGCAGAGGTAACCTGCTTTCGTGCACCCAAGAAGATAACGTTTAGCTTCACTTTGCGATGATAAACTAAGGAAAGCTAGTCGAAAAAGCCCTGGTGACCGTTAATTCAATCAATGCCAACCAGAACATTTCGCGAGCCTGCAAGTGGTGAGAAATCTTGAAACTTTTTGCAAAGATGAGCTCAGTGTACTTGTACCTAAGGAGAATAAGTTTAGCTTAACTATGCGACGAAAAACCACGGAAAGCTCGTCGAAAAGGCCCCGGTGACAAATTATTCAATCAATGCCAACCAGAACATTTTCGCGAGCCTGCACGTGGTACTAAACTTCTTGCAGGGATAAGCCCTTCGAGTACCTAAGGAGTAATCGTTTAGGTTAACTATGCGATGAGAAACCACGGAACGCTCGTCGAAAAGGCCCCGGTGACAATTATTTCAATCAATGCCAACCAGAACATTTTCGCGAGCCTGCAAGTGGTAAGAAATCTTGAAACTTTTTGCAGAGGTAACCTGCTTTCGTGCACCCAAGAAGATTACGTTTAGCTTCACTTTGCGATGATAAACTACGGAAAGCTAGTCGAAAAACCCCTGCTGACCGTTAATTCAATCAATGCCAACCAGAACATTTCGCGAGCCTGCAAGTGGTGAGAAATCTTGAAACTTTTTGCAAAGATGAGCTCAGTGTACTTGTACCTAAGGAGAATAAGTTTAGCTTAACTATGCGACGAAAAACCACGGAAAGCTCGTCGAAAAGGCCCCGGTGACAATTCATTCTACCAATGCCAACCAAAACATTTTCGCGAGCCTGCATGTGGTACCAAACTTCTTGCAAGGATAAGCCCCATTCGAGTACCTAAGGAGTAATCGTTTAGGTTAAGTATGCGACGAGAAACCACGGAAAGCTCGTCGAAAAGGCCCAGTGACAAATTATTCGATCAATGGAAACCAGAACATTTTGGCGAGCTTTCAAGTGGTATAAATCTTGAAACTTCTTGCAGAGATCAGCTCAATTTACTTGTACCTAAGGAGAAAAAGTTCAGCATCACTATGCGATGAGAAGCCACGGAAGGATAGTCGAAAAGGCCCCGGTGACAATTCATTCAATCAATGCCAACCAGAACATTTTCGCGAGCCTGCACGTGGTACTAAACTTCTTGCAGGGATAAGCCCCTATCGAGTACCTAAGGAGATAACCTTTAGCTTCACTATGCGACGGGAAACCACGGAAAGCTTGTTGAAACCCCCCCGGTGACAATTATTTCAATCAATGCTAACCAGAACATTTCGCGAGCCTGCAAGTGGTGAGAAATCTTGAAACATTTTGCAAAGATGAGCTTAATGTACTTGTACCTAAGGAGAATAAGTTTAGCTTAACTATACGACGAGAAACCACGGAAGGATAGTCGAAAAGTTCCCGGTCACAATTCGTTCAATCAATGCCAACCAGATCATTTTCGCGAGCCTGCACGTGGTACTAAACTTCTTGCAGGGATAAGCCCTTCGAGTACCTAAGGAGTAATCGTTTAGGTTAACTATGCGATGAGAAACCACGGAACGCTCGTCGAAAAGGCCCCGGTGACAATTATTTCAATCAATGCCAACCAGAACATTTTCGCGAGCCTGCAAGTGGTAAGAAATCTTGAAACTTTTTGCAGAGGTAACCTGCTTTCGTGCACCCAAGAAGATTACGTTTAGCTTCACTTTGCGATGATAAACTACGAAAAGCTAGTCGAAAAACCCCTGCTGACCGTTAATTCAATCAATGCCAACCAGAACATTTCGCGAGCCTGCAAGTGGTGAGAAATCTTGAAACTTTTTGCAAAGATGAGCTCAGTGTACTTGTACCTAAGGAGAATAAGTTTAGCTTAACTATGCGACGAAAAACTACGGAAAGCTCGTCGAAAAGGCCCCGGTGACAATTCATTCTACCAATGCCAACCAGAACATTTTCGCGAGCCTGCATGTGGTACCAAACTTCTTGCAAGGATAAGCCCCATTCGAGTACGAAAGGAGAAATCGTTTAGCTTAACTATGCGACGAGAAACCACGGAAAGCTAGTCGAAAAGGCCCTGGTGACAAATTATTCAATCAATGCCAACCACAACATTTTCGCGAGCCTGCACGTGCTACTAAACTTCTTGCAGGGATAAGCCCTTCGAGTACCTAAGGAGTAATCGTTTAGGTTAACTATGCGATGAGAAACCACGGAACGCTCGTCGAAAAGGCCCCAGTGACAATTATTTCAATCAATGCCAACCAGAACATTTTCGCGAGCCTGCAAGTGGTAAGAAATCTTGAAACTTCTTGCAGAGGTAACCTGCTTTCGTGCACCCAAGAAGATAACGTTTAGCTTCACTTTGCGATGATAAACTAAGGAAAGCTAGTCGAAAAAGCCCTGGTGACCGTTAATTCAATCAATGCCAACCAGAACATTTCGCGAGCCTGCAAGTGGTGAGAAATCTTGAAACTTTTTGCAAAGATGAGCTCAGTGTACTTGTACCTAAGGAGAATAAGTTTAGCTTAACTATGCGACGAAAAACCACGGAAAGCTCGTCGAAAAGGCCCCGGTGACAAATTATTCAATCAATGCCAACCAGAACATTTTCGCGAGCCTGCACGTGGTACTAAACTTCTTGCAGGGATAAGCCCTTCGAGTACCTAAGGAGTAATCGTTTAGGTTAACTATGCGATGAGAAACCACGGAACGCTCGTCGAAAAGGCCCCGGTGACAATTATTTCAATCAATGCCAACCAGAACATTTTCGCGAGCCTGCAAGTGGTAAGAAATCTTGAAACTTTTTGCAGAGGTAACCTGCTTTCGTGCACCCAAGAAGATTACGTTTAGCTTCACTTTGCGATGATAAACTACGGAAAGCTAGTCGAAAAACCCCTGCTGACCGTTAATTCAATCAATGCCAACCAGAACATTTCGCGAGCCTGCAAGTGGTGAGAAATCTTGAAACTTTTTGCAAAGATGAGCTCAGTGTACTTGTACCTAAGGAGAATAAGTTTAGCTTAACTATGCGACGAAAAACCACGGAAAGCTCGTCGAAAAGGCCCCGGTGACAATTCATTCTACCAATGCCAACCAAAACATTTTCGCGAGCCTGCATGTGGTACCAAACTTCTTGCAAGGATAAGCCCCATTCGAGTACCTAAGGAGTAATCGTTTAGGTTAAGTATGCGACGAGAAACCACGGAAAGCTCATCGAAAAGGCCCAGTGACAAATTATTCGATCAATGGAAACCAGAACATTTTGGCGAGCTTTCAATTGGTATAAATCTTGAAACTTCTTGCAGAGATCAGCTCAATTTACTTGTACCTAAGGAGAAAAAGTTCAGCATCACTATGCGATGAGAAGCCACGGAAGGATAGTCGAAAAGGCCCCGGTGACAATTCATTCAATCAATGCCAACCAGAACATTTTCGCGAGCCTGCACGTGGTACTAAACTTCTTGCAGGGATAAGCCCCTATCGAGTACCTAAGGAGATAACCTTTAGCTTCACTATGCGACGGGAAACCACGCAAAGCTTGTTGAAACCCCCCCGGTGACAATTATTTCAATCAATGCTAACCAGAACATTTCGCGAGCCTGCAAGTGGTGAGAAATCTTGAAACATTTTGCAAAGATGAGCTTAATGTACTTGTACCTAAGGAGAATAAGTTTAGCTTAACTATACGACGAGAAACCACGGAAGGATAGTCGAAAAGTTCCCGGTCACAATTCGTTCAATCAATGCCAACCAGATCATTTTCGCGAGCCTGCACGTGGTACTAAACTTCTTGCAGGGATAAGCCCTTCGAGTACCTAAGGAGTAATCGTTTAGGTTAACTATGCGATGAGAAACCACGGAACGCTCGTCGAAAAGGCCCCGGTGACAATTATTTCAATCAATGCCAACCAGAACATTTTCGCGAGCCTGCAAGTGGTAAGAAATCTTGAAACTTTTTGCAGAGGTAACCTGCTTTCGTGCACCCAAGAAGATTACGTTTAGCTTCACTTTGCGATGATAAACTACGAAAAGCTAGTCGAAAAACCCCTGCTGACCGTTAATTCAATCAATGCCAACCAGAACATTTCGCGAGCCTGCAAGTGGTGAGAAATCTTGAAACTTTTTGCAAAGATGAGCTCAGTGTACTTGTACCTAAGGAGAATAAGTTTAGCTTAACTATGCGACGAAAAACTACGGAAAGCTCGTCGAAAAGGCCCCGGTGACAATTCATTCTACCAATGCCAACCAGAACATTTTCGCGAGCCTGCATGTGGTACCAAACTTCTTGCAAGGATAAGCCCCATTCGAGTACGAAAGGAGAAATCGTTTAGCTTAACTATGCGACGAGAAACCACGGAAAGCTAGTCGAAAAGGCCCTGGTGACAAATTATTCAATCAATGCCAACCACAACATTTTCGCGAGCCTGCACGTGCTACTAAACTTCTTGCAGGGATAAGCCCTTCGAGTACCTAAGGAGTAATCGTTTAGGTTAACTATGCGATGAGAAACCACGGAACGCTCGTCGAAAAGGCCCCAGTGACAATTATTTCAATCAATGCCAACCAGAACATTTTCGCGAGCCTGCAAGTGGTAAGAAATCTTGAAACTTCTTGCAGAGGTAACCTGCTTTCGTGCACCCAAGAAGATAACGTTTAGCTTCACTTTGCGATGATAAACTAAGGAAAGCTAGTCGAAAAAGCCCTGGTGACCGTTAATTCAATCAATGCCAACCAGAACATTTCGCGAGCCTGCAAGTGGTGAGAAATCTTGAAACTTTTTGCAAAGATGAGCTCAGTGTACTTGTACCTAAGGAGAATAAGTTTAGCTTAACTATGCGACGAAAAACCACGGAAAGCTCGTCGAAAAGGCCCCGGTGACAAATTATTCAATCAATGCCAACCAGAACATTTTCGCGAGCCTGCACGTGGTACTAAACTTCTTGCAGGGATAAGCCCTTCGAGTACCTAAGGAGTAATCGTTTAGGTTAACTATGCGATGAGAAACCACGGAACGCTCGTCGAAAAGGCCCCGGTGACAATTATTTCAATCAATGCCAACCAGAACATTTTCGCGAGCCTGCAAGTGGTAAGAAATCTTGAAACTTTTTGCAGAGGTAACCTGCTTTCGTGCACCCAAGAAGATTACGTTTAGCTTCACTTTGCGATGATAAACTACGGAAAGCTAGTCGAAAAACCCCTGCTGACCGTTAATTCAATCAATGCCAACCAGAACATTTCGCGAGCCTGCAAGTGGTGAGAAATCTTGAAACTTTTTGCAAAGATGAGCTCAGTGTACTTGTACCTAAGGAGAATAAGTTTAGCTTAACTATGCGACGAAAAACCACGGAAAGCTCGTCGAAAAGGCCCCGGTGACAATTCATTCTACCAATGCCAACCAAAACATTTTCGCGAGCCTGCATGTGGTACCAAACTTCTTGCAAGGATAAGCCCCATTCGAGTACCTAAGGAGTAATCGTTTAGGTTAAGTATGCGACGAGAAACCACGGAAAGCTCATCGAAAAGGCCCAGTGACAAATTATTCGATCAATGGAAACCAGAACATTTTGGCGAGCTTTCAAGTGGTATAAATCTTGAAACTTCTTGCAGAGATCAGCTCAATTTACTTGTACCTAAGGAGAAAAAGTTCAGCATCACTATGCGATGAGAAGCCACGGAAGGATAGTCGAAAAGGCCCCGGTGACAATTCATTCAATCAATGCCAACCAGAACATTTTCGCGAGCCTGCACGTGGTACTAAACTTCTTGCAGGGATAAGCCCCTATCGAGTACCTAAGGAGATAACCTTTAGCTTCACTATGCGACGGGAAACCACGCAAAGCTTGTTGAAACCCCCCCGGTGACAATTATTTCAATCAATGCTAACCAGAACATTTCGCGAGCCTGCAAGTGGTGAGAAATCTTGAAACATTTTGCAAAGATGAGCTTAAGGTACTTGTACCTAAGGAGAATAAGTTTAGCTTAACTATACGAAGAGAAACCACGGAAGGATAGTCGAAAAGTTCCCGGTCACAATTCGTTCAATCAATGCCAACCAGATCATTTTCGCGAGCCTGCACGTGGTACTAAACTTCTTGCAGGGATAAGCCCTTCGAGTACCTAAGGAGTAATCGTTTAGGTTAACTATGCGATGAGAAACCACGGAACGCTCGTCGAAAAGGCCCCGGTGACAATTATTTCAATCAATGCCAACCAGAACATTTTCGCGAGCCTGCAAGTGGTAAGAAATCTTGAAACTTCTTGCAGAGGTAACCTGCTTTCGTGCACCCAAGAAGATAACGTTTAGCTTCACTTTGCGATGATAAACTACGGAAAGCTAGTCGAAAAAGCCCTGGTGACAATTCATTCAATCAATGCCAACTGGAACATTTTCGCGAGCCTGCACTTATTACCTTTTACTTGCATCCAAGGAGAAATCGTTTAGCTTAACTATGCGACGAGAAACCACAGAACACTCGTCGAAAAGGCCCCGGTGACAATTCATTCAATCAATGCCAAGCAGAACATTTTCGCGAGCCTGCACGTGGTACCATATTTTGAAACGTTTCGCAGAGATCAGCTCATTTTACTTGCACCTAAAGAGATGAATTGTAGTTTTACTATGCGACGAGAAACCATGGAAGGCTAGTCGGAAAGGTCCCGAGGCAATTCAATCAATCAATGCCAACCAAAACATTTTTGCGAGACTGCGCGTGGTCGTATAACAAAATAACCTTGCACATATCAAAAGCGTCCAAAGCTTGCACATTATAGACATGCGCTTTAGGTTCAATATGCGACGAGTAACCACGGAAGGCAATTGAAAAAGCCACAGTGAAAAATCATTCAATCAACGCCCACCAGAACATTTTTGCGAGCCTGCAAGCAGTGCGAAATCTTGAAACGTTTTGCAGAAATCAGCTCAATTTTCTAGAACCTAAGGTGAAGAAGTTTAGATTCACTTTGTGACGAGAAACCATGGAAGGCTTGTCGAAAATGCCCTGGTGACAAATTATTCAATCAATGCCAACCTGTACATTTTCGCGAGCCTACACGTGGTACCATATCTTCAAAAATTCTTGCAGACACCTGCCCTTTTTACTTGCACCTAAGGAAAAAAGTTTTTGGTTGCACTTTGCGATGAGAAAACACCGAAGGCTGGTGAAAAGGTCCCGGTGACAAATCATTCAATCAATGCCAACCAGAGCATTTTCGCGAGCCTTAAGGTATCAAATCTTGAAACTTCTCGCAGAGATCAGAACATTTAGTTGCACCTAAGAAGTAATCGTTTAGGTTAAGTATGCGACGAGAAACCACGGAAAGCTAGTCGAAAAGGCCCCGGTGACAAATTATTCAATCAATGCCAACCAGAACATTTTTGCGAGCCTGCACGTGGTACCTTTTACTTGCACCAAAGGAGAAATCGTTTAGCTTAACTATGCGACGAGAAACCACGGAAAGCTAGTCGAAAAGGCCCTGGTGACAAATTATTCAATCAATGCCAACCAGAACATTTTCGCGAGCCTGCACGTGCTACTAAACTTCTTGCAGGGATAAGCCCTTCGAGTACCTAAGGAGTAATCGTTTAGGTTAACTATGCGATGAGAAACCACGGAACGCTCGTCGAAAAGGCCCCAGTGACAATTATTTCAATCAATGCCAACCAGAACATTTTCGCGAGCCTGCAAGTGGTAAGAAATCTTGAAACTTCTTGCAGAGGTAACCTGCTTTCGTGCACCCAAGAAGATAACGTTTAGCTTCACTTTGCGATGATAAACTAAGGAAAGCTAGTCGAAAAAGCCCTGGTGACCGTTAATTCAATCAATGCCAACCAGAACATTTCGCGAGCCTGCAAGTGGTGAGAAATCTTGAAACTTTTTGCAAAGATGAGCTCAGTGTACTTGTACCTAAGGAGAATAAGTTTAGCTTAACTATGCGACGAAAAACCACGGAAAGCTCGTCGAAAAGGCCCCGGTGACAAATTATTCAATCAATGCCAACCAGAACATTTTCACGAGCCTGCACGTGGTACTAAACTTCTTGCAGGGATAAGCCCTTCGAGTACCTAAGGAGTAATCGTTTAGGTTAACTATGCGATGAGAAACCACGGAACGCTCGTCGAAAAGGCCCCGGTGACAATTATTTCAATCAATGCCAACCAGAACTTTTTCGCGAGCCTGCAAGTGGTAAGAAATCTTGAAACTTTTTGCAGAGGTAACCTGCTTTCGTGCACCCAAGAAGATTACGTTTAGCTTCACTTTGCGATGATAAACTACGGAAAGCTAGTCGAAAAACCCCTGCTGACCGTTAATTCAATCAATGCCAACCAGAACATTTCGCGAGCCTGCAAGTGGTGAGAAATCTTGAAACTTTTTGCAAAGATGAGCTCAGTGTACTTGTACCTAAGGAGAATAAGTTTAGCTTAAATATGCGACGAAAAACCACGGAAAGCTCGTCGAAAAGGCCCCGGTGACAATTCATTCTACCAATGCCAACCAGAACATTTTCGCGAGCCTGCATGTGGTACCAAACTTCTTGCAAGGATAAGCCCCATTCGAGTACGAAAGGAGAAATCGTTTAGCTTAACTATGCGACGAGAAACCACGGAAAGCTAGTCGAAAAGGCCCTGGTGACAAATTATTCAATCAATGCCAACCAGAACATTTTCGCGAGCCTGCACGTGCTACTAAACTTCTTGCAGGGATAAGCCCTTCGAGTACCTAAGGAGTAATCGTTTAGGTTAACTATGCGATGAGAAACCACGGAACGCTCGTCGAAAAGGCCCCAGTGACAATTATTTCAATCAATGCCAACCAGAACATTTTCGCGAGCCTGCAAGTGGTAAGAAATCTTGAAACTTCTTGCAGAGGTAACCTGCTTTCGTGCACCCAAGAAGATAACGTTTAGCTTCACTTTGCGATGATAAACTACGGAAAGCTAGTCAAAAAACCCCTGCTGACCGTTAATTCAATCAATGCCAACCAGAACATTTCGCGAGCCTGCAAGTGGTGAGAAATCTTGAAACTTTTTGCAAAGATGAGCTCAGTGTACTTGTACCTAAGGAGAATAAGTTTAGCTTAACTATGCGACGAAAAACCACGGAAAGCTCGTCGAAAAGGCCCCGGTGACAATTCATTCTACCAATGCCAACCAGAACATTTTCGCGAGCCTGCATGTGGTACGAAACTTCTTGCAAGGATAAGCCCCATTCGAGTACGAAAGGAGAAATCGTTTAGCTTAACTATGCGACGAGAAACCACGGAAAGCTAGTCGAAAAGGCCCTGGTGACAAATTATTCAATCAATGCCAACCAGAACATTTTTGCGAGCCTGCACGTGGTACCTTTTACTTGCACCAAAGGAGAAATCGTTTAGCTTAACTATGCGACGAGAAACCACGGAAAGCTAGTCGAAAAGGCCCTGGTGACAAATTATTCAATCAATGCCAACCAGAACATTTTCGCGAGCCTGCACGTGCTACTAAACTTCTTGCAGGGATAAGCCCTTCGAGTACCTAAGGAGTAATCGTTTAGGTTAACTATGCGATGAGAAACCACGGAACGCTCGTCGAAAAGGCCCCAGTGACAATTATTTCAATCAATGCCAACCAGAACATTTTCGCGAGCCTGCAAGTGGTAAGAAATCTTGAAACTTCTTGCAGAGGTAACCTGCTTTCGTGCACCCAAGAAGATAACGTTTAGCTTCACTTTGCGATGATAAACTAAGGAAAGCTAGTCGAAAAAGCCCTGGTGACCGTTAATTCAATCAATGCCAACCAGAACATTTCGCGAGCCTGCAAGTGGTGAGAAATCTTCAAACTTTTTGCAAAGATGAGCTCAGTGTACTTGTACCTAAGGAGAATAAGTTTAGCTTAACTATGCGACGAAAAACCACGCAAAGCTCGTCGAAAAGGCCCCGGTGACAAATTATTCAATCAATGCCAACCAGAACATTTTCGCGAGCCTGCACGTGGTACTAAACTTCTTGCAGGGATAAGCCCTTCGAGTACCTAAGGAGTAATCGTTTAGGTTAACTATGCGATGAGAAACCACGGAACGCTCGTCGAAAAGGCCCCGGTGACAATTATTTCAATCAATGCCAACCAGAACATTTTCGCGAGCCTGCAAGTGGTAAGAAATCTTGAAACTTTTTGCAGAGGTAACCTGCTTTCGTGCACCCAAGAAGATTACGTTTAGCTTCACTTTGCGATGATAAACTACGGAAAGCTAGTCAAAAAACCCCTGCTGACCGTTAATTCAATCAATGCCAACCAGAACATTTCGCGAGCCTGCAAGTGGTGAGAAATCTTGAAACTTTTTGCAAAGATGAGCTCAGTGTACTTGTACCTAAGGAGAATAAGTTTAGCTTAACTATGCGACGAAAAACCACGGAAAGCTCGTCGAAAAGGCCCCAGTGACAATTCATTCTACCAATGCCAACCAGAACATTTTCGCGAGCCTGCATGTGGTACGAAACTTCTTGCAAGGATAAGCCCCATTCGAGTACGAAAGGAGAAATCGTTTAGCTTAACTATGCGACGAGAAACCACGGAAAGCTAGTCGAAAAGGCCCTGGTGACAAATTATTCAATCAATGCCAACCACAACATTTTCGCGAGCCTGCACGTGCTACTAAACTTCTTGCAGGGATAAGCCCTTCGAGTACCTAAGGAGTAATCGTTTAGGTTAACTATGCGATGAGAAACCACGGAACGCTCGTCGAAAAGGCCCCAGTGACAATTATTTCAATCAATGCCAACCAGAACATTTTCGCGAGCCTGCAAGTGGTAAGAAATCTTGAAACTTCTTGCAGAGGTAACCTGCTTTCGTGCACCCAAGAAGATAACGTTTAGCTTCACTTTGCGATGATAAACTAAGAAAAGCTAGTCGAAAAAGCCCTGGTGACCGTTAATTCAATCAATGCCAACCAGAACATTTCGCGAGCCTGCAAGTGGTGAGAAATCTTGAAACTTTTTGCAAAGATGAGCTCAGTGTACTTGTACCTAAGGAGAATAAGTTTAGCTTAACTATGCGACGAAAAACCACGGAAAGCTCGTCGAAAAGGCCCCGGTGACAAATTATTCAATCAATGCCAACCAGAACATTTTCGCGAGCCTGCACGTGGTACTAAACTTCTTGCAGGGATAAGCCCTTCGAGTACCTAAGGAGTAATCGTTTAGGTTAACTATGCGATGAGAAACCACGGAACGCTCGTCGAAAAGGCCCCGGTGACAATTATTTCAATCAATGCCAACCAGAACATTTTCGCGAGCCTGCAAGTGGTAAGAAATCTTGAAACTTTTTGCAGAGGTAACCTGCTTTCGTGCACCCAAGAAGATTACGTTTAGCTTCACTTTGCGATGATAAACTACGGAAAGCTAGTCGAAAAACCTCTGCTGACCGTTAATTCAATCAATGCCAACCAGAACATTTCGCGAGCCTGCAAGTGGTGAGAAATCTTGAAACTTTTTGCAAAGATGAGCTCAGTGTACTTGTACCTAAGGAGAATAAGTTTAGCTTAACTATGCGACGAAAAACCACGGAAAGCTCGTCGAAAAGGCCCCGGTGACAATTCATTCTACCAATGCCAACCAAAACATTTTCGCGAGCCTGCAGGTGGTACCAAACTTCTTGCAAGGATAAGCCCCATTCGAGTACCTAAGGAGTAATCGTTTAGGTTAAGTATGCGACGAGAAACCACGGAAAGCTCGTCGAAAAGGCCCAGTGACAAATTATTCGATCAATGGAAACCAGAACATTTTGGCGAGCTTTCAAGTGGTATAAATCTTGAAACTTCTTGCAGAGATCAGCTCAATTTACTTGTACCTAAGGAGAAAAAGTTCAGCATCACTATGCGATGAGAAGCCACGGAAGGATAGTCGAAAAGGCCCCGGTGACAATTCATTCAATCAATGCCAACCAGAACATTTTCGCGAGCCTGCACGTGGTACTAAACTTCTTGCAGGGATAAGCCCCTATCGAGTACCTAAGGAGATAACCTTTAGCTTCACTATGCGACGGGAAACCACGGAAAGCTTGTTGAAACCCCCCCGGTGACAATTATTTCAATCAATGCTAACCAGAACATTTCGCGAGCCTGCAAGTGGTGAGAAATCTTGAAACATTTTGCAAAGATGAGCTTAAGGTACTTGTACCTAAGGAGAATAAGTTTAGCTTAACTATACGACGAGAAACCACGGAAGGATAGTCGAAAAGTTCCCGGTCACAATTCGTTCAATCAATGCCAACCAGATCATTTTCGCGAGCCTGCACGTGGTACTAAACTTCTTGCAGGGATAAGCCCTTCGAGTACCTAAGGAGTAATCGTTTAGGTTAACTATGCGATGAGAAACCACGGAACGCTCGTCGAAAAGGCCCCGGTGACAATTATTTCAATCAATGCCAACCAGAACATTTTCGCGAGCCTGCAAGTGGTAAGAAATCTTGAAACTTTTTGCAGAGGTAACCTGCTTTCGTGCACCCAAGAAGATTACGTTTAGCTTCACTTTGCGATGATAAACTACGGAAAGCTAGTCGAAAAACCCCTGCTGACCGTTAATTCAATCAATGCCAACCAGAACATTTCGCGAGCCTGCAAGTGGTGAGAAATCTTGAAACTTTTTGCAAAGATGAGCTCAGTGTACTTGTACCTAAGGAGAATAAGTTTAGCTTAACTATGCGACGAAAAACTACGGAAAGCTCGTCGAAAAGGCCCCGGTGACAATTCATTCTACCAATGCCAAGCAGAACATTTTCGCGAGCCTGCATGTGGTACCAAACTTCTTGCAAGGATAAGCCCCATTCGAGTACGAAAGGAGAAATCGTTTAGCTTAACTATGCGACGAGAAACCACGGAAAGCTAGTCGAAAAGGCCCTGGTGACAAATTATTCAATCAATGCCAACCACAACATTTTCGCGAGCCTGCACGTGCTACTAAACTTCTTGCAGGGATAAGCCCTTCGAGTACCTAAGGAGTAATCGTTTAGGTTAACTATGCGATGAGAAACCACGGAACGCTCGTCGAAAAGGCCCCAGTGACAATTATTTCAATCAATGCCAACCAGAACATTTTCGCGAGCCTGCAAGTGGTAAGAAATCTTGAAACTTCTTGCAGAGGTAACCTGCTTTCGTGCACCCAAGAAGATAACGTTTAGCTTCACTTTGCGATGATAAACTAAGGAAAGCTAGTCGAAAAAGCCCTGGTGACCGTTAATTCAATCAATGCCAACCAGAACATTTCGCGAGCCTGCAAGTGGTGAGAAATCTTGAAACTTTTTGCAAAGATGAGCTCAGTGTACTTGTACCTAAGGAGAATAAGTTTAGCTTAACTATGCGACGAAAAACCACGGAAAGCTCGTCGAAAAGGCCCCGGTGACAAATTATTCAATCAATGCCAACCAGAACATTTTCGCGAGCCTGCACGTGGTACTAAACTTCTTGCAGGGATAAGCCCTTCGAGTACCTAAGGAGTAATCGTTTAGGTTAACTATGCGATGAGAAACCACGGAACGCTCGTCGAAAAGGCCCCGGTGACAATTATTTCAATCAATGCCAACCAGAACATTTTCGCGAGCCTGCAAGTGGTAAGAAATCTTGAAACTTTTTGCAGAGGTAACCTGCTTTCGTGCACCCAAGAAGATTACGTTTAGCTTCACTTTGCGATGATAAACTACGGAAAGCTAGTCGAAAAACCCCTGCTGACCGTTAATTCAATCAATGCCAACCAGAACATTTCGCGAGCCTGCAAGTGGTGAGAAATCTTGAAACTTTTTGCAAAGATGAGCTCAGTGTACTTGTACCTAAGGAGAATAAGTTTAGCTTAACTATGCGACGAAAAACCACGGAAAGCTCGTCGAAAAGGCCCCGGTGACAATTCATTCTACCAATGCCAACCAAAACATTTTCGCGAGCCTGCATGTGGTACCAAACTTCTTGCAAGGATAAGCCCCATTCGAGTACCTAAGGAGTAATCGTTTAGGTTAAGTATGCGACGAGAAACCACGGAAAGCTCGTCGAAAAGGCCCAGTGACAAATTATTCGATCAATGGAAACCAGAACATTTTGGCGAGCTTTCAAGTGGTATAAATCTTGAAACTTCTTGCAGAGATCAGCTCAATTTACTTGTACCTAAGGAGAAAAAGTTCAGCATCACTATGCGATGAGAAGCCACGGAAGGATAGTCGAAAAGGCCCCGGTGACAATTCATTCAATCAATGCCAACCAGAACATTTTCGCGAGCCTGCACGTGGTACTAAACTTCTTGCAGGGATAAGCCCCTATCGAGTACCTAAGGAGATAACCTTTAGCTTCACTATGCGACGGGAAACCACGGAAAGCTTGTTGAAACCCCCCCGGTGACAATTATTTCAATCAATGCTAACCAGAACATTTCGCGAGCCTGCAAGTGGTGAGAAATCTTGAAACATTTTGCAAAGATGAGCTTAAGGTACTTGTACCTAAGGAGAATAAGTTTAGCTTAACTATACGACGAGAAACCACGGAAGGATAGTCGAAAAGTTCCCGGTCACAATTCGTTCAATCAATGCCAACCAGATCATTTTCGCGAGCCTGCACGTGGTACTAAACTTCTTGCAGGGATAAGCCCTTCGAGTACCTAAGGAGTAATCGTTTAGGTTAACTATGCGATGAGAAACCACGGAACGCTCGTCGAAAAGGCCCCGGTGACAATTATTTCAATCAATGCCAACCAGAACATTTTCGCGAGCCTGCAAGTGGTAAGAAATCTTGAAACTTTTTGCAGAGGTAACCTGCTTTCGTGCACCCAAGAAGATTACGTTTAGCTTCACTTTGCGATGATAAACTACGAAAAGCTAGTCGAAAAACCACTGCTGAACGTTAATTCAATCAATGCCAACCAGAACATTTCGCGAGCCTGCAAGTGGTGAGAAATCTTGAAACTTTTTGCAAAGATGAGCTCAGTGTACTTGTACCTAAGGAGAATAAGTTTAGCTTAACTATGCGACGAAAAACTACGGAAAGCTCGTCGAAAAGGCCCCGGTGACAAATTATTCAATCAATGCCAACCAGAACATTTTCGCGAGCCTGCACGTGGTACTAAACTTCTTGCAGGGATAAGCCCTTCGAGTACCTAAGGAGTAATCGTTTAGGTTAACTATGCGATGAGAAACCACGGAACGCTCGTCGAAAAGGCCCTGGTGACAAATTATTCAATCAATGCCAACCACAACATTTTCGCGAGCCTGCACGTGCTACTAAACTTCTTGCAGGGATAAGCCCTTCGAGTACCTAAGGAGTAATCGTTTAGGTTAACTATGCGATGAGAAACCACGGAACGCTCGTCGAAAAGGCCCCAGTGACAATTATTTCAATCAATGCCAACCAGAACATTTTCGCGAGCCTGCAAGTGGTAAGAAATCTTGAAACTTCTTGCAGAGGTAACCTGCTTTCGTGCACCCAAGAAGATAACGTTTAGCTTCACTTTGCGATGATAAACTAAGGAAAGCTAGTCGAAAAAGCCCTGGTGACCGTTAATTCAATCAATGCCAACCAGAACATTTCGCGAGCCTGCAAGTGGTGAGAAATCTTGAAACTTTTTGCAAAGATGAGCTCAGTGTACTTGTACCTAAGGAGAATAAGTTTAGCTTAACTATGCGACGAAAAACCACGGAAAGCTCGTCGAAAAGGCCCCGGTGACAAATTATTCAATCAATGCCAACCAGAACATTTTCGCGAGCCTGCACGTGGTACTAAACTTCTTGCAGGGATAAGCCCTTCGAGTACCTAAGGAGTAATCGTTTAGGTTAACTATGCGATGAGAAACCACGGAACGCTCGTCGAAAAGGCCCCGGTGACAATTATTTCAATCAATGCCAACCAGAACATTTTCGCGAGCCTGCAAGTGGTAAGAAATCTTGAAACTTTTTGCAGAGGTAACCTGCTTTCGTGCACCCAAGAAGATTACGTTTAGCTTCACTTTGCGATGATAAACTACGGAAAGCTAGTCGAGAAAGCCCTGGTGACAATTCATTCAATCAATGCCAACTGGAACATTTTCGCGAGCCTGCACTTATTACCTTTTACTTGCATCCAAGGAGAAATCGTTTAGCTTAACTATGCGACGAGAAACCACAGAACACTCGTCGAAAAGGCCCCGGTGACAATTCATTCAATCAATGCCAAGCAGAACATTTTCGCGAGCCTGCACGTGGTACCATATTTTGAAACGTTTCGCAGAGATCAGCTCATTTTACTTGCACCTAAAGAGATGAATTGTAGTTTTACTATGCGACGAGAAACCATGGAAGGCTAGTCGGAAAGGTCCCGAGGCAATTCAATCAATCAATGCCAACCAAAACATTTTTGCGAGACTGCGCGTGGTCGTATAACAAAATAACCTTGCACATATCAAAAGCGTCCAAAGCTTGCACATTATAGACATGCGCTTTAGGTTCAATATGCGACGAGTAACCACGGAAGGCAATTGAAAAAGCCACAGTGAAAAATCATTCAATCAACGCCCACCAGAACATTTTTGCGAGCCTGCAAGCAGTGCGAAATCTTGAAACGTTTTGCAGAAATCAGCTCAATTTTCTAGAACCTAAGGTGAAGAAGTTTAGATTCACTTTGTGACGAGAAACCATGGAAGGCTTGTCGAAAATGCCCTGGTGACAAATTATTCAATCAATGCCAACCTGTACATTTTCGCGAGCCTACACGTGGTACCATATCTTCAAAAATTCTTGCAGACACCTGCCCTTTTTACTTGCACCTAAGGAAAAAAGTTTTTGGTTGCACTTTGCGATGAGAAAACACCGAAGGCTGGTGAAAAGGTCCCGGTGACAAATCATTCAATCAATGCCAACCAGAGCATTTTCGCGAGCCTTAAGGTATCAAATCTTGAAACTTCTCGCAGAGATCAGAACATTTAGTTGCACCTAAGAAGTAATCGTTTAGGTTAAGTATGCGACGAGAAACCACGGAAAGCTAGTCGAAAAGGCCCCGGTGACAAATTATTCAATCAATGCCAACCAGAACATTTTTGCGAGCCTGCACGTGGTACCTTTTACTTGCACCAAAGGAGAAATCGTTTAGCTTAACTATGCGACGAGAAACCACGGAAAGCTAGTCGAAAAGGCCCTGGTGACAAATTATTCAATCAATGCCAACCAGAACATTTTCGCGAGCCTGCACGTGCTACTAAACTTCTTGCAGGGATAAGCCCTTCGAGTACCTAAGGAGTAATCGTTTAGGTTAACTATGCGATGAGAAACCACGGAACGCTCGTCGAAAAGGCCCCAGTGACAATTATTTCAATCAATGCCAACCAGAACATTTTCGCGAGCCTGCAAGTGGTAAGAAATCTTGAAACTTCTTGCAGAGGTAACCTGCTTTCGTGCACCCAAGAAGATAACGTTTAGCTTCACTTTGCGATGATAAACTAAGGAAAGCTAGTCGAAAAAGCCCTGGTGACCGTTAATTCAATCAATGCCAACCAGAACATTTCGCGAGCCTGCAAGTGGTGAGAAATCTTGAAACTTTTTGCAAAGATGAGCTCAGTGTACTTGTACCTAAGGAGAATAAGTTTAGCTTAACTATGCGACGAAAAACCACGGAAAGCTCGTCGAAAAGGCCCCGGTGACAAAGTATTCAATCAATGCCAACCAGAACATTTTCGCGAGCCTGCACGTGGTACTAAACTTCTTGCAGGGATAAGCCCTTCGAGTACCTAAGGAGTAATCGTTTAGGTTAACTATGCGATGAGAAACCACGGAACGCTCGTCGAAAAGGCCCCGGTGACAATTATTTCAATCAATGCCAACCAGAACTTTTTCGCGAGCCTGCAAGTGGTAAGAAATCTTGAAACTTTTTGCAGAGGTAACCTGCTTTCGTGCACCCAAGAAGATTACGTTTAGCTTCACTTTGCGATGATAAACTACGGAAAGCTAGTCGAAAAACCCCTGCTGACCGTTAATTCAATCAATGCCAACCAGAACATTTCGCGAGCCTGCAAGTGGTGAGAAATCTTGAAACTTTTTGCAAAGATGAGCTCAGTGTACTTGTACCTAAGGAGAATAAGTTTAGCTTAAATATGCGACGAAAAACCACGGAAAGCTCGTCGAAAAGGCCCCGGTGACAATTCATTCTACCAATGCCAACCAGAACATTTTCGCGAGCCTGCATGTGGTACCAAACTTCTTGCAAGGATAAGCCCCATTCGAGTACGAAAGGAGAAATCGTTTAGCTTAACTATGCGACGAGAAACCACGGAAAGCTAGTCGAAAAGGCCCTGGTGACAAATTATTCAATCAATGCCAACCACAACATTTTCGCGAGCCTGCACGTGCTACTAAACTTCTTGCAGGGATAAGCCCTTCGAGTACCTAAGGAGTAATCGTTTAGGTTAACTATGCGATGAGAAACCACGGAACGCTCGTCGAAAAGGCCCCAGTGACAATTATTTCAATCAATGCCAACCAGAACATTTTCGCGAGCCTGCAAGTGGTAAGAAATCTTGAAACTTCTTGCAGAGGTAACCTGCTTTCGTGCACCCAAGAAGATAACGTTTAGCTTCACTTTGCGATGATAAACTAAGGAAAGCTAGTCGAAAAAGCCCTGGTGACCGTTAATTCAATCAATGCCAACCAGAACATTTCGCGAGCCTGCAAGTGGTGAGAAATCTTGAAACTTTTTGCAAAGATGAGCTCAGTGTACTTGTACCTAAGGAGAATAAGTTTAGCTTAACTATGCGACGAAAAACCACGGAAAGCTCGTCGAAAAGGCCCCGGTGACAAATTATTCAATCAATGCCAACCAGAACATTTTCGCGAGCCTGCACGTGGTACTAAACTTCTTGCAGGGATAAGCCCTTCGAGTACCTAAGGAGTAATCGTTTAGGTTAACTATGCGATGAGAAACCACGGAACGCTCGTCGAAAAGGCTCCGGTGACAAATTATTCGATCAATGCCAACCAGAACATTTTCGCGAGCTTTCAAGTGGTATGAAATCTTGAAACTTCTTGCAGAGATCAGCTCAATTTACTTGTACCTAAGGAGAAAAAGTTCAGGTTCATTTTGCGGTGATAAAATACGGAAAGCTAGTTGAAAAAGCCCTGGTGACAATTCATTCAATCAAGGCCAACTAGAACATTTTTGCGAGCCTGCACATGGTACCAAACTTCTTGCAGGGATAAGCCCCTATCGAGTACCTAAGGAGATAACCTTTAGCTTCACTATGCGACGGTAAACCACGGAAAGCTTGTTGAAAACCCCCCGGTGACAATTATTTCAATCAATGCTAACCAGAACATTTCGCGAGCCTGCAAGTGGTGAAAAATCTTGAAACATTTTGCAAAGTTGAGCTCAAGGTACTTGTACCTAAGGAGAATAAGTTTAGCTTAACTATACGACGAGAAACCACGGAAGGATAGTCGAAAAGTTCCCGGTCACAATTCGTTCAATCAATGCCAACTAGAACATTTTCGCGAGCCTGCACTTGGTACCTTTTACTTGCATCTAAGGAGAAATCGTTTAGCTTAACTATGCGACGAGAAACCACAGAACACTCGTCGAAAAGGCCCCGGTGACAATTCATTCAATCAATGCCAACCAGAACATTTTCGCGAGCCTGCATGTGGTACCATATTTTGAAACGTGTCGCAGAGATCAGCTCATTTTACTTGCACCTAAAGAGATGAATTGTAGTTTTACTATGCGACGAGAAACCATAGAAGGCTAGTCGGAAAGGTTTCGAGGCAATTCAATCAATCAATGCCAACCAAAACATTTTTGCGAGACTGCACGTGGTCGTATAACAAAATAAACTTGCACATCTCAAAAGCGTCCAAAGCTTGCACATTATAGACATGCGCTTTAGGTTCAATATGCGACGAGTAACCACGGAAGGCAATTGAAAAAGCCACAGTGAAAAATCATTCAATCAACGCCCACCAGAAGATTTTTGCGAGCCTGCAAGCAGTGCGAAATCTTGAAACGTTTTGCAGAAATCAGCTCAATTTTCTAGAACCTAAGGTGAAGAAGTTTAGATTCACTTTGTGACGAGAAACCATGGAAGGCTTGTCGAAAATGCCCTGGTGACAAATTATTCAATCAATGCCAACCTGTACATTTTCGCGAGCCTTCACGTGGTACCATATCTTGAAAATTCTTGCAGACACCTGCCCTTTTTACTTGCACCTAAGGAAAAACTTTTTGGTTGCACTTTGCGATGAGAAAACACCGAAGGCTGGTCGAAAAGGTCCCGGTGACAAATCATTCAATCAATGCCAACCAGAGCACTTTCGCAAGCCTTCAAGTATCAAATCTTGAAACTTCTCGCAGAGATCAGATCATTTAGTTGCACCTAAGGAGTAATCGTTTAGGTTAAGTATGCGACGAGAAACCACGGAAAGCTAGTCGAAAAGGCCCCGGTGACAAATTATTCAATCAATGCCAACCAGAACATTTTCGCGAGCCTGCACGTGGTAATAAACTTCTCTCAAGGATAAGCCACAATCGAGTACCTAAGGAGATAACGTTTAGCTTCACTATGCGACGAGAAACCACGGAACGCTCGCCGAAAAGGCCCCGGTGACAAATTATTCAATCAATGCCAACCAGAACATTTTCGCGAGCCTGCAAGTGGTACCAAATTTTGAAACGTCTCGCAGAGATCAGCTCATTTTACTTCACCTAAAGAGATGAAGTGTAGCTTAACTATGCGACGAGAAAACACGGAAAGCTCGTCGAAAAGGCCCCAGTGACAATTTATTCGATCAATGCCAACCAGAACATTTTCGCGAGCTTTCAAGTGGTATAAATCTTGAAACTTCTTGCAGAGATCAGCTCAATTTACTTGCACATAAGGAGAAAAAGTTCAGCTCCACTATGCAACGAGAAACCACGGAAGGATAGTCGAAAAGGCCCCAGTGACAATTCATTCAATCAATGCCAACCAGAACATTTTCGCGAGCCTGCACGTGGTACTAAACTTCTTGCAGGGATAAGCCTTTCGAGTACTTAAGGAGATAACGTTTAGCTTCACTATGCGACGAGAAACCACGGAACGCTCGTTGAAAAGGCGCCAGTGACAAATTATTCGATCAATGCCAACCAGAACATTTTCGCGAGCTTTCAAGTGGTATCAAATCTTGAAACTTCTTGCAGAGATCAGCTCAATTTACTTGTACCTAAGGAGAAAAATTTCAGCCTCACTATGCGACGAGAAACCACGGAAGGATATTCGAAAAGGTCCCGGTCACAATTCGTTCAATCAATGCCAACCAGATCATTTTCACGAGCCTGCACGTGATGAAAATTCTTGAAATTTCTTGAAAAGATAACCTCCTATCGTGCACCCAAGAATATAACGTTTAGCTTCACTATGCGACGATAAACTATGGAAAGCTAGTCGAATAGGCCTTGGTGACAATTCATTCAATCAATGCCATCTAGAACATTTTCGCGAGCCTGCACATGATACCAAACTTCTTGCACGGATAAGCCCCTATCGATTACCTAAGGAGATAACGTTTAGCTTCACTATGCGACGGGAAACCACGGAAAGCTCATTGAAAAGGCCCCGGTGACAATTATTTCAATCAATGTCAACAAGAACATTTTGGCGAGCCTGCAAGTGGTGAGAAATCTTGAAAAGTTTTGTGAAGATCAACTCAGTGTACTTGTAGCTAAGGAGAATAAGTTTAGCTTAACTATGCGACGAAAAACCACGGAAAGCTCGTCGAAAAGGCCCCGGTGACAATTCATTCAATCAATGCCAACCAGAACATTTTCGCGAGCCTGCATGTGGTACCATATTTTGAAACGTGTCGCAGAGATCAGCTCATTTTACTTGCACCTAAAGAGATGAGTTGTAGCTTTACTATGGGACGAGAAACCATGGAAGGTTAGTCGTAAAGGTCCCGAGACAATTCAATCAATCAACGCCAACCAAAACATTTTTGCGAGACTGCACGTGGTCGTATAACAAAATATTCTTGCACATCTCAAAAGCGTCCAAAGCTTGCACATTATAGACATGCGCTTTAGGTTCAATATTGCGACGAGTAACCACGAAAGGCAATTGAAAAAGCCACAGGGAAAAATCATTCAATCAATGCCCACCAGAACATTTTTGCAAGCCTGCAAGCAGTGCGAAATCTTGAAACGTTTTGCAGAAATCAGCTCAATTTTCTAGAACCTAAGGTGAAGAACTTTAGATTCATTTTGTAACGAGAAACCATGGAAGGCTTGTCGAAAATGCCCTGGTGACAAATTATTCAATCAATGCCAACCTGTACATTTTCGCGAGCCTACACGTGGTACCATATCTTGAAAATTCTTGCAGACACCTGCCCTTTTTACTTGCACCTAAGGAAAAAGTTTTTGGTTGCACTTTGCGATGAGAAAACACCGAAGGCTGGTCGAAAAGCTCCCAGTGACAAATCATTCAATCAATGCCAACCAGAACATTTTCGCGAGCTTTCAAGTGGTATAAATCTTGAAACTTCTTGCAGAGATCAGCTCAATATACTTGTACCTAAGGAGAAAAAGTTCAGCTTCACTAAGCGACGAGAAGCCACGGAAGGATAGTCGAAAAGGCCCCGGTGACAATTCATTTAATCAATGCCAACCAGAACATTTTCGGGAGCCTGCACGTGGTACTAAACTTCTTGCAGGGATAAGCCTTTCGAATACTTATGGAGATAACGTTTAGCTTCACTATGCGACGAGAAACCACGGAACGCTCGCCGAAAAGGCTCCGGTGACAATTACTTCAATCAATGCCAACCAGAACATTTTCGCGAGCCTGCAAGTGGTGAGAAATCTTGAAACTTTTTGCAAAGATGAGCTCAAGGTACTTGTACCTAAGGAGAATAAGTTTAGCTTAACTATGCGACGAAAAACCACGGAAAGCTCGTCGAAAAGGCCCCGGTGACAATTCATTCAATCAATGCCAACCAGAACATTTTCGCGAGCCTGCATGTGGTACCATATTTTGAAACGTGTCGCAGAGATCAGCTCATTTTACTTGCACCTAAAGAGATGAGTTGTAGCTTTACTATGGGACGACAAACCATGGAAGGTTAGTCGTAAAGGTCCCGAGACAATTCAATCAATCAACGCCAACCAAAACATTTTTGCGAGACTGCACGTGGTCGTATAACAAAATATTCTTGCACATCTCAAAAGCGTCCAAAGCTTGCACATTATAGACATGCGCTTTAGGTTCAATATTGCGACGAGTAACCACGAAAGGCAATTGAAAAAGCCACAGGGAAAAATCATTCAATCAATGCCCACCAGAACATTTTTGCAAGCCTGCAAGCAGTGCGAAATCTTGAAACGTTTTGCAGAAATCAGCTCAATTTTCTAGAACCTAAGGTGAAGAACTTTAGATTCATTTTGTAACGAGAAACCATGGAAGGCTTGTCGAAAATGCCCTGGTGACAAATTATTCAATCAATGCCAACCTGTACATTTTCGCGAGCCTACACGTGGTACCATATCTTGAAAATTTTTGCAGACACCTGCCCTTTTTACTTGCACCTAAGGAAAAAGTTTTTGGTTGCACTTTGCGATGAGAAAACACCGAAGGCTGGTCGAAAAGCTCCCAGTGACAAATCATTCAATCAATGCCAACCAGAACATTTTCGCGAGCTTTCAAGTGGTATAAATCTTGAAACTTCTTGCAGAGATCAGCTCAATATACTTGTACCTAAGGAGAAAAAGTTCAGCTTCACTAAGCGACGAGAAGCCACGGAAGGATAGTCGAAAAGGCCCCGGTGACAATTCATTTAATCAATGCCAACCAGAACATTTTCGGGAGCCTGCACGTGGTACTAAACTTCTTGCAGGGATAAGCCTTTCGAATACTTATGGAGATAACGTTTAGCTTCACTATGCGACGAGAAACCACGGAACGCTCGCCGAAAAGGCTCCGGTGACAATTACTTCAATCAATGCCAACCAGAACATTTTCGCGAGCCTGCAAGTGGTGAGAAATCTTGAAACTTTTTGCAAAGATGAGCTCAAGGTACTTGTACCTAAGGAGAATAAGTTTAGCTTAACTATGCGACGAAAAACCACGGAAAGCTCGTCGAAAAGGCCCCGGTGACAATTCATTCAATCAATGCCAACCTGTACATTTTCGCGAGCCTACACGTGGTACCATATCTTGAAAATTCTTGCAGACACCTGCCCTTTTTACTTGCACCTAAGGAAAAACTTTTTGGTTGCACTTTGCGATGAGAAAACAGCAAAGGCTTGTCGAAAAGGTCCCGGTGACAAATCATTCAATCAATGCCAACCAGAACATTTTCGCGAGCCTGCAAGTGGTGAGAAATCTTGAAACGTTTTGCAAAGATGAGCTCAAGGTACTTGTACCAAAGGAGAATAAGTTTAGCTTAACTATGCGACGAGAAACCACAGAACACTCGTCGAAAAGGCCCCGGTGACAATTCATTCAATCAATGCCAAGCAGAACATTTTCGCGAGCCTGCACGTGGTACCATATTTTGAAACGTTTCGCAGAGATCAGCTCATTTTACTTGCACCTAAAGAGATGAATTGTAGTTTTACTATGCGACGAGAAACCATGGAAGGCTAGTCGGAAAGGTCCCGAGGCAATTCAATCAATCAATGCCAACCAAAACATTTTTGCGAGACTGCGCGTGGTCGTATAACAAAATAACCTTGCACATATCAAAAGCGTCCAAAGCTTGCACATTATAGACATGCGCTTTAGGTTCAATATGCGACGAGTAACCACGGAAGGCAATTGAAAAAGCCACAGTGAAAAATCATTCAATCAACGCCCACCAGAACATTTTTGCGAGCCTGCAAGCAGTGCGAAATCTTGAAACGTTTTGCAGAAATCAGCTCAATTTTCTAGAACCTAAGGTGAAGAAGTTTAGATTCACTTTGTGACGAGAAACCATGGAAGGCTTGTCGAAAATGCCCTGGTGACAAATTATTCAATCAATGCCAACCTGTACATTTTCGCGAGCCTACACGTGGTACCATATCTTCAAAAATTCTTGCAGACACCTGCCCTTTTTACTTGCACCTAAGGAAAAAAGTTTTTGGTTGCACTTTGCGATGAGAAAACACCGAAGGCTGGTGAAAAGGTCCCGGTGACAAATCATTCAATCAATGCCAACCAGAGCATTTTCGCGAGCCTTAAGGTATCAAATCTTGAAACTTCTCGCAGAGATCAGAACATTTAGTTGCACCTAAGAAGTAATCGTTTAGGTTAAGTATGCGACGAGAAACCACGGAAAGCTAGTCGAAAAGGCCCCGGTGACAAATTATTCAATCAATGCCAACCAGAACATTTTTGCGAGCCTGCACGTGGTACCTTTTACTTGCACCAAAGGAGAAATCGTTTAGCTTAACTATGCGACGAGAAACCACGGAAAGCTAGTCGAAAAGGCCCTGGTGACAAATTATTCAATCAATGCCAACCAGAACATTTTCGCGAGCCTGCACGTGCTACTAAACTTCTTGCAGGGATAAGCCCTTCGAGTACCTAAGGAGTAATCGTTTAGGTTAACTATGCGATGAGAAACCACGGAACGCTCGTCGAAAAGGCCCCAGTGACAATTATTTCAATCAATGCCAACCAGAACATTTTCGCGAGCCTGCAAGTGGTAAGAAATCTTGAAACTTCTTGCAGAGGTAACCTGCTTTCGTGCACCCAAGAAGATAACGTTTAGCTTCACTTTGCGATGATAAACTAAGGAAAGCTAGTCGAAAAAGCCCTGGTGACCGTTAATTCAATCAATGCCAACCAGAACATTTCGCGAGCCTGCAAGTGGTGAGAAATCTTGAAACTTTTTGCAAAGATGAGCTCAGTGTACTTGTACCTAAGGAGAATAAGTTTAGCTTAACTATGCGACGAAAAACCACGGAAAGCTCGTCGAAAAGGCCCCGGTGACAAATTATTCAATCAATGCCAACCAGAACATTTTCACGAGCCTGCACGTGGTACTAAACTTCTTGCAGGGATAAGCCCTTCGAGTACCTAAGGAGTAATCGTTTAGGTTAACTATGCGATGAGAAACCACGGAACGCTCGTCGAAAAGGCTCCGGTGACAATTATTTCAATCAATGCCAACCAGAACTTTTTCGCGAGCCTGCAAGTGGTAAGAAATCTTGAAACTTTTTGCAGAGGTAACCTGCTTTCGTGCACCCAAGAAGATTACGTTTAGCTTCACTTTGCGATGATAAACTACGGAAAGCTAGTCGAAAAACCCCTGCTGACCGTTAATTCAATCAATGCCAACCAGAACATTTCGCGAGCCTGCAAGTGGTGAGAAATCTTGAAACTTTTTGCAAAGATGAGCTCAGTGTACTTGTACCTAAGGAGAATAAGTTTAGCTTAAATATGCGACGAAAAACCACGGAAAGCTCGTCGAAAAGGCCCCGGTGACAATTCATTCTACCAATGCCAACCAGAACATTTTCGCGAGCCTGCATGTGGTACCAAACTTCTTGCAAGGATAAGCCCCATTCGAGTACGAAAGGAGAAATCGTTTAGCTTAACTATGCGACGAGAAACCACGGAAAGCTAGTCGAAAAGGCCCTGGTGACAAATTATTCAATCAATGCCAACCAGAACATTTTCGCGAGCCTGCACGTGCTACTAAACTTCTTGCAGGGATAAGCCCTTCGAGTACCTAAGGAGTAATCGTTTAGGTTAACTATGCGATGAGAAACCACGGAACGCTCGTCGAAAAGGCCCCAGTGACAATTATTTCAATCAATGCCAACCAGAACATTTTCGCGAGCCTGCAAGTGGTAAGAAATCTTGAAACTTCTTGCAGAGGTAACCTGCTTTCGTGCACCCAAGAAGATAACGTTTAGCTTCACTTTGCGATGATAAACTACGGAAAGCTAGTCAAAAAACCCCTGCTGACCGTTAATTCAATCAATGCCAACCAGAACATTTCGCGAGCCTGCAAGTGGTGAGAAATCTTGAAACTTTTTGCAAAGATGAGCTCAGTGTACTTGTACCTAAGGAGAATAAGTTTAGCTTAACTATGCGACGAAAAACCACGGAAAGCTCGTCGAAAAGGCCCCGGTGACAATTCATTCTACCAATGCCAACCAGAACATTTTCGCGAGCCTGCATGTGGTACGAAACTTCTTGCAAGGATAAGCCCCATTCGAGTACGAAAGGAGAAATCGTTTAGCTTAACTATGCGACGAGAAACCACGGAAAGCTAGTCGAAAAGGCCCTGGTGACAAATTATTCAATCAATGCCAACCAGAACATTTTTGCGAGCCTGCACGTGGTACCTTTTACTTGCACCAAAGGAGAAATCGTTTAGCTTAACTATGCGACGAGAAACCACGGAAAGCTAGTCGAAAAGGCCCTGGTGACAAATTATTCAATCAATGCCAACCAGAACATTTTCGCGAGCCTGCACGTGCTACTAAACTTCTTGCAGGGATAAGCCCTTCGAGTACCTAAGGAGTAATCGTTTAGGTTAACTATGCGATGAGAAACCACGGAACGCTCGTCGAAAAGGCCCCAGTGACAATTATTTCAATCAATGCCAACCAGAACATTTTCGCGAGCCTGCAAGTGGTAAGAAATCTTGAAACTTCTTGCAGAGGTAACCTGCTTTCGTGCACCCAAGAAGATAACGTTTAGCTTCACTTTGCGATGATAAACTAAGGAAAGCTAGTCGAAAAAGCCCTGGTGACCGTTAATTCAATCAATGCCAACCAGAACATTTCGCGAGCCTGCAAGTGGTGAGAAATCTTCAAACTTTTTGCAAAGATGAGCTCAGTGTACTTGTACCTAAGGAGAATAAGTTTAGCTTAACTATGCGACGAAAAACCACGCAAAGCTCGTCGAAAAGGCCCCGGTGACAAATTATTCAATCAATGCCAACCAGAACATTTTCGCGAGCCTGCACGTGGTACTAAACTTCTTGCAGGGATAAGCCCTTCGAGTACCTAAGGAGTAATCGTTTAGGTTAACTATGCGATGAGAAACCACGGAACGCTCGTCGAAAAGGCCCCGGTGACAATTATTTCAATCAATGCCAACCAGAACATTTTCGCGAGCCTGCAAGTGGTAAGAAATCTTGAAACTTTTTGCAGAGGTAACCTGCTTTCGTGCACCCAAGAAGATTACGTTTAGCTTCACTTTGCGATGATAAACTACGGAAAGCTAGTCAAAAAACCCCTGCTGACCGTTAATTCAATCAATGCCAACCAGAACATTTCGCGAGCCTGCAAGTGGTGAGAAATCTTGAAACTTTTTGCAAAGATGAGCTCAGTGTACTTGTACCTAAGGAGAATAAGTTTAGCTTAACTATGCGACGAAAAACCACGGAAAGCTCGTCGAAAAGGCCCCAGTGACAATTCATTCTACCAATGCCAACCAGAACATTTTCGCGAGCCTGCATGTGGTACGAAACTTCTTGCAAGGATAAGCCCCATTCGAGTACGAAAGGAGAAATCGTTTAGCTTAACTATGCGACGAGAAACCACGGAAAGCTAGTCGAAAAGGCCCTGGTGACAAATTATTCAATCAATGCCAACCACAACATTTTCGCGAGCCTGCACGTGCTACTAAACTTCTTGCAGGGATAAGCCCTTCGAGTACCTAAGGAGTAATCGTTTAGGTTAACTATGCGATGAGAAACCACGGAACGCTCGTCGAAAAGGCCCCAGTGACAATTATTTCAATCAATGCCAACCAGAACATTTTCGCGAGCCTGCAAGTGGTAAGAAATCTTGAAACTTCTTGCAGAGGTAACCTGCTTTCGTGCACCCAAGAAGATAACGTTTAGCTTCACTTTGCGATGATAAACTAAGAAAAGCTAGTCGAAAAAGCCCTGGTGACCGTTAATTCAATCAATGCCAACCAGAACATTTCGCGAGCCTGCAAGTGGTGAGAAATCTTGAAACTTTTTGCAAAGATGAGCTCAGTGTACTTGTACCTAAGGAGAATAAGTTTAGCTTAACTATGCGACGAAAAACCACGGAAAGCTCGTCGAAAAGGCCCCGGTGACAAATTATTCAATCAATGCCAACCAGAACATTTTCGCGAGCCTGCACGTGGTACTAAACTTCTTGCAGGGATAAGCCCTTCGAGTACCTAAGGAGTAATCGTTTAGGTTAACTATGCGATGAGAAACCACGGAACGCTCGTCGAAAAGGCCCCGGTGACAATTATTTCAATCAATGCCAACCAGAACATTTTCGCGAGCCTGCAAGTGGTAAGAAATCTTGAAACTTTTTGCAGAGGTAACCTGCTTTCGTGCACCCAAGAAGATTACGTTTAGCTTCACTTTGCGATGATAAACTACGGAAAGCTAGTCGAAAAACCTCTGCTGACCGTTAATTCAATCAATGCCAACCAGAACATTTCGCGAGCCTGCAAGTGGTGAGAAATCTTGAAACTTTTTGCAAAGATGAGCTCAGTGTACTTGTACCTAAGGAGAATAAGTTTAGCTTAACTATGCGACGAAAAACCACGGAAAGCTCGTCGAAAAGGCCCCGGTGACAATTCATTCTACCAATGCCAACCAAAACATTTTCGCGAGCCTGCAGGTGGTACCAAACTTCTTGCAAGGATAAGCCCCATTCGAGTACCTAAGGAGTAATCGTTTAGGTTAAGTATGCGACGAGAAACCACGGAAAGCTCGTCGAAAAGGCCCAGTGACAAATTATTCGATCAATGGAAACCAGAACATTTTGGCGAGCTTTCAAGTGGTATAAATCTTGAAACTTCTTGCAGAGATCAGCTCAATTTACTTGTACCTAAGGAGAAAAAGTTCAGCATCACTATGCGATGAGAAGCCACGGAAGGATAGTCGAAAAGGCCCCGGTGACAATTCATTCAATCAATGCCAACCAGAACATTTTCGCGAGCCTGCACGTGGTACTAAACTTCTTGCAGGGATAAGCCCCTATCGAGTACCTAAGGAGATAACCTTTAGCTTCACTATGCGACGGGAAACCACGGAAAGCTTGTTGAAACCCCCCCGGTGACAATTATTTCAATCAATGCTAACCAGAACATTTCGCGAGCCTGCAAGTGGTGAGAAATCTTGAAACATTTTGCAAAGATGAGCTTAAGGTACTTGTACCTAAGGGGAATAAGTTTAGCTTAACTATACGACGAGAAACCACGGAAGGATAGTCGAAAAGTTCCCGGTCACAATTCGTTCAATCAATGCCAACCAGATCATTTTCGCGAGCCTGCACGTGGTACTAAACTTCTTGCAGGGATAAGCCCTTCGAGTACCTAAGGAGTAATCGTTTAGGTTAACTATGCGATGAGAAACCACGGAACGCTCGTCGAAAAGGCCCCGGTGACAATTATTTCAATCAATGCCAACCAGAACATTTTCGCGAGCCTGCAAGTGGTAAGAAATCTTGAAACTTTTTGCAGAGGTAACCTGCTTTCGTGCACCCAAGAAGATTACGTTTAGCTTCACTTTGCGATGATAAACTACGGAAAGCTAGTCGAAAAACCCCTGCTGACCGTTAATTCAATCAATGCCAACCAGAACATTTCGCGAGCCTGCAAGTGGTGAGAAATCTTGAAACTTTTTGCAAAGATGAGCTCAGTGTACTTGTACCTAAGGAGAATAAGTTTAGCTTAACTATGCGACGAAAAACTACGGAAAGCTCGTCGAAAAGGCCCCGGTGACAATTCATTCTACCAATGCCAAGCAGAACATTTTCGCGAGCCTGCATGTGGTACCAAACTTCTTGCAAGGATAAGCCCCATTCGAGTACGAAAGGAGAAATCGTTTAGCTTAACTATGCGACGAGAAACCACGGAAAGCTAGTCGAAAAGGCCCTGGTGACAAATTATTCAATCAATGCCAACCACAACATTTTCGCGAGCCTGCACGTGCTACTAAACTTCTTGCAGGGATAAGCCCTTCGAGTACCTAAGGAGTAATCGTTTAGGTTAACTATGCGATGAGAAACCACGGAACGCTCGTCGAAAAGGCCCCAGTGACAATTATTTCAATCAATGCCAACCAGAACATTTTCGCGAGCCTGCAAGTGGTAAGAAATCTTGAAACTTCTTGCAGAGGTAACCTGCTTTCGTGCACCCAAGAAGATAACGTTTAGCTTCACTTTGCGATGATAAACTAAGGAAAGCTAGTCGAAAAAGCCCTGGTGACCGTTAATTCAATCAATGCCAACCAGAACATTTCGCGAGCCTGCAAGTGGTGAGAAATCTTGAAACTTTTTGCAAAGATGAGCTCAGTGTACTTGTACCTAAGGAGAATAAGTTTAGCTTAACTATGCGACGAAAAACCACGGAAAGCTCGTCGAAAAGGCCCCGGTGACAAATTATTCAATCAATGCCAACCAGAACATTTTCGCGAGCCTGCACGTGGTACTAAACTTCTTGCAGGGATAAGCCCTTCGAGTACCTAAGGAGTAATCGTTTAGGTTAACTATGCGATGAGAAACCACGGAACGCTCGTCGAAAAGGCCCCGGTGACAATTATTTCAATCAATGCCAACCAGAACATTTTCGCGAGCCTGCAAGTGGTAAGAAATCTTGAAACTTTTTGCAGAGGTAACCTGCTTTCGTGCACCCAAGAAGATTACGTTTAGCTTCACTTTGCGATGATAAACTACGGAAAGCTAGTCGAAAAACCCCTGCTGACCGTTAATTCAATCAATGCCAACCAGAACATTTCGCGAGCCTGCAAGTGGTGAGAAATCTTGAAACTTTTTGCAAAGATGAGCTCAGTGTACTTGTACCTAAGGAGAATAAGTTTAGCTTAACTATGCGACGAAAAACCACGGAAAGCTCGTCGAAAAGGCCCCGGTGACAATTCATTCTACCAATGCCAACCAAAACATTTTCGCGAGCCTGCATGTGGTACCAAACTTCTTGCAAGGATAAGCCCCATTCGAGTACCTAAGGAGTAATCGTTTAGGTTAAGTATGCGACGAGAAACCACGGAAAGCTCGTCGAAAAGGCCCAGTGACAAATTATTCGATCAATGGAAACCAGAACATTTTGGCGAGCTTTCAAGTGGTATAAATCTTGAAACTTCTTGCAGAGATCAGCTCAATTTACTTGTACCTAAGGAGAAAAAGTTCAGCATCACTATGCGATGAGAAGCCACGGAAGGATAGTCGAAAAGGCCCCGGTGACAATTCATTCAATCAATGCCAACCAGAACATTTTCGCGAGCCTGCACGTGGTACTAAACTTCTTGCAGGGATAAGCCCCTATCGAGTACCTAAGGAGATAACCTTTAGCTTCACTATGCGACGGGAAACCACGGAAAGCTTGTTGAAACCCCCCCGGTGACAATTATTTCAATCAATGCTAACCAGAACATTTCGCGAGCCTGCAAGTGGTGAGAAATCTTGAAACATTTTGCAAAGATGAGCTTAAGGTACTTGTACCTAAGGAGAATAAGTTTAGCTTAACTATACGACGAGAAACCACGGAAGGATAGTCGAAAAGTTCCCGGTCACAATTCGTTCAATCAATGCCAACCAGATCATTTTCGCGAGCCTGCACGTGGTACTAAACTTCTTGCAGGGATAAGCCCTTCGAGTACCTAAGGAGTAATCGTTTAGGTTAACTATGCGATGAGAAACCACGGAACGCTCGTCGAAAAGGCCCCGGTGACAATTATTTCAATCAATGCCAACCAGAACATTTTCGCGAGCCTGCAAGTGGTAAGAAATCTTGAAACTTTTTGCAGAGGTAACCTGCTTTCGTGCACCCAAGAAGATTACGTTTAGCTTCACTTTGCGATGATAAACTACGAAAAGCTAGTCGAAAAACCACTGCTGACCGTTAATTCAATCAATGCCAACCAGAACATTTCGCGAGCCTGCAAGTGGTGAGAAATCTTGAAACTTTTTGCAAAGATGAGCTCAGTGTACTTGTACCTAAGGAGAATAAGTTTAGCTTAACTATGCGACGAAAAACTACGGAAAGCTCGTCGAAAAGGCCCCGGTGACAATTCATTCTACCAATGCCAACCAGAACATTTTCGCGAGCCTGCATGTGGTACCAAACTTCTTGCAAGGATAAGCCCCATTCGAGTACGAAAGGAGAAATTGTTTAGCTTAACTATGCGACGAGAAACCACGGAAAGCTAGTCGAAAAGGCCCTGGTGACAAATTATTCAATCAATGCCAACCACAACATTTTCGCGAGCCTGCACGTGCTACTAAACTTCTTGCAGGGATAAGCCCTTCGAGTACCTAAGGAGTAATCGTTTAGGTTAACTATGCGATGAGAAACCACGGAACGCTCGTCGAAAAGGCCCCAGTGACAATTATTTCAATCAATGCCAACCAGAACATTTTCGCGAGCCTGCAAGTGGTAAGAAATCTTGAAACTTCTTGCAGAGGTAACCTGCTTTCGTGCACCCAAGAAGATAACGTTTAGCTTCACTTTGCGATGATAAACTAAGGAAAGCTAGTCGAAAAAGCCCTGGTGACCGTTAATTCAATCAATGCCAACCAGAACATTTCGCGAGCCTGCAAGTGGTGAGAAATCTTGAAACTTTTTGCAAAGATGAGCTCAGTGTACTTGTACCTAAGGAGAATAAGTTTAGCTTAACTATGCGACGAAAAACCACGGAAAGCTCGTCGAAAAGGCCCCGGTGACAAATTATTCAATCAATGCCAACCAGAACATTTTCGCGAGCCTGCACGTGGTACTAAACTTCTTGCAGGGATAAGCCCTTCGAGTACCTAAGGAGTAATCGTTTAGGTTAACTATGCGATGAGAAACCACGGAACGCTCGTCGAAAAGGCCCCGGTGACAATTATTTCAATCAATGCCAACCAGAACATTTTCGCGAGCCTGCAAGTGGTAAGAAATCTTGAAACTTTTTGCAGAGGTAACCTGCTTTCGTGCACCCAAGAAGATTACGTTTAGCTTCACTTTGCGATGATAAACTACGGAAAGCTAGTCGAGAAAGCCCTGGTGACAATTCATTCAATCAATGCCAACTGGAACATTTTCGCGAGCCTGCACTTATTACCTTTTACTTGCATCCAAGGAGAAATCGTTTAGCTTAACTATGCGACGAGAAACCACAGAACACTCGTCGAAAAGGCCCCGGTGACAATTCATTCAATCAATGCCAAGCAGAACATTTTCGCGAGCCTGCACGTGGTACCATATTTTGAAACGTTTCGCAGAGATCAGCTCATTTTACTTGCACCTAAAGAGATGAATTGTAGTTTTACTATGCGACGAGAAACCATGGAAGGCTAGTCGGAAAGGTCCCGAGGCAATTCAATCAATCAATGCCAACCAAAACATTTTTGCGAGACTGCGCGTGGTCGTATAACAAAATAACCTTGCACATATCAAAAGCGTCCAAAGCTTGCACATTATAGACATGCGCTTTAGGTTCAATATGCGACGAGTAACCACGGAAGGCAATTGAAAAAGCCACAGTGAAAAATCATTCAATCAACGCCCACCAGAACATTTTTGCGAGCCTGCAAGCAGTGCGAAATCTTGAAACGTTTTGCAGAAATCAGCTCAATTTTCTAGAACCTAAGGTGAAGAAGTTTAGATTCACTTTGTGACGAGAAACCATGGAAGGCTTGTCGAAAATGCCCTGGTGACAAATTATTCAATCAATGCCAACCTGTACATTTTCGCGAGCCTACACGTGGTACCATATCTTCAAAAATTCTTGCAGACACCTGCCCTTTTTACTTGCACCTAAGGAAAAAAGTTTTTGGTTGCACTTTGCGATGAGAAAACACCGAAGGCTGGTGAAAAGGTCCCGGTGACAAATCATTCAATCAATGCCAACCAGAGCATTTTCGCGAGCCTTAAGGTATCAAATCTTGAAACTTCTCGCAGAGATCAGAACATTTAGTTGCACCTAAGAAGTAATCGTTTAGGTTAAGTATGCGACGAGAAACCACGGAAAGCTAGTCGAAAAGGCCCCGGTGACAAATTATTCAATCAATGCCAACCAGAACATTTTTGCGAGCCTGCACGTGGTACCTTTTACTTGCACCAAAGGAGAAATCGTTTAGCTTAACTATGCGACGAGAAACCACGGAAAGCTAGTCGAAAAGGCCCTGGTGACAAATTATTCAATCAATGCCAACCAGAACATTTTCGCGAGCCTGCACGTGCTACTAAACTTCTTGCAGGGATAAGCCCTTCGAGTACCTAAGGAGTAATCGTTTAGGTTAACTATGCGATGAGAAACCACGGAACGCTCGTCGAAAAGGCCCCAGTGACAATTATTTCAATCAATGCCAACCAGAACATTTTCGCGAGCCTGCAAGTGGTAAGAAATCTTGAAACTTCTTGCAGAGGTAACCTGCTTTCGTGCACCCAAGAAGATAACGTTTAGCTTCACTTTGCGATGATAAACTAAGGAAAGCTAGTCGAAAAAGCCCTGGTGACCGTTAATTCAATCAATGCCAACCAGAACATTTCGCGAGCCTGCAAGTGGTGAGAAATCTTGAAACTTTTTGCAAAGATGAGCTCAGTGTACTTGTACCTAAGGAGAATAAGTTTAGCTTAACTATGCGACGAAAAACCACGGAAAGCTCGTCGAAAAGGCCCCGGTGACAAATTATTCAATCAATGCCAACCAGAACATTTTCGCGAGCCTGCACGTGGTACTAAACTTCTTGCAGGGATAAGCCCTTCGAGTACCTAAGGAGTAATCGTTTAGGTTAACTATGCGATGAGAAACCACGGAACGCTCGTCGAAAAGGCCCCGGTGACAATTATTTCAATCAATGCCAACCAGAACTTTTTCGCGAGCCTGCAAGTGGTAAGAAATCTTGAAACTTTTTGCAGAGGTAACCTGCTTTCGTGCACCCAAGAAGATTACGTTTAGCTTCACTTTGCGATGATAAACTACGGAAAGCTAGTCGAAAAACCCCTGCTGACCGTTAATTCAATCAATGCCAACCAGAACATTTCGCGAGCCTGCAAGTGGTGAGAAATCTTGAAACTTTTTGCAAAGATGAGCTCAGTGTACTTGTACCTAAGGAGAATAAGTTTAGCTTAAATATGCGACGAAAAACCACGGAAAGCTCGTCGAAAAGGCCCCGGTGACAATTCATTCTACCAATGCCAACCAGAACATTTTCGCGAGCCTGCATGTGGTACCAAACTTCTTGCAAGGATAAGCCCCATTCGAGTACGAAAGGAGAAATCGTTTAGCTTAACTATGCGACGAGAAACCACGGAAAGCTAGTCGAAAAGGCCCTGGTGACAAATTATTCAATCAATGCCAACCACAACATTTTCGCGAGCCTGCACGTGCTACTAAACTTCTTGCAGGGATAAGCCCTTCGAGTACCTAAGGAGTAATCGTTTAGGTTAACTATGCGATGAGAAACCACGGAACGCTCGTCGAAAAGGCCCCAGTGACAATTATTTCAATCAATGCCAACCAGAACATTTTCGCGAGCCTGCAAGTGGTAAGAAATCTTGAAACTTCTTGCAGAGGTAACCTGCTTTCGTGCACCCAAGAAGATAACGTTTAGCTTCACTTTGCGATGATAAACTAAGGAAAGCTAGTCGAAAAAGCCCTGGTGACCGTTAATTCAATCAATGCCAACCAGAACATTTCGCGAGCCTGCAAGTGGTGAGAAATCTTGAAACTTTTTGCAAAGATGAGCTCAGTGTACTTGTACCTAAGGAGAATAAGTTTAGCTTAACTATGCGACGAAAAACCACGGAAAGCTCGTCGAAAAGGCCCCGGTGACAAATTATTCAATCAATGCCAACCAGAACATTTTCGCGAGCCTGCACGTGGTACTAAACTTCTTGCAGGGATAAGCCCTTCGAGTACCTAAGGAGTAATCGTTTAGGTTAACTATGCGATGAGAAACCACGGAACGCTCGTCGAAAAGGCTCCGGTGACAAATTATTCGATCAATGCCAACCAGAACATTTTCGCGAGCTTTCAAGTGGTATGAAATCTTGAAACTTCTTGCAGAGATCAGCTCAATTTACTTGTACCTAAGGAGAAAAAGTTCAGGTTCATTTTGCGGTGATAAAATACGGAAAGCTAGTTGAAAAAGCCCTGGTGACAATTCATTCAATCAAGGCCAACTAGAACATTTTTGCGAGCCTGCACATGGTACCAAACTTCTTGCAGGGATAAGCCCCTATCGAGTACCTAAGGAGATAACCTTTAGCTTCACTATGCGACGGTAAACCACGGAAAGCTTGTTGAAAACCCCCCGGTGACAATTATTTCAATCAATGCTAACCAGAACATTTCGCGAGCCTGCAAGTGGTGAAAAATCTTGAAACATTTTGCAAAGTTGAGCTCAAGGTACTTGTACCTAAGGAGAATAAGTTTAGCTTAACTATACGACGAGAAACCACGGAAGGATAGTCGAAAAGTTCCCGGTCACAATTCGTTCAATCAATGCCAACTAGAACATTTTCGCGAGCCTGCACTTGGTACCTTTTACTTGCATCTAAGGAGAAATCGTTTAGCTTAACTATGCGACGAGAAACCACAGAACACTCGTCGAAAAGGCCCCGGTGACAATTCATTCAATCAATGCCAACCAGAACATTTTCGCGAGCCTGCATGTGGTACCATATTTTGAAACGTGTCGCAGAGATCAGCTCATTTTACTTGCACCTAAAGAGATGAATTGTAGTTTTACTATGCGACGAGAAACCATGGAAGGCTAGTCGGAAAGGTTTCGAGGCAATTCAATCAATCAATGCCAACCAAAACATTTTTGCGAGACTGCACGTGGTCGTATAACAAAATAAACTTGCACATCTCAAAAGCGTCCAAAGCTTGCACATTATAGACATGCGCTTTAGGTTCAATATGCGACGAGTAACCACGGAAGGCAATTGAAAAAGCCACAGTGAAAAATCATTCAATCAACGCCCACCAGAAGATTTTTGCGAGCCTGCAAGCAGTGCGAAATCTTGAAACGTTTTGCAGAAATCAGCTCAATTTTCTAGAACCTAAGGTGAAGAAGTTTAGATTCACTTTGTGACGAGAAACCATGGAAGGCTTGTCGAAAATGCCCTGGTGACAAATTATTCAATCAATGCCAACCTGTACATTTTCGCGAGCCTTCACGTGGTACCATATCTTGAAAATTCTTGCAGACACCTGCCCTTTTTACTTGCACCTAAGGAAAAACTTTTTGGTTGCACTTTGCGATGAGAAAACACCGAAGGCTGGTCGAAAAGGTCCCGGTGACAAATCATTCAATCAATGCCAACCAGAGCACTTTCGCAAGCCTTCAAGTATCAAATCTTGAAACTTCTCGCAGAGATCAGATCATTTAGTTGCACCTAAGGAGTAATCGTTTAGGTTAAGTATGCGACGAGAAACCACGGAAAGCTAGTCGAAAAGGCCCCGGTGACAAATTATTCAATCAATGCCAACCAGAACATTTTCGCGAGCCTGCACGTGGTAATAAACTTCTCTCAAGGATAAGCCACAATCGAGTACCTAAGGAGATAACGTTTAGCTTCACTATGCGACGAGAAACCACGGAACGCTCGCCGAAAAGGCCCCGGTGACAAATTATTCAATCAATGCCAACCAGAACATTTTCGCGAGCCTGCAAGTGGTACCAAATTTTGAAACGTCTCGCAGAGATCAGCTCATTTTACTTCACCTAAAGAGATGAAGTGTAGCTTAACTATGCGACGAGAAAACACGGAAAGCTCGTCGAAAAGGCCCCAGTGACAATTTATTCGATCAATGCCAACCAGAACATTTTCGCGAGCTTTCAAGTGGTATAAATCTTGAAACTTCTTGCAGAGATCAGCTCAATTTACTTGCACATAAGGAGAAAAAGTTCAGCTCCACTATGCAACGAGAAACCACGGAAGGATAGTCGAAAAGGCCCCAGTGACAATTCATTCAATCAATGCCAACCAGAACATTTTCGCGAGCCTGCACGTGGTACTAAACTTCTTGCAGGGATAAGCCTTTCGAGTACTTAAGGAGATAACGTTTAGCTTCACTATGCGACGAGAAACCACGGAACGCTCGTTGAAAAGGCGCCAGTGACAAATTATTCGATCAATGCCAACCAGAACATTTTCGCGAGCTTTCAAGTGGTATCAAATCTTGAAACTTCTTGCAGAGATCAGCTCAATTTACTTGTACCTAAGGAGAAAAATTTCAGCCTCACTATGCGACGAGAAACCACGGAAGGATATTCGAAAAGGTCCCGGTCACAATTCGTTCAATCAATGCCAACCAGATCATTTTCACGAGCCTGCACGTGATGAAAATTCTTGAAATTTCTTGAAAAGATAACCTCCTATCGTGCACCCAAGAATATAACGTTTAGCTTCACTATGCGACGATAAACTATGGAAAGCTAGTCGAATAGGCCTTGGTGACAATTCATTCAATCAATGCCATCTAGAACATTTTCGCGAGCCTGCACATGATACCAAACTTCTTGCACGGATAAGCCCCTATCGATTACCTAAGGAGATAACGTTTAGCTTCACTATGCGACGGGAAACCACGGAAAGCTCATTGAAAAGGCCCCGGTGACAATTATTTCAATCAATGTCAACAAGAACATTTTGGCGAGCCTGCAAGTGGTGAGAAATCTTGAAAAGTTTTGTGAAGATCAACTCAGTGTACTTGTAGCTAAGGAGAATAAGTTTAGCTTAACTATGCGACGAAAAACCACGGAAAGCTCGTCGAAAAGGCCCCGGTGACAATTCATTCAATCAATGCCAACCAGAACATTTTCGCGAGCCTGCATGTGGTACCATATTTTGAAACGTGTCGCAGAGATCAGCTCATTTTACTTGCACCTAAAGAGATGAGTTGTAGCTTTACTATGGGACGAGAAACCATGGAAGGTTAGTCGTAAAGGTCCCGAGACAATTCAATCAATCAACGCCAACCAAAACATTTTTGCGAGACTGCACGTGGTCGTATAACAAAATATTCTTGCACATCTCAAAAGCGTCCAAAGCTTGCACATTATAGACATGCGCTTTAGGTTCAATATTGCGACGAGTAACCACGAAAGGCAATTGAAAAAGCCACAGGGAAAAATCATTCAATCAATGCCCACCAGAACATTTTTGCAAGCCTGCAAGCAGTGCGAAATCTTGAAACGTTTTGCAGAAATCAGCTCAATTTTCTAGAACCTAAGGTGAAGAACTTTAGATTCATTTTGTAACGAGAAACCATGGAAGGCTTGTCGAAAATGCCCTGGTGACAAATTATTCAATCAATGCCAACCTGTACATTTTCGCGAGCCTACACGTGGTACCATATCTTGAAAATTCTTGCAGACACCTGCCCTTTTTACTTGCACCTAAGGAAAAAGTTTTTGGTTGCACTTTGCGATGAGAAAACACCGAAGGCTGGTCGAAAAGCTCCCAGTGACAAATCATTCAATCAATGCCAACCAGAACATTTTCGCGAGCTTTCAAGTGGTATAAATCTTGAAACTTCTTGCAGAGATCAGCTCAATATACTTGTACCTAAGGAGAAAAAGTTCAGCTTCACTAAGCGACGAGAAGCCACGGAAGGATAGTCGAAAAGGCCCCGGTGACAATTCATTTAATCAATGCCAACCAGAACATTTTCGGGAGCCTGCACGTGGTACTAAACTTCTTGCAGGGATAAGCCTTTCGAATACTTATGGAGATAACGTTTAGCTTCACTATGCGACGAGAAACCACGGAACGCTCGCCGAAAAGGCTCCGGTGACAATTACTTCAATCAATGCCAACCAGAACATTTTCGCGAGCCTGCAAGTGGTGAGAAATCTTGAAACTTTTTGCAAAGATGAGCTCAAGGTACTTGTACCTAAGGAGAATAAGTTTAGCTTAACTATGCGACGAAAAACCACGGAAAGCTCGTCGAAAAGGCCCCGGTGACAATTCATTCAATCAATGCCAACCAGAACATTTTCGCGAGCCTGCATGTGGTACCATATTTTGAAACGTGTCGCAGAGATCAGCTCATTTTACTTGCACCTAAAGAGATGAGTTGTAGCTTTACTATGGGACGACAAACCATGGAAGGTTAGTCGTAAAGGTCCCGAGACAATTCAATCAATCAACGCCAACCAAAACATTTTTGCGAGACTGCACGTGGTCGTATAACAAAATATTCTTGCACATCTCAAAAGCGTCCAAAGCTTGCACATTATAGACATGCGCTTTAGGTTCAATATTGCGACGAGTAACCACGAAAGGCAATTGAAAAAGCCACAGGGAAAAATCATTCAATCAATGCCCACCAGAACATTTTTGCAAGCCTGCAAGCAGTGCGAAATCTTGAAACGTTTTGCAGAAATCAGCTCAATTTTCTAGAACCTAAGGTGAAGAACTTTAGATTCATTTTGTAACGAGAAACCATGGAAGGCTTGTCGAAAATGCCCTGGTGACAAATTATTCAATCAATGCCAACCTGTACATTTTCGCGAGCCTACACGTGGTACCATATCTTGAAAATTTTTGCAGACACCTGCCCTTTTTACTTGCACCTAAGGAAAAAGTTTTTGGTTGCACTTTGCGATGAGAAAACACCGAAGGCTGGTCGAAAAGCTCCCAGTGACAAATCATTCAATCAATGCCAACCAGAACATTTTCGCGAGCTTTCAAGTGGTATAAATCTTGAAACTTCTTGCAGAGATCAGCTCAATATACTTGTACCTAAGGAGAAAAAGTTCAGCTTCACTAAGCGACGAGAAGCCACGGAAGGATAGTCGAAAAGGCCCCGGTGACAATTCATTTAATCAATGCCAACCAGAACATTTTCGGGAGCCTGCACGTGGTACTAAACTTCTTGCAGGGATAAGCCTTTCGAATACTTATGGAGATAACGTTTAGCTTCACTATGCGACGAGAAACCACGGAACGCTCGCCGAAAAGGCTCCGGTGACAATTACTTCAATCAATGCCAACCAGAACATTTTCGCGAGCCTGCAAGTGGTGAGAAATCTTGAAACTTTTTGCAAAGATGAGCTCAAGGTACTTGTACCTAAGGAGAATAAGTTTAGCTTAACTATGCGACGAAAAACCACGGAAAGCTCGTCGAAAAGGCCCCGGTGACAATTCATTCAATCAATGCCAACCTGTACATTTTCGCGAGCCTACACGTGGTACCATATCTTGAAAATTCTTGCAGACACCTGCCCTTTTTACTTGCACCTAAGGAAAAACTTTTTGGTTGCACTTTGCGATGAGAAAACAGCAAAGGCTTGTCGAAAAGGTCCCGGTGACAAATCATTCAATCAATGCCAACCAGAACATTTTCGCGAGCCTGCAAGTGGTGAGAAATCTTGAAACTTTTTGCAAAGATGAGCTCAAGGTACTTGTACCAAAGGAGAATAAGTTTAGCTTAACTATGCGACGAAAAACCACGGAAAGCTCGTCGAAAAGGCCCCGGTGACAATTCATTCAATCAATGCCAACCAGAACATTTTCGCGAGCCTGCACGTGGTACCATATTTTGAAACGTGTCGCAGAGATCAGCTCATTTTATTTGCACCTAAAGCGATGAATTGTAGCTTTACTATGCGACGAGAAACCATGGAAGGTTAGTCGGAAAGGTCCCGAGACAATTCAATCAATCAACGCCAACCAAAACATTTTTGCGAGACTGCACTTGGTACCATATCTTGAAAATTCTTGCAGACACCTGCCCTTTTTACTTGCACCTAAGGAAAAACTTTTTGGTTGCACTTTGCGATGAGAAAACACCGAAGGCTGGTCGAAAAGCTCCCAGTGACAAATCATTCAATCAATGCCAACCAGAGCACTTTCGCGAGCCTTCAAGTATCAAATCTTGAAACTTCTCGCAGAGATCAGATCATTTAGTTGCACTTAAGGAGTAATCGTTTAGGTTAAGTATGCGACGAGAAACCACGGAAAGCTAGTCGAAAAGGCCCCGGTGACAAATTATTCAATCAATGCCAACCAGAACATTTTCGCGAGCCTGCACGTGGTACCTTTTACTTGCACCTAAGGAGAAATCGTTTAGCTTAACTATGCGACGAAAAACCACGGAAAGCTCGTCGAAAAGGCCCCGGTGACAATTCATTCTATCAATGCCAACCAGAACATTTTCGCGAGCCTGCATGTGGTACCAAACTTCTTGCAAGGATAAGCCCCATTCGAGTACCTAAGGAGTAATCGTTTAGGGAAACTATGCGACGAGAAACCACGGAAAGCTCGTCGAAAAGGCCCCAGTGACAAAATATTCGATCAATGCCAACCAGAACATTTTCGCGAGCTTTCAAGGGGTATCAAATCTTGAAACTTCTTGCAGAGATCAGCTCAATTTACTTGCACCTAAGGAGAAAAAGTTCAGCTTCACTATGCGACGAGAAACCACGGAAGGATAGTCGAAAAGGCCCCGGTGACAATTCATTCAATAAATGCCAACCAGAACATTTTCGCGAGCCTGCACGTGGTACTAAACTTCTTGCAGGGATAAGCCCCTACCGAGTACCTAAGGAGATAACCTTTAGCTTCACTATGCGACGGGAAACCACGGAAAGCTTGTTGAAAACCCCCCGGTGACAATTATTTCAATCAATGCTAACCAGAACATTTCGCGAGCCTGCAAGTGGTGAGAAATCTTGAAACATTTTGCAAAGATTAGCTTAAGGTACTTGTACCTAAGGAGAATAAGTTTAGCTTAACTATACGACGAGAAACCACGGAAGGATAGTCGAAAAGTTCCCGGTCACAATTCGTTCAATCAATGCCAACCAGATCATTTTCGCGAGCCTGCACGTGGTACTAAACTTCTTGCAGGGATAAGCCCTTCGAGTACCTAAGGAGTAATCGTTTAGGTTAACTATGCGATGAGAAACCACGGAACGCTCGTCGAAAAGGCCCCGGTGACAATTATTTCAATCAATGCCAACCAGAACATTTTCGCGAGCCTGCAAGTGGTAAGAAATCTTGAAACTTCTTGCAGAGGTAACCTGCTTTCGTGCACCCAAGAAGATAACGTTTAGCTTCACTTTGCGATGATAAACTACGGAAAGCTAGTCGAAAAAGCCCTGGTGACAATTCATTCAATCAATGCCAACTAAAACATTTTCGCGAGCCTGCACTTGGTACCTTTTACTTGCATCCAAGGAGAAATCGTTTAGCTTAACTATGCGACGAGAAACCACAGAACACTCGTCGAAAAGGCCCCGGTGACAATTCATTCAATCAATGCCAACCAGAACATTTTCGCGAGCCTGCATGTGGTACCATATTTTGAAACGTTTCGCAGAGATCAGCTCATTTTACTTGCACCTAAAGAGATGAATTGTAGTTTTACTATGCGACGAGAAACCATGGAAGGCTAGTCGGAAAGGTCCCGAGGCAATTCAATCAATCAATGCCAACCAAAACATTTTTGCGAGACTGCGCGTGGTCGTATAACCAAATAACCTTGCACATATCAAAAGCGTCCAAAGCTTGCACATTATAGACATGCGCTTTAGGTTCAATATGCGACGAGTAACCACGGAAGGCAATTGAAAAAGCCACAGTGAAAAATCATTCAATCAACGCCCACCAGAACATTTTTGCGAGCCTGCAAGCAGTGCGAAATCTTGAAACGTTTTGCAGAAATCAGCTCAATTTTCTAGAACCTAAGGTGAAGAAGTTTAGATTCACTTTGTGACGAGAAACCATGGAAGGCTTGTCGAAAATGCCCTGGTGACAAATTATTCAATCAATGCCACCCTGTACATTTTCGCGAGCCTACACGTGGTACCATATCTTCAAAAATTCTTGCAGACACCTGCCCTTTTTACTTGCACCTAAGGAAAAAGTTTTTGGTTGCACTTTGCGATGAGAAAACACCGAAGGCTGGTGAAAAGGTTCGGTGACAAATCATTCAATCAATGCCAACCAGAGCATTTTCGCGAGCCTTAAGGTATCAAATCTTGAAACTTCTCGCAGAGATCAGAACATTTAGTTGCACCTAAGAAGTAATTGTTTAGGTTAAGTATGCGACGAGAAACCACGGAAAGCTAGTCGAAAAGGCCCCGGTGACAAATTATTCAATCAATGCCAACCAGAACATTTTTGCGAGCCTGCACGTGGTACCTTTTACTTGCACCAAAGGAGAAATCGTTTAGCTTAACTATGCGACGAGAAACCACGGAAAGCTAGTCGAAAAGGCCCTGGTGACAAATTATTCAATCAATGCCAACCAGAACATTTTCGCGAGCCTGCACGTGCTACTAAACTTCTTGCAGGGATAAGCCCTTCGAGTACCTAAGGAGTAATCGTTTAGGTTAACTATGCGATGAGAAACCACGGAACGCTCGTCGAAAAGGCCCCGGTGACTATTATTTCAATCAATGCCAACCAGAACATTTTCGCGAGCCTGCAAGTGGTAAGAAATCTTGAAACTTTTTGCAGAGGTAACCTGCTTTCGTGCACCCAAGAAGATTACGTTTAGCTTCACTTTGCGATGATAAACTACGGAAAGCTAGTCGAAAAACCCCTGCTGACCGTTAATTCAATCAATGCCAACCAGAACATTTCGCGAGCCTGCAAGTGGTGAGAAATCTTGAAACTTTTTGCAAAGATGAGCTCAGTGTACTTGTACCTAAGGAGAATAAGTTTAGCTTAACTATGCGACGAAAAACCACGGAAAGCTCGTCGAAAAGGCCCCGGTGACAAATTATTCAATCAATGCCAACCAGAACATTTTCGCGAACCTGCACGTGGTACTAAACTTCTTGCAGGGATAAGCCCTTCGAGTACCTAAGGAGTAATCGTTTAGGTTAACTATGCGATGAGAAACCACGGAACGCTCGTCGAAAAGGCCCCGGTGACTATTATTTCAATCAATGCCAACCAGAACATTTTCGCGAGCCTGCAAGTGGTAAGAAATCTTGAAACTTTTTGCAGAGGTAACCTGCTTTCGTGCACCCAAGAAGATTACGTTTAGCTTCACTTTGCGATGATAAACTACGGAAAGCTAGTCGAAAAACCCCTGCTGACCGTTAATTCAATCAATGCCAACCAGAACATTTCGCGAGCCTGCAAGTGGTGAGAAATCTTGAAACTTTTTGCAAAGATGAGCTCAGTGTACTTGTACCTAAGGAGAATAAGTTTAGCTTAACTATGCGACGAAAAACCACGGAAAGCTCGTCGAAAAGGCCCCGGTGACAATTCATTCTACCAATGCCAACCAGAACATTTTCGCGAGCCTGCATGTGGTACCAAACTTCTTGCAAGGATAAGCCCCATTCGAGTACCAAAGGAGAAATCGTTTAGCTTAACTATGCGACGAGAAACCACGGAAAGCTAGTCGAAAAGGCCCAGTGACAAATTATTCGATCAATGGAAACCAGAACATTTTGGCGAGCTTTCAAGTGGTATAAATCTTGAAACTTCTTGCAGAGATCAGCTCAATTTACTTGTACCTAAGGAGAAAAAGTTCAGCATCACTATGCGATGAGAAGCCACGGAAGGATAGTCGAAAAGGCCCCGGTGACAATTCATTCAATCAATGCCAACCAGAACATTTTCGCGAGCCTGCACGTGGTACTAAACTTCTTGCAGGGATAAGCCTTTCAAATACTTATGGAGATAACGTTTAGCTTCACTATGCGACGAGAAACCACGGAACGCTCGTCGAAAAGGCTTGGCGACAATTACTTCAATCAGTGCCAACCAGAACATTTTCGCGAGCCTGCAAGTGGTGAGAAATCTTGAAACTTCTTGCAGAGGTAACCTCCTTTCGTGCACCCAAGAAGATAACGTTTAGCTTCACTTTGCGATGATAAAATACGGAAAGCTAGTTGAAAAACCCCTGGTGACAATTCATTCAATCAATGCCAACTAGAACATTTTTGCGAGCCTGCACATGGTACCAAACTTCTTGCAGGGATAAGCGTCTATCGAGTACCTAAGGAGATAACGTTTAGCTTCACTATGCGACGGGAAACCACGGAAAGCTCGTTGAAAAGGCCCCAGTGACAAATTATTCGATCAATGCCAACCAGAACATTTTCGCGAGCTTTCAAGTGGTATCAAATCTTGAAACTTCTTGCAGAGATCAGCTCAATTTACTTGTACCTAAGGAGAAAAAGTTCAGCCTCACTATGCGACGAGAAACCACGGAAGGATATTCGAAAAGGTCCCGGTCACAATTCGTTCAATCAATGCCAACCAGATCATTTTCACGAGCCTGCACGTGATGAAAATTCTTGAAATTTCTTGGAGAGATAACCTCCTATCGTGCACCCAAGAATATAACGTTTAGCTTCACTATGCGACGATAAACTACGGAAAGCTAGTCGAATAGGCCTTGGTGACAATTCATTCAATCAATGCCATCTAGAACATTTTCGCGAGCCTGCACATGATACCTAACTTCTTGCACGGATAAGCCCCTATCGAGTACCTAAGGAGATAACGTTTAGCTTCACTATGCGACGGGAAACCACGGAAAGCTCATTGAAAAGGCCCCGGTGACAATTATTTCAATCAATGTCAACCAGAACATTTTGGCGAGCCTGCAAGTGGTGAGAAATCTTGAAAAGTTTTGTGAAGATCAACTCAGTGTACTTGTAGCTAAGGAGAATAAGTTTAGCTTAACAATGCAACGAAAAACCACGGAAAGCTCGTCGAAAAGGCCCCGGTGACAATTCATTCAATCAATGCCAACCAGAACATTTTCGCGAGCCTGCATGTGGTACCATATTTTGAAACGTGTCGCAGAGATCAGCTCATTTTACTTGCACCTAAAGAGATGAGTTGTAGCTTTACTATGCGACGAGAAACCATGGAAGGTTAGTCGTAAAGGTCCCGAGACAATTCAATCAATCAACGCCAACCAAAACATTTTTGCGAGACTGCACGTGGTCGTATAACAAAATATTCTTGCACATCTCAAAAGCGTCCAAAGCTTGCACATTATAGACATGCGCTTTAGGTTCAATATTGCGACGAGTAACCACGGAAGGCAATTGAAAAAGCCACAGGGAAAAATCATTCAATCAATGCCCACCAGAACATTTTTGCAAGCCTGCAAGCAGTGCGAAATCTTGAAACGTTTTGCAGAAATCAGCTCAATTTTCTAGAACCTAAGGTGAAGAAGTTTAGATTCATTTTGTGACGAGAAACCATGGAAGGCTTGTCGAAAATGCCCTGGTGACAAATTATTCAATCAATGCCAACCTGTACATTTTCGCGAGCCTACACGTGGTACCATATCTTGAAAATTCTTGCAGACACCTGCCCTTTTTACTTGCACCTAAGGAAAAAGTTTTTGGTTGCACTTTGCGACGAGAAACCACGGAAAGCTAGTCGAAAAGGCCCCGGTGACAATTATTTCAATCAATGTCAACCAGAACATTTTGGCGAGCCTGCAAGTGGTGAGAAATCTTGAAACGTTTTGCGAAGATCAGCTCAGTGTACTTGTAGCTAAGGAGAATAAGTTTAGCTTAACTATGCGATGAAAAACCACGGAAAGCTCGTCGAAAAGGCCCCGGTGACAATTCATTCAATCAATGCCAACCAGAACATTTTCGCGAGCCTTCACGTGGTACCATATTTTGAAACGTGTCACAGAGATCAGCTCATTTTACTTGCACCTAAAGCGATGAATTGTAGCTTTACTATGCGACGAGAAACCATGGAAGGTTAGTCGGAAAGGTCCCGAGACAATTCAATCAATCAACGCCAACCAAAACATTTTTGCGAGACTGCACGTGGTAGCATATCTTGAAAATTCTTGCAGACACCTGCCCTTTTTACTTGCACCTAAGGAAAAACTTTTTGGTTGCACTTTGCGATGAGAAAACACCGAAGGCTGGTCGAAAAGCTCCCAGTGACAAATCATTCAATCAATGCCAACCAGAGCACTTTCGCGAGCCTTCAAGTATCAAATCTTGAAACTTCTCGCAGAGATCAGATCATTTAGTTGCACCTAAGGAGTAATCGTTTAGGTTAAGTATGCGACGAGAAACCACGGAAAGCTAGTCGAAAAGGCCCCGGTGACAAATTATTCAATCAATGCCAACCAGAACATTTTCGCGAGCCTGCACGTGGTACCTTTTACTTGCACCTAAGGAGAAATCGTTTAGCTTAACTATGCGACGAAAAACCACGGAAAGCTCGTCGAAAAGGCCCCGGTGACAATTCATTCTATCAATGCCAACCAGAACATTTTCACGAGCCTGCATGTGGTACCAAACTTCTTGCAAGGATAAGCCCCATTCGAGTACATAAGGAGCAATCGTTTAGGGAAACTATGCGACGAGAAACCACGGAAAGCTCGTCGAAAAGGCCCCAGTGACAAAATATTCGATCAATGCCAACCAGAACATTTTCGCGAGCTTTCAAGGGGTATCAAATCTTGAAACTTCTTGCAGAGATCAGCTCAATTTACTTGCACCTAAGGAGAAAAAGTTCAGCTTCACTATGCGACGAGAAACCACGGAAGGATAGTCGAAAAGGCCCCGGTGACAATTCATTCAATCAATGCCAACCAGAACATTTTCGCGAGCCTGCACGTGGTACTAAACTTCTTGCAGGGATAAGCCTTTCGAGTACTTAAGGAGATAACGTTTAGCTTCACTATGCGACGAGATACCACGGAACGCTCGTCGAAAAGGCTCCGGTGACAAATTATTCGATCAATGCCAACCAGAACATTTTCGCGAGCTTTCAAGTGGTATCAAATCTTGAAACTTCTTGCAGAGATCAGGTCAATTTACTTGTACCTAAGGAGAAAAAGTTCAGGTTCATTTTGCGGTGATAAAATACGGAAAGCTAGTTGAAAAAGCCCTGCTGACAATTCATTCAATCAAGGCCTACTAGAACATTTTTGCGAGCCTGCACATGGTACCAAACTTCTTGCAGGTATAAGCCCCTATCGAGTACCTAAGGAGATAACCTTTAGCTTCACTATGCGACGGGAAACCACGGAAAGCTTGTTGAAAACCCCCCTGTGACAATTATTTCATTCAATGCTAACCAGAACATTTCGCGAGCCTGCAAGTGGTGAAAAATCTTGAAACATTTTGCAAAGTTGAGCTCAAGGTACTTGTACCTAAGGAGAATAAGTTTAGCTTAACTATACGACGAGAAACCACGGAAGGATAGTCGAAAAGTTCCCGGTCACAATTCGTTCAATCAATGCCACATAGAACATTTTCGCGAGCCTGCACTTGGTACCTTTTACTTGCATCTAAGGAGAAATCGTTTAGCTTAACTATGCGACGAGAAACCACAGAACACTCGTCGAAAAGGCCCCGGTGACAATTCATTCAATCAATGCCAACCAGAACATTTTCGCGAGCCTGCATGTGGTACCATATTTTGAAACGTGTCGCAGAGATCAGCTCATTTTACTTGCACCTAAAGAGATGAATTGTAGTTTTACTATGCGACGAGAAACCATGGAAGGCTAGTCGGAAAGGTTCCGAGGCAATTCAATCAATCAATGCCAACCAAAACATTTTTGCGAGACTGCACGTGGTCGTATAACAAAATAAACTTGCACATCTCAAAAGCGTCCAAAGCTTGCACATTATAGACATGCGCTTTAGGTTCAATATGCGACGAGTAACCACGGAAGGCAATTGAAAAAGCCACAGTGAAAAATCATTCAATCAACGCCCACCAGAAGATTTTTGCGAGCCTGCAAGCAGTGCAAAATCTTGAAACGTTTTGCAGAAATCAGCTCAATTTTCTAGAACCTAAGGTGAAGAAGTTTAGATTCACTTTGTGACGAGAAACCATGGAAGGCTTGTCGAAAATGCCCTGGTGACAAATTATTCAATCAATGCCAACCTGTACATTTTCGCGAGCCTTCACGTGGTACCATATCTTGAAAATTCTTGCAGACACCTGCCCTTTTTACTTGCACCTAAGGAAAAACTTTTTGGTTGCACTTTGCGATGAGAAAACACCGAAGGCTGGTCGAAAAAGTCCCGGTGACAAATCATTCAATCAATGCCAACCAGAGCACTTTCGCGAGCCTTCAAGTATCAAATCTTGAAACTTCTCGCAGAGATCAGATCATTTAGTTGCACCTAAGGAGTAATCGTTTAGGTTAAGTATGCGACGAGAAACCACGGAAAGCTAGTCGAAAAGGCCCCGGTGACAAATTATTCAATCAATGCCAACCAGAACATTTTCGCGAGCCCGCATGTGGTACCAAACTTCTTGCAAGGATAAGCCCCATTCGAGTACCTAAGGAATAATCGTTTAGGTTAACTACGCGACGAGAAACCACAGAAAGCTCGTCGAAAAGGCCCCAGTGACAAATTATTCGATCAATGCCAACCAGAACATTTTCTCGAGCTTTCAAGTGGTATCAAATCTTGAAACTTCTTGCAGAGATCAGCTCAATTTACTTGTACCAAAGGAGAAAAAGTTCAGCCTCACTATACGACGAGAAACCACGGAAGGATAGTCGAAAAGGTTCCGGACACAATTCGTTCAATCAATGCCAACCAGATCATTTTTACGAGCCTGCACGTGATGCAAATTCTTGTAACTTCTTGGAGAGATAACCTCCTTTCGTGAACCCAAGAATATAACGTTTAGCTTCACTATGCGACGATAAACTACGAAAAGCTAGACGAAAAAGTCCTGGTGACAATTTATTCAATCAATGCCAACTAGAACATTTTCGCGAGCCTGCACTTGGTACCTTTTACTTGCATCTAAGGAGAAATCGTTTAGCTTAACTCTGCGACGAGAAACAACGGAAAGCTAGTCGAAAAGGCCCCGGTGACAAATTATTCAATCAATGCCAATAAGAACATTTTCGCGAGCCTGCACATGGTACCAAACTTCTTGCACGGATAAGCCCCTATCGTGTACCTAAGAAGATAACGTTTAGCTTAACTATGCGACGAAAAACCACGGAAAGCTCGTCGAAAAGGCCCCGGTGACAATTCATTCTATCAATGCCAACCAGAACATTTTCGCGAGCCTGCATGTGGTACCAAACTTCTTGCAAGGATAAGCCCCATTCGAGTACCTAAGGAGTAATCGTTTAGGGAAACTATGCGACGAGAAACCACGGAAAGATCGTCGAAAAGGCCCCAGTGACAAAATATTCGATCAATGCCAACCACAACATTTTCGCGAGCTTTCAAGGGGTATCAAATCTTGAAACTTCTTGCAGAGATCAGCTCAATTTACTTGTACCTAAGGAGAAAAAGTTCAGGTTCACTTTGCGATGATAAAATACGGAAAGCTAGTTGAAAAAGCCCTGGTGACAATACATTCAATCAAGGCCAACTAGAACATTTTTGCCAGCCTGCACATGGTACCAAACTTCTTGCAGGGATAAGCCCCTATCGAGTGCCTAAGGAGATAACCTTTAGCTTCACTATGCGACGGGAAACCACGGAAAGCTTGTTGAAAACCCCCCGGTGACAATTATTTCAATCAATGCTAACCAGAACATTTCGCGAGCCTGCAAGTGGTGAGAAATCTTGAAACATTTTGCAAAGATGAGCTCAAGGTACTTGTACCTAAGGAGAATAAGTTTAGCTTAACTATACGACGAGAAACCACGGAAGGATAGTCGAAAAGTTCCCGGTCACCATTCGTTCAATCAATGCCAACCAGATCATTTTCGCGAGCCTGCACGTGGTACTAAACTTCTTGCAGGGATAAGCCCTTCGAGTACCTAAGGAGTAATCGTTTAGGTTAACTATGCGATGAGAAACCACGGAACGTTTGTCGAAAAGGCCCCGGTGACAATTATTTCAATCAATGCCAACCAGAACATTTTCGCGAGCCTGCAAGTGGTAAGAAATCTTGAAACTTCTTGCAGAGGTAACCTGCTTTCGTGCACCCAAGAAGATAACGTTTAGCTTCACTTTGCGATGATAAACTACGGAAAGCTAGTCGAAAAAGCCCTGGTGACAATTCATTCAATCAATGCCAACTAGAACATTTTCGCGAGCCTGCACTTGGTACCTTTTACTTGCATCCAAGGAGAAATCGTTTAGCTTAACTATGCGACGAGAAACCACAGAACACTCGTCGAAAAGGCCCCGGTGACAATTCATTCAATCAATGCCAACCAGAACATTTTCGCGAGCCTGCATGTGGTACCATATTTTGAAACGTTTCGCAGAGATCAGCTCATTTTACTTGCACCTAAAGAGATGAATTGTAGTTTTACTATGCGACGAGAAACCATGGAAGGCTAGTCGGAAAGGTCCCGAAGCAATTCAATCAATCAATGCCAACCAAAACATTTTTGCGAGACTGCACGTGGTCGTATAACAAAATAACCTTGCACATCTCAAAAGCGTCCAAAGCTTGCACATTATAGACATGCGCTTTAGGTTCAATATGCAACGAGTAACCACGGAAGGCAATTGAAAAAGCCACAGTGAAAAATCATTCAATCAACGCCCACCAGAACATTTTTGCGAGCCTGCAAGCAGTGCGAAATCTTGAAACGTTTTGCAGAAATCAGCTCAATTTTCTAGAACCTAAGGTGAAGAAGTTTAGATTCACTTTGTGACGAGAAACCATGGAAGGCTTGTCGAAAATGCCCTGGTGACAAATTATTCAATCAATGCCAACCTGTACATTTTCGCGAGCCTACACGTGGTACCATATCTTGAAAATTCTTGCAGACACCTGCCCTTTTTACTTGCACCTAAGGAAAAAGTTTTTGGTTGCACTTTGCGATGAGAAAACACCGAAGGCTGGTCGAAAAGGTCCCGGTGAAAAATCATTCAATCAATGCCAACCAGAACATTTTCGCGAGCTTTCAAGTGGTATAAATCTTGAAACTTCTTGCAGAGATCAGCTCAATATACTTGTACCTAAGGAGAAAAAGTTCAGCTTCACTATACGACGAGAAACCACGGAAGGATAGTCGAAAAGGCCCCGGTGACAATTCATTCAATCAATGCCAACCAGAACATTTTCGCGAGCCTGCACGTGGTACTAAACTTCTTGCAGGGATAAGCCCCTATCGAGTACCTAAGGAGATAACCTTTAGCTTCACTATGCGACGAGAAACCACGGAAAGCTTGTTGAAAACCCCCCGGTGACAATTATTTCAATCAATGCTAACCAGAACATTTCGCGAGCCTGCAAGTGGTGAGAAATCTTGAAACATTTTGCAAAGATGAGCTTAAGGTACTTGTACCTAAGGAGAATAAGTTTAGCTTAACTATACGACGAGAAACCACGGAAGGATAGTCGAAAAGTTCCCGGTCACAATTCGTTCAATCAATGCCAACCAGATCATTTTCGCGAGCCTGCACGTGGTACTAAACTTCTTGCAGGGATAAGCCCTTCGAGTACCTAAGGAGTAATCGTTTAGGTTAACTATGCGATGAGAAACCACGGAACGCTCGTCGAAAAGGCCCCGGTGACAATTATTTCAATCAATGCCAACCAGAACGTTTTCGCGAGCCTGCAAGTGGTAAGAAATTTTGAAACTTCTTGCAGAGGTAACCTGCTTTCGTGCACCCAAGAAGATAACGTTTAGCTTCACTTTGCGATGATAAACTACGGAAAGCTAGTCGAAAAAGCCCTGGTGACAATTCATTCAATCAATGCCAACTAGAACATTTTCGCGAGCCTGCACTTGGTACCTTTTACTTGCATCCAAGGAGAAATCGTTTAGCTTAACTATGCGACGAGAAACCACAGAACACTCGTCGAAAAGGCCCCGGTGACAATTCATTCAATCAATGCCAACCAGAACATTTTCGCTAGCCTGCATGTGGTACCATATTTTGAAACGTTTCGCAGAGATCAGCTCATTTTACTTGCACCTAAAGAGATGAATTGTAGTTTTACTATGCGACGAGAAACCATGGAAGGCTTGTCGGAAAGGTCCCGAGGCAATTCAATCAATCAATGCCAACCAAAACATTTTTGGAGACTGCGCGTGGTCGTATAACAAAATAACCTTGCACATATCAAAAGCGTCCAAAGCTTGCACATTATAGACATGCGCTTCAGGTTCAATATGCGACGAGTAACCACGGAAGGCAATTGAAAAAGCCACAGTGAAAAATCATTCAATCAACGCCCACCAGAACATTTTTGCGAGCCTGCAAGCAGTGCGAAATCTTGAAACGTTTTGCAGAAATCAGCTCAATTTTCTAGAACCTAAGGTGAAGAAGTTTAGATTCACTTTGTGACGAGAAACCATGGAAGGCTTGTCGAAAATGCCCTGGTGACAAATTATTCAATCAATGCCAACCTGTACATTTTCGCGAGTCTACACGTGGTACCATATCTTCAAAAATTCTTGCAGACACCTGCCCTTTTTACTTGCACCTAAGGAAAAAAGTTTTTGGTTGCACTTTGCGATGAGAAAACACCGAAGGCTGGTGAAAAGGTCCCGGTGACAAATCATTCAATCAATGCCAACCAGAGCATTTTCGCGAGCCTTAAGGTATCAAATCTTGAAACTTCTCGCAGAGATCAGAACATTTAGTTGCACCTAAGAAGTAATCGTTTAAGTTAAGTATGCGACGAGAAACCACGGAAAGCTAGTCGAAAAGGCCCCGGTGACAAATTATTCAATCAATGCCAACCAGAACATTTTTGCGAGCCTGCACGTGGTACCTTTTACTTGCACCAAAGGAGAAATCGTTTAGCTTAACTATGCGACGAGAAACCACGGAAAGCTAGTCGAAAAGGCCCTGGTGACAAATTATTCAATCAATGCCAACCAGAACATTTTCGCGAGCCTGCACGTGCTACTAAACTTCTTGCAGGGATAAGCCCTTCGAGTACCTAAGGAGTAATCGTTTAGGTTAACTATGCGATGAGAAACCACGGAACGCTCGTCGAAAAGGCCCCAGTGACAATTATTTCAATCAATGCCAACCAGAACATTTTCGCGAGCCTGCAAGTGGTAAGAAATCTTGAAACTTCTTGCAGAGGTAACCTGCTTTCGTGCACCCAAGAAGATAACATTTAGCTTCACTTTGCGATGATAAACTAAGGAAAGCTAGTCGAAAAAGCCCTGGTGACCGTTAATTCAATCAATGCCAACCAGAACATTTCGCGAGCCTGCAAGTGGTGAGAAATCTTGAAACTTTTTGCAAAGATGAGCTCAGTGTACTTGTACCTAAGGAGAATAAGTTTAGCTTAACTATGCGACGAAAAACCACGGAAAGCTCGTCGAAAAGGCCCCGGTGACAATTCATTCTACCAATGCCAACCAGAACATTTTCGCGAGCCTGCATGTGGTACAAAACTTCTTGCAAGGATAAGCCCCATTCGAGTACCAAAGGAGAAATTGTTTAGCTTAACTATGCGACGAGAAACCACGGAAAGCTAGTCGAAAAGGCCCAGTGACAAATTATTCGATCAATGGAAACCAGAACATTTTGGCGAGCTTTCAAGTGGTATAAATCTTGAAACTTCTTGCAGAGATCAGCTCAATTTACTTGTACCTAAGGAGAAAAAGTTCAGCTTCACTATGCGATGAGAAGCCACTTAAGGATAGTCGAAAAGGCCCCGGTGACAATTCATTCAATCAATGCCAACCAGAACATTTTCGCGAGCCTGCACGTGGTACTAAACTTCTTGCAGGGATAAGCCTTTCAAATACCTATGGAGATAACGTTTAGCTTCACTATGCGACGAGAAACCACGGAACGCTCGTCGAAAAGGCTTGGTGACAATTACTTCAATCAGTGCCAACCAGAACATTTTCGCGCGCCTGCAAGTGGTGAGAAATCTTGAAACTTCTTGCAGAGGTAACCTCCTTTCGTGCACCCAAGAAGATAACGTTTACCTTCACTTTGCGATGATAAAATACGGAAAGCTAGTTGAAAAAGCCCTGGTGACAATTCATTCAATCAATGCCAACTAGAACATTTTTGCGAGCCTGCACATGGTACCAAACTTCTTGCAGGGATAAGCGTCTATCGAGTACCTAAGGAGATAACGTTTCTCTTCACTATGCGACGGGAAACCACGGAAAGCTCGTTGAAAAGGCCCCAGTGACAAATTATTCGATCAATGCCAACCAGAACATTTTCGCGAGCTTTCAAGGGGTATCAAATCTTGAAACTTCTTGCAGAGATCAGCTCAATTTACTTGCACCTAAGGAGAAAAAGTTCAGCTTCACTATGCGACGAGAAACCACGGAAGGATAGTCGAAAAGGCCCCGGTGACAATTCATTCAATCAATGCCAACCAGAACATTTTTGGAGACTGCGCGTGTTCGTATAACAAAATAACCTTGCACATATCAAAAGCGTCCAAAGCTTGCACATTATAGACATGCGCTTCAGGTTCAATATGCGACGAGTAACCACGGAAGGCAATTGAAAAAGCCACAGTGAAAAATCATTCAATCAACGCCCACCAGAACATTTTTGCGAGCCTGCAAGCAGTGCGAAATCTTGAAACGTTTTGCAGAAATCAGCTCAATTTTCTAGAACCTAAGGTGAAGAAGTTTAGATTCACTTTGTGACGAGAAACCATGGAAGGCTTGTCGAAAATGCCCTGGTGACAAATTATTCAATCAATGCCAACCTGTACATTTTCGCGAGCCTACACGTGGTACCATATCTTCAAAAATTCTTGCAGACACCTGCCCTTTTTACTTGCACCTAAGGAAAAAAGTTTTTGGTTGCACTTTGCGATGAGAAAACACCGAAGGCTGGTGAAAAGGTCCCGGTGACAAATCATTCAATCAATGCCAACCAGAGCATTTTCGCGAGCCTTAAGGTATCAAATCTTGAAACTTCTCGCAGAGATCAGAACATTTAGTTGCACCTAAGAAGTAATCGTTTAAGTTAAGTATGCGACGAGAAACCACGGAAAGCTAGTCGAAAAGGCCCCGGTGACAAATTATTCAATCAATGCCAACCAGAACATTTTTGCGAGCCTGCACGTGGTACCTTTTACTTGCACCAAAGGAGAAATCGTTTAGCTTAACTATGCGACGAGAAACCATGGAAAGCTAGTCGAAAAGGCCCTGGTGACAAATTATTCAATCAATGCCAACCAGAACATTTTCGCGAGCCTGCACGTGCTACTAAACTTCTTGCAGGGATAAGCCCTTCGAGTACCTAAGGAGTAATCGTTTAGGTTAACTATGCGATGAGAAACCACGGAACGCTCGTCGAAAAGGCCCCAGTGACAATTATTTCAATCAATGCCAACCAGAACATTTTCGCGAGCCTGCAAGTGGTAAGAAATCTTGAAACTTCTTGCAGAGGTAACCTGCTTTCGTGCACCCAAGAAGATAACGTTTAGCTTCACTTTGCGATGATAAACTAAGGAAAGCTAGTCGAAAAAGCCCTGGTGACCGTTAATTCAATCAATGCCAACCAGAACATTTCGCGAGCCTGCAAGTGGTGAGAAATCTTGAAACTTTTTGCAAAGATGAGCTCAGTGTACTTGTACCTAAGGAGAATAAGTTTAGCTTAACTATGCGACGAAAAACCACGGAAAGCTCGTCGAAAAGGCCCCGGTGACAATTCATTCTACCAATGCCAACCAGAACATTTTCGCGAGCCTGCATGTGGTACAAAACTTCTTGCAAGGATAAGCCCCATTCGAGTACCTAAGGAATAATCGTTTAGGTTAACTACGCGACGAGAAACCACAGAAAGCTCGTCGAAAAGGCCCCAGTGACAAATTATTCGATCAATGCCAACCAGAACATTTTCTCGAGCTTTCAAGTGGTATCAAATCTTGAAACTTCTTGCAGAGATCAGCTCAATTTACTTGTACCAAAGGAGAAAAAGTTCAGCCTCACTATACGACGAGAAACCACGGAAGGATAGTCGAAAAGGTTCCGGACACAATTCGTTCAATCAATGCCAACCAGATCATTTTTACGAGCCTGCACGTGATGCAAATTCTTGTAACTTCTTGGAGAGATAACCTCCTTTCGTGAACCCAAGAATATAACGTTTAGCTTCACTATGCGACGATAAACTACGAAAAGCTAGACGAAAAAGTCCTGGTGACAATTTATTCAATCAATGCCAACTAGAACATTTTCGCGAGCCTGCACTTGGTACCTTTTACTTGCATCTAAGGAGAAATCGTTTAGCTTAACTCTGCGACGAGAAACAACGGAAAGCTAGTCGAAAAGGCCCAGTGACAAATTATTCGATCAATGGAAACCAGAACATTTTGGCGAGCTTTCAAGTGGTATAAATCTTGAAACTTCTTGCAGAGATCAGCTCAATTTACTTGTACCTAAGGAGAAAAAGTTCAGCATCACTATGCGATGAGAAGCCACTTAAGGATAGTCGAAAAGGCCCCGGTGACAATTCATTCAATCAATGCCAACCAGAACATTTTCGCGAGCCTGCACGTGGTACTAAACTTCTTGCAGGGATAAGCCTTTCAAATACCTATGGAGATAACGTTTAGCTTCACTATGCGACGAGAAACCACGGAACGCTCGTCGAAAAGGCTTGGTGACAATTACTTCAATCAGTGCCAACCAGAACATTTTCGCGCGCCTGCAAGTGGTGAGAAATCTTGAAACTTCTTGCAGAGGTAACCTCCTTTCGTGCACCCAAGAAGATAACGTTTAGCTTCACTTTGCGATGATAAAATACGGAAAGCTAGTTGAAAAAGCCCTGGTGACAATTCATTCAATCAATGCCAACTAGAACATTTTTGCGAGCCTGCACATGGTACCAAACTTCTTGCAGGGATAAGCGTCTATCGAGTACCTAAGGAGATAACGTTTCTCTTCACTATGCGACGGGAAACCACGGAAAGCTCGTTGAAAAGGCCCCAGTGACAAATTATTCGATCAATGCCAACCAGAACATTTTCGCGAGCTTTCAAGGGGTATCAAGTCTTGAAACTTCTTGCAGAGATCAGCTCAATTTACTTGTACCTAAGGAGAAAAAGTTCAGGTTCATTTTGCGGTGATAAAATACGGAAAGCTAGTTGAAAAAGCCCTGGTGACAATTCATTCAATCAAGGCCAACTAGAACATTTTTGCGAGCCTGCACATGGTACCAAACTTCTTGCAGGGCTAAGCCCCTATCGAGTACTTAAGGAGATAACCTTTAGCTTCACTATGCGACGGGAAACCACGGAAAGCTTGTTGAAAACCCCCCGGTGACAATTATTTCAATCAATGCTAACCAGAACATTTCGCGAGCCTGCAAGTGGTGAAAAATCTTGAAACATTTTGCAAAGTTGAGCTCAAGGTACTTGTACCTAAGGAGAATAAGTTTAGCTTAACTATACGACGAGAAACCACGGAAGGATAGTCGAAAAGTTCCCGGTCACAATTCGTTCAATCAATGCCAACTAGAACATTTTCGCGAGCCTGCACTTGGTACCTTTTACTTGCATCTAAGGAGAAATCGTTTAGCTTAACTATGCGACGAGAAACCACAGAACACTCGTCGAAAAGGCCCCGGTGACAATTCATTCAATCAATGCCAACCAGAACATTTTCGCGAGCCTGCATGTGGTACCATATTTTGAAACGTGTCGCAGAGATCAGCTCATTTTACTTGCACCTAAAGAGATGAATTGTAGTTTTACTATGCGACGAGAAACCATGGAAGGCTAGTCGGAAAGGTTCCGAGGCAATTCAATCAATCAATGCCAACCAAAACATTTTTGCGAGACTGCACGTGGTCGTATAACAAAATAAACTTGCACATCTCAAAAGCGTCCAAAGCTTGCACATTATAGACATGCGCTTTAGGTTCAATATGCGACGAGTAACCACGGAAGGCAATTGAAAAAGCCACAGTGAAAAATCATTCAATCAACGCCCACCAGAAGATTTTTGCGAGCCTGCAAGCAGTGCGAAATCTTGAAACGTTTTGCAGAAATCAGCTCAATTTTCTAGAACCTAAGGTGAAGAAGTTTAGATTCACTTTGGGACGAGAAACCATGGAAGGCTTGTCGAAAATGCCCTGGTGACAAATTATTCAATCAATGCCAACCTGTACATTTTCGCGAGCCTTCACGTGGTACCATATCTTGAAAATTCTTGCAGACACCTGCCCTTTTTACTTGCACCTAAGGAAAAACTTTTTGGTTGCACTTTGCGATGAGAAAACACCGAAGGCTGGTCGAAAAGGTCCCGGTGACAAATCATTCAATCAATGCCAACCAGAGCACTTTCGCGAGCCTTCAAGTATCAAATCTTGAAACTTCTCGCAGAGATCAGATCATTTAGTTGCACCTAAGGAGTAATCGTTTAGGTTAAGTATGCGACGAGAAACCACGGAAAGCTAGTCGAAAAGGCCCCGGTGACAAATTATTCAATCAATGCCAACCAGAACGTTTTCGCGAGCCTGCACGTGGTACCTTTTACTTGCACCTAAGGAGAAATCGTTTAGCTTAACTATGCGACGAAAAACCACGGAAAGCTCGTCGAAAAGGCCCCGGTGACAATTCATTCTATCAATGCCAACCAGAACATTTTCGCGAGCCTGCATGTGGTACCAAACTTCTTGCAAGGATAAGCCCCATTCGAGTACCTAAGGAGCAATCGTTTAGGGAAACTATGCGACGAGAAACCACGGAAAGCTCGTCGAAAAGGCCCCAGTGACAAAATATTCGATCAATGCCAACCAGAACATTTTCGCGAGCTTTCAAGTGGTATCAAATCTTGAAACTTCTTGCAGAGATCAGCTCAATTTACTTGTACCTAAGGAGAAAAAGTTCAGGTTCATTTTGCGGTGATAAAATACGGAAAGCTAGTTGAAAAAGCCCTGGTGACAATTCATTCAATCAAGGCCAACTAGAACATTTTTGCGAGCCTGCACATGGTACCAAACTTCTTGCAGGGATAAGCCCCTATCGAGTACCTAAGGAGATAACCTTTAGCTTCACTATGCGACGGGAAACCACGGAAAGCTTGTTGAAAACCCCCCGGTGACAATTATTTCAATCAATGCTAACCAGAACATTTTGCGAGCCTGCAAGTGGTGAAAAATCTTGAAACATTTTGCAAAGTTGAGCTCAAGGTACTTGTACCTAAGGAGAATAAGTTTAGCTTAACTATACGACGAGAAACCACGGAAGGATAGTCGAAAAGGCCCCGGTGACAATTCATTCTATCAATGCCAACCATAACATTTTCGCGAGCCTGCATGTGGTACCAAACTTCTTGCAAGTATAAGCCCCATTCGAGTACTTAAGGAGTAATTGTTTAGGTTAACTACGCGACGAGAAACCACGGAACGCTCGTCGAAAAGGCTCCGGTGACAATTACTTCAATCAATGCCAACCAGAACATTTTCGCGAGCCTGCAAGTGGTGAGAAATCTTGAAACTTCTTGCAGAGGTAACCTCCTTTCGTGCACCCAAGAAGATAACGTTTAGCTTCACTTTGCGATGATAAAATACGGAAAGCTAGTTGAAAAATGCGCTGGTGACAATTCATTCAATCAATGCCAACTAGAACATTTTTGCGAGCCTGCACATGGTACCAAACTTCTTGCAGGGATAAGCCCCTATCGAGTATTTAAGGAGATAACGTTTAGCTTCACTATGCGACGGGAAACCACGGAAAGCTCGTTGAAAAGGCCCCAGTGACAATTATTTCAATCAATGTCAACCAGAACATTTTGGCGGGCCTGCAAGTGGTGAGAAATCTTGAAAAGTTTTGTGAAGATCAACTCAGTGTACTTGTAGCTAAGGAGAATAAGTTTAGCTTAACTATGCGACGAAAAACCACGGAAAGCTCGTCGAAAAGGCCCCGGTGACAATTCAATCAATCAATGCCAACCAGAACATTTTCGCGAGCCTGCATGTGGTACCATATTTTGAAACGTGTCGCAGAGATCAGCTCATTTTACTTGCACCTAAAGAGATGAGTTGTAGCTTTACTATGCGACGAGAAACCATGGAAGGTTAGTCGTAAAGGTCCCGAGACAGTTCAATCAATCAACGCCAACCAAAACATTTTTGCGATACTGCACGTGGTCGTATAACAAAATATTCTTGCACATCTCAAAAACGTCCAAAGCTTGCACATTATAGACATGCGCTTTAGGTTCAATATTGCGACGAGTAACCACGAAAGGCAATTGAAAAAGCCACAGGGAAAAATCATTCAATCAATGCCCACCAGAACATTTTTGCAAGCCTGCAAGCAGTGCGAAATCTTGAAACGTTTTGCAGAAATCAGCTCAATTTTCTAGAACCTAAGGTGAAAAACTTTAGATTCATTTTGTGACGAGAAACCATGGAAGGCTTGTCGAAAATGCCCTGGTGACAAATTATTCAATCAATGCCAACCTGTACATTTTCGCGAGCCTACACGTGGTACCATATCTTGAAAATTCTTGCAGACACCTGCCCTTTTTACTTGCACCTAAGGAAAAAGTTTTTGGTTGCACTTTGCGATGAGAAAACACCGAAGGCTGGTCGAAAAGGTCCCGGTGACAAATCATTCAATCAATGCCAACCAGAACATTTTCGCGAGCTTTCAAGTGGTATAAATCTTGAAACTTCTTGCAGAGATCAGCTCAATATACTTGTACCTAAGGAGAAAAAGTTCAGCTTCACTAAGCGACGAGAAGCCACGGAAGGATAGTCGAAAAGGCCCCGGTGACAATTCATTTAATCAATGCCAACCAGAACATTTTCGGGAGCCTGCACGTGGTAGTAAACTTCTTGCAGGGATAAGCCTTTCGAATACTTATGGAGATAACGTTTAGCTTCACTATGCGACGAGAAACCACGGAACGCTCGCCGAAAAGGCTCCGGTGACAATTACTTCAATCAATGCCAACCAGAACATTTTCGCGAGCCTGCAAGTGGTGAGAAGTCTTGAAACTTTTTGCAAAGATGAGCTCAAGGTACTTGTACCTAAGGAGAATAAGTTTAGCTTAACTATGCGACGAAAAACCACGGAAAGCTCGTCGAAAAGGCCCCGGTGACAATTCATTCAATCAATGCCAACCTGTACATTTTCGCGAGCCTACACGTGGTACCATATCTTGAAAATTCTTGCAGACACCTGCCCTTTTTACTTGCACCTAAGGAAAAACTTTTTGGTTGCACTTTGCGATGAGAAAACAGCGAAGGCTTGTCGAAAAGGTCCCGGTGACAAATCATTCAATCAATGCCAACCAGAACATTTTCGCGAGCCTGCAAGTGGTGAGAAATCTTGAAACTTTTTGCAAAGATGAGCTCAAGGTACTTGTACCTAAGGAGAATAAGTTTAGATTCACTTTGTGACGAGAAATCATGGAAGGCTTGTCGAAAATGCCCTGGTGACAAATTATTCAATCAATGCCAACCTGTACATTTTCGCGAGCCTTCACGTGGTACCATATCTTGAAAATTCTTGCAGACACCTGCCCTTTTTACTTGCACCTAAGGAAAAACTTTTTGGTTGCACTTTGCGATGAGAAAACACCGAAGGCTGGTCGAAAAGCTCCCAGTGACAAATCATTCAATCAATGCCAACCAGAGCACTTTCGCGAGCCTTCAAGTATCAAATCTTGAAACTTCTCGCAGAGATCAGATCATTTAGTTGCACCTAAGGAGTAATCGTTTAGGTTAAGTATGCGACGAGAAACCACGGAAAGCTAGTCGAAAAGGCCCCGGTGACAAATTATTCAATCAATGCCAACCAGAACATTTTCGCGAGCCTGCACGTGGTAATAAACTTCTCTCAAGGATAAGCCACAATCGAGTACCTAAGGAGATAACGTTTAGCTTCACTATGCGACGAGAAACCACGGAAAGCTCGCCGAAAAGGCCCTGGTGACAATTCAATCAATGCCAACCAGAACATTTTCGCGAGCCTGCAAGTGGTACCAAATTTTGAAACTTCTTGCAGGGATAAGCTTGTTTCACTTGCACCTAAGGAGAAACCGTTCAGCTTAACTATGTGACGAGATACCACGGAAATCTAGTCGAAAAGGCCCCGGTGACAAATTATTCAATCAATGCCAACCAGAACATTTTCGCGAGCCTGCATGTGGTACCATATCTTGAAACGTCTCGCAGAGATCAGCTCATTTTACTTCACCTAAAGAGATGAAGTGTAGCTTAACTATGCGACGAGAAACCATGGAAGGTTAGTCGTAAAGGTCCCGAGACAGTTCAATCAATCAACGCCAACCAAAACATTTTTGCGATACTGCACGTGGTCGTATAACAAAATATTCTTGCACATCTCAAAAACGTCCAAAGCTTGCACATTATAGACATGCGCTTTAGGTTCAATATTGCGACGAGTAACCACGAAAGGCAATTGAAAAAGCCACAGGGAAAAATCATTCAATCAATGCCCACCAGAACATTTTTGCAAGCCTGCAAGCAGTGCGAAATCTTGAAACGTTTTGCAGAAATCAGCTCAATTTTCTAGAACCTAAGGTGAAAAACTTTAGATTCATTTTGTGACGAGAAACCATGGAAGGCTTGTCGAAAATGCCCTGGTGACAAATTATTCAATCAATGCCAACCTGTACATTTTCGCGAGCCTACACGTGGTACCATATCTTGAAAATTCTTGCAGACACCTGCCCTTTTTACTTGCACCTAAGGAAAAAGTTTTTGGTTGCACTTTGCGATGAGAAAACACCGAAGGCTGGTCGAAAAGGTCCCGGTGACAAATCATTCAATCAATGCCAACCAGAACATTTTCGCGAGCTTTCAAGTGGTATAAATCTTGAAACTTCTTGCAGAGATCAGCTCAATATACTTGTACCTAAGGAGAAAAAGTTCAGCTTCACTAAGCGACGAGAAGCCACGGAAGGATAGTTGAAAAGGCCCCGGTGACAATTCATTTAATCAATGCCAACCAGAACATTTTCGGGAGCCTGCACGTGGTAGTAAACTTCTTGCAGGGATAAGCCTTTCGAATACTTATGGAGATAACGTTTAGCTTCACTATGCGACGAGAAACCACGGAACGCTCGCCGAAAAGGCTCCGGTGACAATTACTTCAATCAATGCCAACCAGAACATTTTCGCGAGCCTGCAAGTGGTGAGAAGTCTTGAAACTTTTTGCAAAGATGAGCTCAAGGTACTTGTACCTAAGGAGAATAAGTTTAGCTTAACTATGCGACGAAAAACCACGGAAAGCTCGTCGAAAAGGCCCCGGTGACAATTCATTCAATCAATGCCAACCTGTACATTTTCGCGAGCCTACACGTGGTACCATATCTTGAAAATTCTTGCAGACACCTGCCCTTTTTACTTGCACCTAAGGAAAAACTTTTTGGTTGCACTTTGCGATGAGAAAACAGCGAAGGCTTGTCGAAAAGGTCCCGGTGACAAATCATTCAATCAATGCCAACCAGAACATTTTCGCGAGCCTGCAAGTGGTGAGAAATCTTGAAACTTTTTGCAAAGATGAGCTCAAGGTACTTGTACCTAAGGAGAATAAGTTTAGATTCACTTTGTGACGAGAAACCATGGAAGGCTTGTCGAAAATGCCCTGGTGACAAATTATTCAATCAATGCCAACCTGTACATTTTCGCGAGCCTTCACGTGGTACCATATCTTGAAAATTCTTGCAGACACCTGCCCTTTTTACATGCACCTAAGGAAAAACTTTTTGGTTGCACTTTGCGATGAGAAAACACCGAAGGCTGGTCGAAAAGCTCCCAGTGACAAATCATTCAATCAATGCCAACCAGAGCACTTTCGCGAGCCTTCAAGTATCAAATCTTGAAACTTCTCGCAGAGATCAGATCATTTAGTTGCACCTAAGGAGTAATCGTTTAGGTTAAGTATGCGACGAGAAACCACGGAAAGCTAGTCGAAAAGGCCCCGGTGACAAATTATTCAATCAATGCCAACCAGAACATTTTCGCGAGCCTGCACGTGGTAATAAACTTCTCTCAAGGATAAGCCACAATCGAGTACCTAAGGAGATAACGTTTAGCTTCACTATGCGACGAGAAACCACGGAAAGCTCGCCGAAAAGGCCCTGGTGACAATTCAATCAATGCCAACCAGAACATTTTCGCGAGCCTGCAAGTGGTACCAAATTTTGAAACTTCTTGCAGGGATAAGCTTGTTTCACTTGCACCTAAGGAGAAACCGTTCAGCTTAACTATGCGACGAGATACCACGGAAATCTAGTCGAAAAGGCCCCAGTGACAATTTATTCGATCAATGCCAACCAGAACATTTTCGCGAGCTTTCAAGTGGTACAAATCTTGAAACTACTTGCAGAGATCAGCTCAATTTACTTGCACCTAAGGAGAAAAAGTTCAGCTCCACTATGCAACGAGAAACCACGGAAGGATAGTCGAAAAGGCCCCAGTGACAATTCATTCAATCAATGCCAACCAGAACATTTTCGCGAGCCTGCACGTGGTACTAAACTTCTTGCAGGGATAAGCCTTTCGAGTACTTAAGGAGATAACGTTTAGCTTCACTATGCGACGAGAAACCACGGAACGCTCGTTGAAAAGGCCCCAGTGACAAATTATTCGATCAATGCCAACCAGAACATTTTCGCGAGCATTCAAGTGGTATCAAATCTTGAAACTTCTTGCAGAGATCAGCTCAATTTACTTGTACCTAAGGAGAAAAAGTTCAGCCTCACTATGCGACGAGAAACCACGGAAGGATATTCGAAAAGGTCCCGGTCACAATTCGTTCAATCAATGCCAACCAGATCATTTTCACGAGCCTGCACGTGATGAAAATTCTTGAAATTTCTTGGAGAGATAACCTCCTATCGTGCACCCAAGAATATAACGTTTAGCTTCACTATGCGACGATAAACTACGGAAAGCTAGTCGAATAGGCCTTGGTGACAATTCATTCAATCAATGCCATCTAGAACATTTTCGCGTGCCTGCACATGATACCAAACTTCTTGCACGGATAAGCCCCTATCGATTACCTAAGGAGATAACGTTTAGCTTAACTATGCGACGAAAAACCACGGAAAGCTCGTCGAAAAGGCCCCGGTGACAATTCATTCAATCAATGCCAACCAGAACATTTTCGCGAGCCTGCATGTGGTACCATATTTTGAAACGTGTCGCAGAGATCAGCTCATTTTACTTGCACCTAAAGAGATGAGTTGTAGCTTTACTATGCGACGAGAAACCATGGAAGGTTAGTCGTAAAGGTCCCGAGACAATTCAATCAATCAACGCCAACCAAAACATTTTTGCGAGACTGCACGTGGTCGTATAACAAAATATTCTTGCACATCTCAAAAGCGTCCAAAGCTTGCACATTATAGACATGCGCTTTAGGTTCAATATTGCGACGAGTAACCACGAAAGGCAATTGAAAAAGCCACAGGGAAAAATCATTCAATCAATGCCCACCAGAACATTTTTGCAAGCCTGCAAGCAGTGCGAAATCTTGAAACGTTTTGCAGAAATCAGCTCAATTTTCTAGAACCTAAGGTGAAGAACTTTAGATTCATTTTGTGACGAGAAACCATGGAAGGCTTGTCGAAAATGCCCTGGTGACAAATTATTCAATCAATGCCAACCTGTACATTTTCGCGAGCCTACACGTGGTACCATATCTTGAAAATTCTTGCAGACACCTGCCCTTTTTACTTGCACCTAAGGAAAAAGTTTTTGGTTGCACTTTGCGATGAGAAAACACCGAAGGCTGGTCGAAAAGGTCCCGGTGACAAATCATTCAATCAATGCCAACCAGAACATTTTCGGGAGCCTGCACGTGGTAATAAACTTCTTGCAGGGATAAGCCTTTCGAATACTTATGGAGATAACGTTTAGCTTCACTATGCGACGAGAAACCACGGAACGCTCGCCGAAAAGGCTCCGGTGACAATTACTTCAATCAATGCCAACCAGAACATTTTCGCGAGCCTGCAAGTGGTGAGAAATCTTGAAACTTTTTGAAAAGATGAGCTCAAGGTACTTGTACCTAAGGAGAATAAGTTTAGCTTAACTATGCGACGAAAAACCACGGAAAGCTCGTCGAAAAGGCCCCGGTGACAATTCATTCAATCAATGCCAACCTGTACATTTTCGCGAGCCTACACGTGGTACCATATCTTGAAAATTCTTGCAGACACCTGCCCTTTTTACTTGCACCTAAGGAAAAACTTTTTGGTTGCACTTTGCGACGAAAAACCACGGAAAGCTCGTCGAAAAGGCCCCGGTGACAATTCATTCAATCAATGCCAACCAGAACATTTTCGCGAGCCTGCACGTGGTACTAAACTTCTTGCAGGGATAAGCCTTTCGAATACTTAAGGAGATAACGTTTAGCTTCACTATGCGACGAGAAACCACGGAACGCTCGTCGAAAAGGCTCCGGTGACAATTACTTCAATCAATGCCAACCAGAACATTTTCGCGATCCTGCAAGTGGTAAGAAATCTTGAAACTTCTTGCAGAGGTAACCTGCTTTCGTGCACCCAAGAAGATAACGTTTAGCTTCACTTTGCGATGATAAAATACGGAAAGCTAGTTGAAAAAGCCCTGGTGACAATTCATTCAATCAATGCCAACCAGAACATTTTTGCGAGCCTGTACGTGATACCTTTTACTTGCACCTAAGGAGAAATCGTTTAGCTTAACTATGCGACGAGAAACCACGGAAAGCTAGTCGAAAAGGCCCCGGTGACAAATTATTCAATCGATGCCAACCAGAACATTTTCGCGAGCCTGCAAGTGGTAAGAAATCTTGAAACTTCTTGCAGAGGTAACCTGCTTTCGTGCACCCAAGAAGATAACGTTTAGCTTCACTTTGCGATGATCAACTACGGAAAGCTAGTCGAAAAAGCCCTGGTGACCGTTAATTCAATCAATGCCAACCAGAACATTTCGCGAGCCTGCAAGTGGTGAGAAATCTTGAAACTTTTTGCAAAGATGAGCTCAGTGTACTTGTACCTAAGGAGAATAAGTTTAGCTTAACTATGCGACGAAAAACCACGGAAAGCTCGTCGAAAAGGCCCCGGTGACAATTCATTCTATCAATGCCAACCAGAACATTTTCGCGAGCCTGCATGTGGTACCAAACTTCTTGCAAGGATAAGCCCCATTCGAGTACCTAAGGAATAATCGTTTACGTTAACTACGCGACGAGAAACCACAGAAAGCTCGTCGAAAAGGCCCCAGTGACAAATTATTCGATCAATGCCAACCAGAACATTTTCGCGAGCTTTTTAGTGGTATCAAATCTTGAAACTTCTTGCAGAGATCAGCTCAATTTACTTGTACCAAAGGAGAAAAAGTTCAGCCTCACTATACGACGAGAAACCACGGAAGGATAGTCGAAAAGGTTCCGGACACAATTCGTTCAATCAATGCCAACCAGAACATTTTCGCGAGCCTGCACGTGGTACTAAACTTCTTGCAGGGATAAGCCTTTCAAATACCTATGGAGATAACGTTTAGCTTCACTATGCGACGAGAAACCACGGAACGCTCGTCGAAAAGGCTTGGTGACAATTACTTCAATCAGTGCCAACCAGAACATTTTCGCGCGCCTGCAAGTGGTGAGAAATGTTGAAACTTCTTGCAGAGGTAACCTCCTTTCGTGCACCCAAGAAGATAACGTTTAGCTTCACTTTGCGATGATAAAATACGGAAAGCTAGTTGAAAAAGCCCTGGTGACAATTCATTCAATCAATGCCAACTAGAACATTTTTGCGAGCCTGCACATGGTACCAAACTTCTTGCAGGGATAAGCGTCTATCGAGTACCTAAGGAGATAACGTTTCTCTTCACTATGCGACGGGAAACCACGGAAAGCTCGTTGAAAAGGCCCCAGTGACAAATTATTCGATCAATGCCAACCAGAACATTTTCGCGAGCTTTCAAGGGGTATCAAATCTTGAAACTTCTTGCAGAGATCAGCTCAATTTACTTGCACCTAAGGAGAAAAAGTTCAGCTTCACTATGCGACGAGAAACCACGGAAGGATAGTCGAAAAGGCCCCGGTGACAATTCATTCAATCAATGCCAACCAGAACATTTTCGCGAGCCTGCACGTGGTACTAAACTTCTTGCAGGGATAAGCCTTTCGAGTACTTAAGGAGATAACGTTTAGCTTCACTATGCGACGAGATACCACGGAACGCTCGTCGAAAAGGCTCCGGTGACAAATTATTCGATCAATGCCAACCAGAACATTTTCGCGAGCTTTCAAGTGGTATCAAATCTTGAAACTTCTTGCAGAGATCAGCTCAATTTACTTGTACCTAAGGAGAAAAAGTTCCGGTTCATTTTGCGGTGATAAAATACGGAAAGCTAGTTGAAAAAGCCCTGGTGACAATTCATTCAATCAAGGCCAACTAGAACATTTTTGCGAGCCTGCACATGGTACCAAACTTCTTGCAGGGCTAAGCCCCTATCGAGTACTTAAGGAGATAACCTTTAGCTTCACTATGCGACGGGAAACCACGGAAAGCTTGTTGAAAACCCCCCGGTGACAATTATTTCAATCAATGCTAACCAGAACATTTCGCGAGCCTGCAAGTGGTGAAAAATCTTGAAACATTTTGCAAAGTTGAGCTCAAGGTACTTGTACCTAAGGAGAATAAGTTTAGCTTAACTATACGACGAGAAACCACGGAAGGATAGTCGAAAAGTTCCCGGTCACAATTCGTTCAATCAATGCCAACTAGAACATTTTCGCGAGCCTGCACTTGGTACCTTTTACTTGCATCTAAGGAGAAATCGTTTAGCTTAACTATGCGACGAGAAACCACAGAACACTCGTCGAAAAGGCCCCGGTGACAATTCATTCAATCAATGCCAACCAGAACATTTTCGCGAGCCTGCATGTGGTACCATATTTTGAAACGTGTCGCAGAGATCAGCTCATTTTACTTGCACCTAAAGAGATGAATTGTAGTTTTACTATGCGACGAGAAACCATGGAAGGCTAGTCGGAAAGGTTCCGAGGCAATTCAATCAATCAATGCCAACCAAAACATTTTTGCGAGACTGCACGTGGTCGTATAACAAAATAAACTTGCACATCTCAAAAGCGTCCAAAGCTTGCACATTATAGACATGCGCTTTAGGTTCAATATGCGACGAGTAACCACGGAAGGCAATTGAAAAAGCCACAGTGAAAAATCATTCAATCAACGCCCACCAGAAGATTTTTGCGAGCCTGCAAGCAGTGCGAAATCTTGAAACGTTTTGCAGAAATCAGCTCAATTTTCTAGAACCTAAGGTGAAGAAGTTTAGATTCACTTTGTGACGAGAAACCATGGAAGGCTTGTCGAAAATGCCCTGGTGACAAATTATTCAATCAATGCCAACCTGTACATTTTCGCGAGCCTTCACGTGGTACCATATCTTGAAAATTCTTGCAGACACCTGCCCTTTTTACTTGCACCTAAGGAAAAACTTTTTGGTTGCACTTTGCGATGAGAAAACACCGAAGGCTGGTCGAAAAGCTCCCAGTGACAAATCATTCAATCAATGCCAACCAGAGCACTTTCGCGAGCCTTCAAGTATCAAATCTTGAAACTTCTCGCAGAGATCAGATCATTTAGTTGCACCTAAGGAGTAATCGTTTAGGTTAAGTATGCGACGAGAAACCACGGAAAGCTAGTCGAAAAGGCCCCGGTGACAAATTATTCAATCAATGCCAACCAGAACATTTTCGCGAGCCTGCACGTGGTAATAAACTTCTCTCAAGGATAAGCCACAATCGAGTACCTAAGGAGATAACGTTTAGCTTCACTATGCGACGAGAAACCACGGAAAGCTCGCCGAAAAGGCCCTGGTGACAATTCAATCAATGCCAACCAGAACATTTTCGCGAGCCTGCAAGTGGTACCAAAATTTGAAACTTCTTGCAGGGATAAGCTTGTTTCACTTGCACCTAAGGAGAAACCGTTCAGCTTAACTATGCGACGAGAAACCACGGAAATCTAGTCGAAAAGGCCCCGGTGACAAATTATTCAATCAATGCCAACCAGAACAATTTCGCGAGCCTGCATGTGGTACCATATCTTGAAACGTCTCGCAGAGATCAGCTCATTTTACTTCACCTAAAGAGATGAAGTGTAGCTTAACTATGCGACGAGAAAACACGGAAAGCTCGTCGAAAAGGCCCCAGTGACAATTTATTCGATCAATGCCAACCAGAACATTTTCGCGAGCTTTCAAGTGGTATAAATCTTGAAACTACTTGCAGAGATCAGCTCAATTTACTTGCACCTAAGGAGAAAAAGTTCAGCTCCACTATGCAACGAGAAACCACGGAAGGATAGTCGAAAAGGCCCCAGTGACAATTCATTCAATCAATGCCAACCAGAACATTTTCGCGAGCCTGCACGTGGTACTAAACTTCTTGCAGGGATAAGCCTTTCGAGTACTTAAGGAGATAACGTTTAGCTTCACTATGCGACGAGAAACCACGGAACGCTCGTTGAAAAGGCCCCAGTGACAAATTATTCGATCAATGCCAACCAGAACATTTTCGCGAGCTTTCAAGTGGTATCAAATCTTGAAACTTCTTGCAAAGATCAGCTCAATTTACTTGTACCTAAGGAGAAAAAGTTCAGCCTCACTATGCGACGAGAAACCACGGAAGGATATTCGAAAAGGTCCCGGTCACAATTCGTTCAATCAATGCCAACCAGATCATTTTCACGAGCCTGCACGTGATGAAAATTCTTGAAATTTCTTGGAGAGATAACCTCCTATCGTGCACCCAAGAATATAACGTTTAGCTTCACTATGCGACGATAAACTACGGAAAGCTAGTCGAATAGGCCTTGGTGACAATTCATTCAATCAATGCCATCTAGAACATTTTCGCGAGCCTGCACATGATACCAAACTTCTTGCACGGATAAGCCCCTATCGATTACCTAAGGAGTAATCGTTTAGGTTAAGTATGCGACGAGAAACCACGGAAAGCTCATTGAAAAGGCCCCGGTGACAATTATTTCAATCAATGTCAACCAGAACATTTTGGCGAGCCTGCAAGTGGTGAGAAATCTTGAAAAGTTTTGTGAAGATCAACTCAGTGTACTTGTAGCTAAGGAGAATAAGTTTAGCTTAACTATGCGACGAAAAACCACGGAAAGCTCGTCGAAAAGGCCCCGGTGACAATTCATTCAATCAATGCCAACCAGAACATTTTCGCGAGCCTGCATGTGGTACCATATTTTGAAACGTGTCGCAGAGATCAGCTCATTTTACTTGCACCTAAAGAGATGAGTTGTAGCTTTACTATGCGACGAGAAACCATGGAAGGTTAGTCGTAAAGGTCCCGAGACAATTCAATCAATCAACGCCAACCAAAACATTTTTGCGAGACTGCACGTGGTCGTATAACAAAATATTCTTGCACATCTCAAAAGCGTCCAAAGCTTGCACATTATAGACATGCGCTTTAGGTTCAATATTGCGACGAGTAACCACGAAAGGCAATTGAAAAAGCCACAGGGAAAAATCATTCAATCAATGCCCACCAGAACATTTTTGCAAGCCTGCAAGCAGTGCGAAATCTTGAAACGTTTTGCAGAAATCAGCTCAATTTTCTAGAACCTAAGGTGAAGAACTTTAGATTCATTTTGTGACGAGAAACCATGGAAGGCTTGTCGAAAATGCCCTGGTGACAAATTATTCAATCAATGCCAACCTGTACATTTTCGCGAGCCTACACGTGGTACCATATCTTGAAAATTCTTGCAGACACCTGCCCTTTTTACTTGCACCTAAGGAAAAACTTTTTGGTTGCACTTTGCGATGAGAAAACACCGAAGGCTGGTCGAAAAGGTCCCGGTGACAAATCATTCAATCAATGCCAACCAGAACATTTTCGGGAGCCTGCACGTGGTAATAAACTTCTTGCAGGGATAAGCCTTTCGAATACTTATGGAGATAACGTTTAGCTTCACTATGCGACGAGAAACCACGGAACGCTCGCCGAAAAGGCTCCGGTGACAATTACTTCAATCAATGCCAACCAGAACATTTTCGCGAGCCTGCAAGTGGAGAGAAATCTTGAAACTTTTTGAAAAGATGAGCTCAAGGTACTTGTACCTAAGGAGAATAAGTTTAGCTTAACTATGCGACGAAAAACCACGGAAAGCTTGTCGAAAAGGCCCCGGTGACAATTCATTCAATCAATGCCAACCTGTACATTTTCGCGAGCCTACACGTGGTACCATATCTTGAAAATTCTTGCAGACACCTGCCCTTTTTACTTGCACCTAAGGAAAAACTTTTTGGTTGCACTTTGCGATGAGAAAACAGCAAAGGCTTGTCGAAAAGGTCCCGGTGACAAATCATTCAATCAATGCCAACCAGAACATTTTCGCGAGCCTGCAAGTGGTGAGAAATCTTGAAACTTTTTGCAAAGATGAGCTCAAGGTACTTGTACCAAAGGAGAATAAGTTTAGCTTAACTATGCGACGAAAAACCACGGAAAGCTCGTCGAAAAGGCCCCGGTGACAATTCATTCAATCAATGCCAACCAGAACATTTTCGCGAGCCTGCACGTGGTACTAAACTTCTTGCAGGGATAAGCCTTTCGAATACTTAAGGAGATAACGTTTAGCTTCACTATGCGACGAGAAACCACGGAACGCTCGTCGAAAAGGCTCCGGTGACAATTACTTCAATCAATGCCAACCAGAACATTTTCGCGAGCCTGCAAGTGGTGAGAAATCTTGAAACTTCTTGCAGAGGTAACCTCCTTTCGTGCACTCAAGAAGATAACGTTTAGCTTCACTTTGCGATGATAAAATACGGAAAGCTAGTTGAAAAAGCCCTGGTGACAATTCATTCAATCAATGCCAACCAGAACATTTTTGCGAGCCTGTACGTGATACCTTTTACTTGCACCTAAGGAGAAATCGTTTAGCTTAACTATGCGACGAGAAACCACGGAAAGCTAGTCGAAAAGGCCCCGGTGACAAATTATTCAATCGATGCCAACCAGAACATTTTCGCGAGCCTGCAAGTGGTAAGAAATCTTGAAACTTCTTGCAGAGGTAACCTGCTTTTGTGCACCCAAGAAGATAACGTTTAGCTTCACTTTGCGATGATAAACTACGGAAAGCTAGTCGAAAAAGCCCTGGTGACCGTTAATTCAATCAATGCCAACCAGAACATTTCGCGAGCCTGCAAGTGGTGAGAAATCTTGAAACTTTTTGCAAAGATGAGCTCAGTGTACTTGTACCTAAGGAGAATAAGTTTAGCTTAACTATGCGACGAAAAACCACGGAAAGCTCGTCGAAAAGGCCCCGGTGACAATTCATTCTATCAATGCCAACCAGAACATTTTCGCGAGCCTGCATGTGGTACCAAACTTCTTGCAAGGATAAGCCCCATTCGAGTACCTAAGGAATAATCGTTTAGGTTAACTACGCGACGAGAAACCACAGAAAGCTCGTCGAAAAGGCCCCAGTGACAAATTATTCGATCAATGCCAACCAGAACATTTTCGCGAGCTTTTAAGTGGTATCAAATCTTGAAACTTCTTGCAGAGATCAGCTCAATTTACTTGTACCAAAGGAGAAAAAGTTCAGCCTCACTATACGACGAGAAACCACGGAAGGATAGTCGAAAAGGTTCCGGACACAATTCGTTCAATCAATGCCAACCAGATCATTTTGACGAGCCTGCACGTGATGCAAATTCTTGTAACTTCTTGGAGAGATAACCTCCTTTCGTGCACCCAAGAATATAACGTTTAGCTTCACTATGCGACGATAAACTACGAAAAGCTAGACGAAAAAGTCCTGGTGACAATTCATTCAATCAATGCCAACTAGAACATTTTCGCGAGCCTGCACTTGGTACCTTTTACTTGCATCTAAGGAGAAATCGTTTAGCTTAACTATGCGACGAGAAACAACGGAAAGCTAGTCGAAAAGGCCCCGGTGACAAATTATTCAATCAATGCCAATAAGAACATTTTCGCGAGCCTGCACATGGTACCAAACTTCTTGCACGGATAAGCCCCTATCGTGTACCTAAGGAGATAACGTTTAGCTTCACTATGCGACGGGAAACCACGGAAAGCTCATTGAAAAGGCCCCGGTGACAATTATTTCAATCAATGTCAACCAGAACATTTTCGCGAGCCTGCACGTGGTACCATATTTTGAAACGTGTCGCAGAAATCAGCTCATTTTACTTGCACCTAAAGCGATGAATTGTAGCTTTACTATGCGACGAGAAACCATGGAAGGTTAGTCGGAAAGGTCCCGAGACAATTCAATCAATCAACGCCAACCAAAACATTTTTGCGAGACTGCACGTGGTACCATATCTTGAAAATTCTTGCAGACACCTGCCCTTTTTACTTGCACCTAAGGAAAAACTTTTTGGTTGCACTTTGCGATGAGAAAACACCGAAGGCTGGTCGAAACGCTCCCAGTGACAAATCATTCAATCAATGCCAACCAGAGCACTTTCGCGAGCCTTCAAGTATCAAATCTTGAAACTTCTCGCAGAGATCAGATCATTTAGTTGCACCTAAGGAGTAATCGTTTAGGTTAAGTATGCGACGAGAAACCACGGAAAGCTAGTCGAAAAGGCCCCGGTGACAAATTATTCAATCAATGCCAACCAGAACATTTTCGCGAGCCTGCACGTGGTACCTTTTACTTGCACCTAAGGAGAAATCGTTTAGCTTAACTATGCGACGAAAAACCACGGAAAGCTCGTCGAAAAGGCCCCGGTGACAATTCATTCTATCAATGCCAACCAGAACATTTTTGCGAGCCTGCATGTGGTACCAAACTTCTTGCAAGGATAAGCCCCATTCGAGTACCTAAGGAGTAATCGTTTAGGGAAACTATGCGACGAGAAACCACGGAAAGCTCGTCGAAAAGGCCCCAGTGACAAAATATTCGATCAATGCCAACCAGAACATTTTCGCGAGCTTTCACGGCGTATCAAATCTTGAAACTTCTTGCAGAGATCAGCTCAATTTACTTGCACCTAAGGAGAAAAAGTTCAGCTTCACTATGCGACGAGAAACCACGGAAAGCTAGTTGAAAAAGCCCTGGTGACAATTCATTCAATCAAGGCCATCTAGAACATTTTCGCGAGCCTGCACATGATACCAAACTTCTTGCACGGATAAGCCCCTATCGATTACCTAAGGAGTAATCGTTTAGGTTAAGTATGCGACGAGAAACCACGGAAAGCTCATTGAAAAGGCCCCGGTGACAATTATTTCAATCAATGTCAACCAGAACATTTTGGCGAGCCTGCAAGTGGTGAGAAATCTTGAAAAGTTTTGTGAAGATCAACTCAGTGTACTTGTAGCTAAGGTGAATAAGTTTAGCTTAACTATGCGACGAAAAACCACGGAAAGCTCGTCGAAAAGGCCCCGGTGACAATTCATTCAATCAATGCCAACCAGAACATTTTCGCGAGCCTGCATGTGGTACCATATTTTGAAACGTGTCGCAGAGATCTGCTCATTTTACTTGCACCTAAAGAGATGAATTGTAGTTTTACTATGCGACGAGAAACCATGGAAGGTTAGTCGTAAAGGTCCCGAGACAATTCAATCAATCAACGCCAACCAAAACATTTTTGCGAGACTGCACGTGGTCGTATAACAAAATATTCTTGCACATCTCAAAAGCGTCCAAAGCTTGCACATTATAGACATGCGCTTTAGGTTCAATATTGCGACGAGTAACCACGAAAGGCAATTGAAAAAGCCACAGGGAAAAATCATTCAATCAATGCCCACCAGAACATTTTTGCAAGCCTGCAAGCAGTGCGAAATCTTGAAACGTTTTGCAGAAATCAGCTCAATTTTCTAGAACCTAAGGTGAAGAACTTTAGATTCATTTTGTGACGAGAAACCATGGAAGGCTTGTCGAAAATGCCTTGGTGACAAATTATTCAATCAATGCCAACCTGTACATTTTCGCGAGCCTTCACGTGGTACCATATCTTGAAAATTCTTGCAGACACCTGCCCTTTTTACTTGCACCTAAGGAAAAACTTTTTGGTTGCACTTTGCGATGAGAAAACACCGAAGGCTGGTCGAAAAGCTCCCAGTGACAAATCATTCAATCAATGCCAAGCAGAGCACTTTCGCGAGCCTGCAAGTGGTGAGAAATCTTGAAACTTTTTGCAAAGATGAGCTCAAGGTACTTGTACCAAAGGAGAATAAGTTTAGCTTAACTATGCGACGAAAAACCACGGAAAGCTCGTCGAAAAGGCCCCGGTGACAATTCATTCAATCAATGCCAACCAGAACATTTTCGCGAGCCTGCACGTGGTACTAAACTTCTTGCAGGGATAAGCCTTTCGAATACTTAAGGAGATAACGTTTAGCTTCACTATGCGACGAGAAACCACGGAACGCTCGTCGAAAAGGTTCCGGTGACAATTACTTCAATCAATGCCAACCAGAACATTTTCGCGAGCCTGCAAGTGGTGAGAAATCTTGAAACTTCTTGCAGAGGTAACCTCCTTTCGTGCACTCAAGAAGATAACGTTTAGCTTCACTTTGCGATGATAAAATACGGAAAGCTAGTTGAAAAAGCCCTGGTGACAATTCATTCAATCAATGCCAACCAGAACATTTTTGCGAGCCTGTACGTGATACCTTTTACTTGCACCTAAGGAAAAACTTTTTGGTTGCACTTTGCGATGAGAAAACACCGAAGGCTGGTCGAAACGCTCCCAGTGACAAATCATTCAATCAATGCCAACCAGAGCACTTTCGCGAGCCTTCAAGTATCAAATCTTGAAACTTCTCGCAGAGATCAGATCATTTAGTTGCACCTAAGGAGTAATCGTTTAGGTTAAGTATGCGACGAGAAACCACGGAAAGCTAGTCGAAAAGGCCCCGGTGACAAATTATTCAATCAATGCCAACCAGAACATTTTCGCGAGCCTGCACGTGGTACCTTTTACTTGCACCTAAGGAGAAATCGTTTAGCTTAACTATGCGACGAAAAACCACAGAAAGCTCGTCGAAAAGGCCCCGGTGACAATTCATTCTATCAATGCCAACCAGAACATTTTCGCGAGCCTGCATGTGGTACCAAACTTCTTGCAAGGATAAGCCCGATTCGAGTACCTAAGGAGTAATCGTTTAGGGAAACCATGCGACGAGAAACCACGGAAAGATCGTCAAAAAGGCCCCAGTGACAAAATATTCGATCAATGCCAACCAGAACATTTTCGCGAGCTTTCAAGGGGTATCAAATCTTGAAACTTCTTGCAGAGATCAGCTCAATTTACTTGCACCTAAGGAGAAAAAGTTCAGCTTCACTATGCGACGAGAAACCACGGAAGGATAGTCGAAAAGGCCCCGGTGACAATTCATTCAATCAATGCCAACCAGAACATTTTCGCGAGCCTGCACGTGGTACTAAACTTCTTGCAGGGATAAGCCTTTCGAGTACTTAAGGAGATAACGTTTAGCTTCACTATGCGACGAGAAACCACGGAACGCTCGTCGAAAAGGCTCCGGTGACAAATCATTCGATCAATGCCAACCAGAACATTTTCGCGAGCTTTCAAGTGGTATCAAATCTTGAAACTTCTTGCAGAGATCAGCTCAATTTACTTGTACCTAAGGAGAAAAAGTTCAGGTTCACTTTGCGATGATAAAATACGGAAAGCTAGTTGAAAAAGCCCTGGTGACCGTTAATTCAATCAATGCCAACCAGAACATTTCGCGAGCCTGCAAGTGGTGAGAAATCTTGAAACTTTTTGCAAAGATGAGCTCAGTGTACTTGTACCAAGGAGAATAAGTTTAGCTTAACTATGCGACGAAAAACCACGGAAAGCTCGTCGAAAAGGCCCCGGTGACAATTCATTCTATCAATGCCAACCAGAACATTTTCGCGAGCCTGCATGTGGTACCAAACTTCTTGCAAGGATAAGCCCCATTCGAGTACCTAAGGAATAATCGTTTAGGTTAACTACGCGACGAGAAACCACAGAAAGCACGTCGAAAAGGCCCCAGTGACAAATTATTCGATCAATGCCAACCAGAACATTTTCGCGAGCTTTTAAGTGGTATCAAATCTTGAAACTTCTTGCAGAGATCAGCTCAATTTACTTGTACCAAAGCAGAAAAAGTTCAGCCTCACTATACGACGAGAAACCACGGAAGGATAGTCGAAAAGGTTCCGGACACAATTCGTTCAATCAATGCCAACCAGATCATTTTCACGAGCCTGCACGTGATGCAAATTCTTGTAACTTCTTGGAGAGATAACCTCCTTTCGTGCACCCAAGAATATAACGTTTAGCTTCACTATGCGACGATAAACTACGAAAAGCTAGACGAAAAAGTCCTGGTGACAATTCATTCAATCAATGCCAACTAGAACATTTTCGCGAGCCTGCACTTGGTACCTTTTACTTGCATCTAAGGAGAAATCGTTTAGCTTAACTATGCGACGAGAAACAACGGAAAGCTAGTCGAAAAGGCCCCGGTGACAAATTATTCAATCAATGCCAATAAGAACATTTTCGCGAGCCTGCACATGGTACCAAACTTCTTGCACGGATAAGCCCCTATCGTGTACCTAAGGAGATAACGTTTAGCTTCACTATGCGACGGGAAACCACGGAAAGCTCATTGAAAAGGCCCCGGTGACAATTATTTCAATCAATGTCAACCAGAACATTTTCGCGAGCCTGCACGTGGTACCATATTTTGAAACGTGTCGCAGAAATCAGCTCATTTTACTTGCACCTAAAGCGATGAATTGTAGCTTTACTATGCGACGAGAAACCATGGAAGGTTAGTCGGAAAGGTCCCGAGACAATTCAATCAATCAACGCCAACCAAAACATTTTTGCGAGACTGCACGTGGTACCATATCTTGAAAATTCTTGCAGACACCTGCCCTTTTTACTTGCACCTAAGGAAAAACTTTTTGGTTGCACTTTGCGATGAGAAAACACCGAAGGCTGGTCGAAACGCTCCCAGTGACAAATCATTCAATCAATGCCAACCAGAGCACTTTCGCGAGCTTTCAAGTATCAAATCTTGAAACTTCTCGCAGAGATCAGATCATTTAGTTGCACCTAAGGAGTAATCGTTTAGGTTAAGTATGCGACGAGAAACCACGGAAAGCTAGTCGAAAAGGCCCCGGTGACAAATTATTCAATCAATGCCAACCAGAACATTTTCGCGAGCCTGCACGTGGTACCTTTTACTTGCACCTAAGGAGAAATCGTTTAGCTTAACTATGCGACGAAAAACCACGGAAAGCTCGTCGAAAAGGCCCCGGTGACAATTCATTCTATCAATGCCAACCAGAACATTTTCGCGAGCCTGCATGTGGTACCAAACTTCTTGCAAGGATAAGCCCCATTCGAGTACCTAAGGAGTAATCGTTTAGGGAAACTATGTGACGAGAAACCACGGAAAGCTCGTCGAAAAGGCCCCAGTGACAAAATATTCGATCAATGCTAACCAGAACATTTTCGCGAGCTTTCAAGGCGTATCAAATCTTGAAACTTCTTGCAGAGATCAGCTCAATTTACTTGCACCTAAGGAGAAAAAGTTCAGCTTCACTATGCGACGAGAAACCACGGAAAGCTAGTTGAAAAAGCCCTGGTGACAATTCATTCAATCAAGGCCAACTAGAACATTTTCGCGAGCCTGCACATGATACCAAACTTCTTGCACGGATAAGCCCCTATCGAGTACCTAAGGAGATAACGTTTAGCTTCACTATGCGACGGGAAACCACGGAAAGCTCATTGAAAAGGCCCCGGTGACAATTATTTCAATCAATGTCAACCAGAACATTTTGGCGAGCCTGCAAGTGGTGAGAAATCTTGAAAAGTTTTGTGAAGATCAACTCAGTGTACTTGTAGCTAAGGAGAATAAGTTTAGCTTAACTATGCGACGAAAAACCACGGAAAGCTCGTCGAAAAGGCCCCGGTGACAATTCATTCAATCAATGCCAACCTGAACATTTTCGCGAGCCTGCATGTGGTACCATATTTTGAAACGTGTCGCAGAGATCAGCTCATTTTACTTGCACCTAAAGAGATGAGTTGTAGCTTTACTATGCGACGAGAAACCATGGAAGGTTAGTCGTAAAGGCCCCGAGACAATTCAATCAATCAACGCCAACCAAAACATTTTTGCGAGACTGCACGTGGTCGTATAACAAAATATTCTTGCACATCTCAAAAGCGTCCAAAGCTTGCACATTATAGACATGCGCTTTAGGTTCAATATTGCGACGAGTAACCACGAAAGGCAATTGAAAAAGCCACAGGGAAAATTCATTCAATCAATGTCAACCAGAACATTTTCGCGAGCCTGCATGTGGTACTAAACTTCTTGCAGGGATAAGCCTTTCGAATACTTAAGGAGATAACGTTTAGCTTCACTATGCGACGAGAAACCACGGAACGCTCGTCGAAAAGGCTCCGGTGACAATTACTTCAATCAATGCCAACCAGAACATTTTCGCGAGCCTGCAAGTGGTGAGAAATCTTGAAACTTCTTGCAGAGGTAACCTCCTTTCGTGCACTCAAGAAGATAACGTTTAGCTTCACTTTGCGATGATAAAATACGGAAAGCTAGTTGAAAAAGCCCTGGTGACAATTCATTCAATCAATGCCAACCAGAACATTTTTGCGAGCCTGTACGTGATACCTTTTACTTGCACCTAAGGAGAAATCGTTTAGCTTAACTATGCGACGAGAAACCACGGAAAGCTAGTCGAAAAGGCCCCGGTGACAAATTATTCAATCGATGCCAACCAGAACATTTTCGCGAGCCTGCAAGTGGTAAGAAATCTTGAAACTTCTTGCAGAGGTAACCTGCTTTCGTGCACCCAAGAAGATAACGTTTAGCTTCACTTTGCGATGATAAACTACGGAAAGCTAGTCGAAAAAGCCCTGGTGACCGTTAATTCAATCAATGCCAACCAGAACATTTCGCGAGCCTGCAAGTGGTGAGAAATCTTGAAACTTTTTGCAAAGATGAGCTCAGTGTACTTGTACCTAAGGAGAATAAGTTTAGCTTAACTATGCGACGAAAAACCACGGAAAGCTCGTCGAAAAGGCCCCGGTGACAATTCATTCTATCAATGCCAACCAGAACATTTTCGCGAGCCTGCATGTGGTACCAAACTTCTTGCAAGGATAAGCCCCATTCGAGTACCTAAGGAATAATCGTTTAGGTTAACTACGCGACGAGAAACCACAGAAAGCTCGTCGAAAAGGCCCCAGTGACAAATTATTCGATCAATGCCAACCAGAACATTTTCGCGAGCTTTTAAGTGGTATCAAATCTTGAAACTTCTTGCAGAGATCAGCTCAATTTACTTGTACCAAAGGAGAAAAAGTTCAGCCTCACTATACGACGAGAAACCACGGAAGGATAGTCGAAAAGGTTCCGGACACAATTCGTTCAATCAATGCCAACCAGATCATTTTCACGAGCCTGCACGTGATGCAAATTCTTGTAACTTCTTGGAGAGATAACCTCCTTTCGTGCACCCAAGAATATAACGTTTAGCTTCACTATGCGGCGATAAACTACGAAAAGCTAGACGAAAAAGTCCTGGTGACAATTCATTCAATCAATGCCAACTAGAACATTTTCGCGAGCCTGCACTTGGTACCTTTTACTTGCATCTAAGGAGAAATCGTTTAGCTTAACTATGCGACGAGAAACCACAGAACACTCGTCGAAAAGGCCCCGGTGACAATTCATTCAATCAATGCCAACCAGAACATTTTCGCGAGCCTGCATGTGGTACCATATTTTGAAACGTGTCGCAGAGATCAGCTCATTTTACTTGCACCTAAAGAGATGAATTGTAGTTTTACTATGCGACGAGAAACCATGGAAGGCTAGTCGGAAAGGTTCCGAGGCAATTCAATCAATCAATGCCAACCAAAACATTTTTGCGAGACTGCACGTGGTCGTATAACAAAATAAACTTGCACATCTCAAAAGCGTCCAAAGCTTGCACATTATAGACATGCGCTTTAGGTTCAATATGCGACGAGTAACCACGGAAGGCAATTGAAAAAGCCACAGTGAAAAATCATTCAATCAACGCCCACCAGAAGATTTTTGCGAGCCTGCAAGCAGTGCGAAATCTTGAAACGTTTTGCAGAAATCAGCTCAATTTTCTAGAACCTAAGGTGAAGAAGTTTAGATTCACTTTGTGACGAGAAACCATGGAAGGCTTGTCGAAAATGCCCTGGTGACAAATTATTCAATCAATGCCAACCTGTACATTTTCGCGAGCCTTCACGTGGTACCATATCTTGAAAATTCTTGCAGACACCTGCCCTTTTTACTTGCACCTAAGGAAAAACTTTTTGGTTGCACTTTGCGATGAGAAAACACCGAAGGCTGGTCGAAAAGCTCCCAGTGACAAATCATTCAATCAATGCCAAGCAGAGCACTTTCGCGAGCCTTCAAGTATCAAATCTTGAAACTTCTCGCAGAGATCAGATCATTTAGTTGCACCTAAGGAGTAATCGTTTAGGTTAAGTATGCGACGAGAAACCACGGAAAGCTAGTCGAAAAGGCCCCGGTGACAAATTATTCAATCAATGCCAACCAGAACATTTTCGCGAGCCTGCACGTGGTAATAAACTTCTCTCAAGGATAAGCCACAATCGAGTACCTAAGGAGATAACGTTTAGCTTCACTATGCGACGAGAAACCACGGAAAGCTCGCCGAAAAGGCCCTGGTGACAATTCAATCAATGCCAACCAGAACATTTTCGCGAGCCTGCAAGTGGTACCAAAATTTGAAACTTCTTGCAGGGATAAGCTTGTTTCACTTGCACCTAAGGAGAAACCGTTCAGCTTAACTATGCGACGAGAAACCACGGAAATCTAGTCGAAAAGGCCCCGGTGACAAATTATTCAATCAATGCCAACCAGAACATTTTCGCGAGCCTGCATGTGGTACCATATCTTGAAACGTCTCGCAGAGATCAGCTCATTTTACTTCACCTAAAGAGATGAAGTGTAGCTTAACTATGCGACGAGAAAACACGGAAAGCTCGTCGAAAAGGCCCCAGTGACAATTTATTCGATCAATGCCAACCAGAACATTTTCGCGAGCTTTCAAGTGGTATAAATCTTGAAACTACTTGCAGAGATCAGCTCAATTTACTTGCACCTAAGGAGAAAAAGTTCAGCTCCACTATGCAACGAGAAACCACGGAAGGATAGTCGAAAAGGCCCCAGTGACAATTCATTCAATCAATGCCAACCAGAACATTTTCGCGAGCCTGCACGTGGTACTAAACTTCTTGCAGGGATAAGCCTTTCGAGTACTTAAGGAGATAACGTTTAGCTTCACTATGCGACGAGAAACCACGGAACGCTCGTTGAAAAGGCCCCAGTGACAAATTATTCGATCAATGCCAACCAGAACATTTTCGCGAGCTTTCAAGTGGTATCAAATCTTGAAACTTCTTGCAAAGATCAGCTCAATTTACTTGTACCTAAGGAGAAAAAGTTCAGCCTCACTATGCGACGAGAAACCACGGAAGGATATTCGAAAAGGTCCCGGTCACAATTCGTTCAATCAATGCCAACCAGATCATTTTCACGAGCCTGCACGTGATGAAAATTCTTGAAATTTCTTGGAGAGATAACCTCCTATCGTGCACCCAAGAATATAACGTTTAGCTTCACTATGCGACGATAAACTACGGAAAGCTAGTCGAATAGGCCTTGGTGACAATTCATTCAATCAATGCCATCTAGAACATTTTCGCGAGCCTGCACATGATACCAAACTTCTTGCACGGATAAGCCCCTATCGATTACCTAAGGAGTAATCGTTTAGGTTAAGTATGCGACGAGAAACCACGGAAAGCTCATTGAAAAGGCCCCGGTGACAATTATTTCAATCAATGTCAACCAGAACATTTTGGCGAGCCTGCAAGTGGTGAGAAATCTTGAAAAGTTTTGTGAAGATCAACTCAGTGTACTTGTAGCTAAGGAGAATAAGTTTAGCTTAACTATGCGACGAAAAACCACGGAAAGCTCGTCGAAAAGGCCCCGGTGACAATTCATTCAATCAATGCCAACCAGAACATTTTCGCGAGCCTGCATGTGGTACCATATTTTGAAACGTGTCGCAGAGATCAGCTCATTTTACTTGCACCTAAAGAGATGAGTTGTAGCTTTACTATGCGACGAGAAACCATGGAAGGTTAGTCGTAAAGGTCCCGAGACAATTCAATCAATCAACGCCAACCAAAACATTTTTGCGAGACTGCACGTGGTCGTATAACAAAATATTCTTGCACATCTCAAAAGCGTCCAAAGCTTGCACATTATAGACATGCGCTTTAGGTTCAATATTGCGACGAGTAACCACGAAAGGCAATTGAAAAAGCCACAGGGAAAAATCATTCAATCAATGCCCACCAGAACATTTTTGCAAGCCTGCAAGCAGTGCGAAATCTTGAAACGTTTTGCAGAAATCAGCTCAATTTTCTAGAACCTAAGGTGAAGAACTTTAGATTCATTTTGTGACGAGAAACCATGGAAGGCTTGTCGAAAATGCCCTGGTGACAAATTATTCAATCAATGCCAACCTGTACATTTTCGCGAGCCTACACGTGGTACCATATCTTGAAAATTCTTGCAGACACCTGCCCTTTTTACTTGCACCTAAGGAAAAAGTTTTTGGTTGCACTTTGCGATGAGAAAACACCGAAGGCTGGTCGAAAAGGTCCCGGTGACAAATCATTCAATCAATGCCAACCAGAACATTTTCGGGAGCCTGCACGTGGTAATAAACTTCTTGCAGGGATAAGCCTTTCGAATACTTATGGAGATAACGTTTAGCTTCACTATGCGACGAGAAACCACGGAACGCTCGCCGAAAAGGCTCCGGTGACAATTACTTCAATCAATGCCAACCAGAACATTTTCGCGAGCCTGCAAGTGGTGAGAAATCTTGAAACTTTTTGCAAAGATGAGCTCAAGGTACTTGTACCAAAGGAGAATAAGTTTAGCTTAACTATGCGACGAAAAACCACGGAAAGCTCGTCGAAAAGGCCCCGGTGACAATTCATTCAATCAATGCCAACCAGAACATTTTCGCGAGCCTGCACGTGGTACTAAACTTCTTGCAGGGATAAGCCTTTCGAATACTTAAGGAGATAACGTTTAGCTTCACTATGCGACGAGAAACCACGGAACGCTCGTCGAAAAGGCTCCGGTGACAATTACTTCAATCAATGCCAACCAGAACATTTTCGCGAGCCTGCAAGTGGTGAGAAATCTTGAAACTTCTTGCAGAGGTAACCTGCTTTCGTGCACTCAAGAAGATAACGTTTAGCTTCACTTTGCGATGATAAAATACGGAAAGCTAGTTGAAAAAGCCCTGGTGACAATTCATTCAATCAATGCCAACCAGAACATTTTTGCGAGCCTGTACGTGATACCTTTTACTTGCACCTAAGGAGAAATCGTTTAGCTTAACTATGCGACGAGAAACCACGGAAAGCTAGTCGAAAAGGCCCCGGTGACAAATTATTCAATCGATGCCAACCAGAACATTTTCGCGAGCCTGCAAGTGGTAAGAAATCTTGAAACTTCTTGCAGAGGTAACCTGCTTTCGTGCACCCAAGAAGATAACGTTTAGCTTCACTTTGCGATGATAAACTACGGAAAGCTAGTCGAAAAAGCCCTGGTGACCGTTAATTCAATCAATGCCAACCAGAACATTTCGCGAGCCTGCAAGTGGTGAGAAATCTTGAAACTTTTTGCAAAGATGAGCTCAGTGTACTTGTACCTAAGGAGAATAAGTTTAGCTTAACTATGCGACGAAAAACCACGGAAAGCTCGTCGAAAAGGCCCCGGTGACAATTCATTCTATCAATGCCAACCAGAACATTTTCGCGAGCCTGCATGTGGTACCAAACTTCTTGCAAGGATAAGCCCCATTCGAGTACCTAAGGAATAATCGTTTAGGTTAACTACGCGACGAGAAACCACAGAAAGCTCGTCGAAAAGGCCCCAGTGACAAATTATTCGATCAATGCCAACCAGAACATTTTCGCGAGCTTTTAAGTGGTATCAAATCTTGAAACTTCTTGCAGAGATCAGCTCAATTTACTTGTACCAAAGGAGAAAAAGTTCAGCCTCACTATACGACGAGAAACCACGGAAGGATAGTCGAAAAGGTTCCGGACACAATTCGTTCAATCAATGCCAACCAGATCATTTTGACGAGCCTGCACGTGATGCAAATTCTTGTAACTTCTTGGAGAGATAACCTCCTTTCGTGCACCCAAGAATATAACGTTTAGCTTCACTATGCGACGATAAACTACGAAAAGCTAGACGAAAAAGTCCTGGTGACAATTCATTCAATCAATGCCAACTAGAACATTTTCGCGAGCCTGCACTTGGTACCTTTTACTTGCATCTAAGGAGAAATCGTTTAGCTTAACTATGCGACGAGAAACAACGGAAAGCTAGTCGAAAAGGCCCCGGTGACAAATTATTCAATCAATGCCAATAAGAACATTTTCGCGAGCCTGCACATGGTACCAAACTTCTTGCACGGATAAGCCCCTATCGTGTACCTAAGGAGATAACGTTTAGCTTCACTATGCGACGGGAAACCACGGAAAGCTCATTGAAAAGGCCCCGGTGACAATTATTTCAATCAATGTCAACCAGAACATTTTCGCGAGCCTGCACGTGGTACCATATTTTGAAACGTGTCGCAGAAATCAGCTCATTTTACTTGCACCTAAAGCGATGAATTGTAGCTTTACTATGCGACGAGAAACCATGAAAGGTTAGTCGGAAAGGTCCCGAGACAATTCAATCAATCAACGCCAACCAAAACATTTTTGCGAGACTGCACGTGGTACCATATCTTGAAAATTCTTGCAGACACCTGCCCTTTTTACTTGCACCTAAGGAAAAACTTTTTGGTTGCACTTTGCGATGAGAAAACACCGAAGGCTGGTCGAAACGCTCCCAGTGACAAATCATTCAATCAATGCCAACCAGAGCACTTTCGCGAGCCTTCAAGTATCAAATCTTGAAACTTCTCGCAGAGATCAGATCATTTAGTTGCACCTAAGGAGTAATCGTTTAGGTTAAGTATGCGACGAGAAACCACGGAAAGCTAGTCGAAAAGGCCCCGGTGACAAATTATTCAATCAATGCCAACCAGAACATTTTCGCGAGCCTGCACGTGGTACCTTTTACTTGCACCTAAGGAGAAATCGTTTAGCTTAACTATGCGACGAAAAACCACGGAAAGCTCGTCGAAAAGGCCCTGGTGACAATTCATTCTATCAATGCCAACCAGAACATTTTTGCGAGCCTGCACATGGTACCAAACTTCTTGCACGGATAAGCCCCTATCGTGTACCTAAGGAGATAACGTTTAGCTTCACTATGCGACGGGAAACCACGGAAAGCTCATTGAAAAGGCCCCGGTGACAATTATTTCAATCAATGTCAACCAGAACATTTTCGCGAGCCTGCACGTGGTACCATATTTTGAAACGTGTCGCAGAAATCAGCTCATTTTACTTGCACCTAAAGCGATGAATTGTAGCTTTACTATGCGACGAGAAACCATGAAAGGTTAGTCGGAAAGGTCCCGAGACAATTCAATCAATCAACGCCAACCAAAACATTTTTGCGAGACTGCACGTGGTACCATATCTTGAAAATTCTTGCAGACACCTGCCCTTTTTACTTGCACCTAAGGAAAAACTTTTTGGTTGCACTTTGCGATGAGAAAACACCGAAGGCTGGTCGAAACGCTCCCAGTGACAAATCATTCAATCAATGCCAACCAGAGCACTTTCGCGAGCCTTCAAGTATCAAATCTTGAAACTTCTCGCAGAGATCAGATCATTTAGTTGCACCTAAGGAGTAATCGTTTAGGTTAAGTATGCGACGAGAAACCACGGAAAGCTAGTCGAAAAGGCCCCGGTGACAAATTATTCAATCAATGCCAACCAGAACATTTTCGCGAGCCTGCACGTGGTACCTTTTACTTGCACCTAAGGAGTAATCGTTTAGGGAAACTATGCGACGAGAAACCACGGAAAGCTCGTCGAAAAGGCCCCAGTGACAAAATATTCGATCAATGCCAACCAGAACATTTTCGCGAGCTTTCACGGCGTATCAAATCTTGAAACTTCTTGCAGAGATCAGCTCAATTTACTTGCACCTAAGGAGAAAAAGTTCAGCTTCACTATGCGACGAGAAACCACGGAAAGCTAGTTGAAAAAGCCCTGGTGACAATTCATTCAATCAAGGCCAACTAGAACATTTTCGCGAGCCTGCACATGATACCAAACTTCTTGCACGGATAAGCCCCTATCGAGTACCTAAGGAGATAACGTTTAGCTTCACTATGCGACGGGAAACCACGGAAAGCTCATTGAAAAGGCCCCGGTGACAATTATTTCAATCAATGTCAACCAGAACATTTTGGCGAGCCTGCAAGTGGTGAGAAATCTTGAAAAGTTTTGTGAAGATCAACTCAGTGTACTTGTAGCTAAGGTGAATAAGTTTAGCTTAACTATGCGACGAAAAACCACGGAAAGCTCGTCGAAAAGGCCCCGGTGACAATTCATTCAATCAATGCCAACCAGAACATTTTCGCGAGCCTGCATGTGGTACCATATTTTGAAACGTGTCGCAGAGATCAGCTCATTTTACTTGCACCTAAAGAGATGAATTGTAGTTTTACTATGCGACGAGAAACCACGGAAAGCTAGTCGAAAAGGCCCCGGTGACAAATTATTCAATCAATGCCAACCAGAACATTTTCGCGAGCCTGCACGTGGTACCTTTTACTTGCACCTAAGGAGAAATCGTTTAGCTTAACTATGCGACGAAAAACCACGGAAAGCTCGTCGAAAAGGCCCCGGTGACAATTCATTCTATCAATGCCAACCAGAACATTTTCGCGAGCCTGCATGTGGTACCAAACTTCTTGCAAGGATAAGCCCCATTCGAGTACCTAAGGAGTAATCGTTTAGGGAAACTATGTGACGAGAAACCACGGAAAGCTCGTCGAAAAGGCCCCAGTGACAAAATATTCGATCAATGCCAACCAGAACATTTTCGCGAGCTTTCAAGGCGTATCAAATCTTGAAACTTCTTGCAGAGATCAGCTCAATTTACTTGCACCTAAGGAGAAAAAGTTCAGCTTCACTATGCGACGAGAAACCACGGAAAGCTAGTTGAAAAAGCCCTGGTGACAATTCATTCAATCAAGGCCAACTAGAACATTTTCGCGAGCCTGCACATGATACCAAACTTCTTGCACGGATAAGCCCCTATCGAGTACCTAAGGAGATAACGTTTAGCTTCACTATGCGACGGGAAACCACGGAAAGCTCATTGAAAAGGCCCCGGTGACAATTATTTCAATCAATGTCAACCAGAACATTTTGGCGAGCCTGCAAGTGGTGAGAAATCTTGAAAAGTTTTGTGAAGATCAACTCAGTGTACTTGTAGCTAAGGAGAATAAGTTTAGCTTAACTATGCGACGAAAAACCACGGAAAGCTCGTCGAAAAGGCCCCGGTGACAATTCATTCAATCAATGCCAACCTGAACATTTTCGCGAGCCTGCATGTGGTACCATATTTTGAAACGTGTCGCAGAGATCAGCTCATTTTACTTGCATCTAAAGAGATGAGTTGTAGCTTTACTATGCGACGAGAAACCATGGAAGGTTAGTCGTAAAGGCCCCGAGACAATTCAATCAATCAACGCCAACCAAAACATTTTTGCGAGACTGCACGTGGTCGTATAACAAAATATTCTTGCACATCTCAAAAGCGTCCAAAGCTTGCACATTATAGACATGCGCTTTAGGTTCAATATTGCGACGAGTAACCACGAAAGGCAATTGAAAAAGCCACAGGGAAAATTCATTCAATCAATGTCAACCAGAACATTTTCGCGAGCCTGCATGTGGTACTAAACTTCTTGCAGGGATAAGCCTTTCGAATACTTAAGGAGATAACGTTTAGCTTCACTATGCGACGAGAAACCACGGAACGCTCGTCGAAAAGGCTCCGGTGACAATTACTTCAATCAATGCCAACCAGAACATTTTCGCGAGCCTGCAAGTGGTGAGAAATCTTGAAACTTCTTGCAGAGGTAACCTCCTTTCGTGCACTCAAGAAGATAACGTTTAGCTTCACTTTGCGATGATAAAATACGGAAAGCTAGTTGAAAAAGCCCTGGTGACAATTCATTCAATCAATGCCAACCAGAACATTTTTGCGAGCCTGTACGTGATACCTTTTACTTGCACCTAAGGAGAAATCGTTTAGCTTAACTATGCGACGAGAAACCACGGAAAGCTAGTCGAAAAGGCCCCGGTGACAAATTATTCAATCGATGCCAACCAGAACATTTTCGCGAGCCTGCAAGTGGTAAGAAATCTTGAAACTTCTTGCAGAGGTAACCTGCTTTCGTGCACCCAAGAAGATAACGTTTAGCTTCACTTTGCGATGATAAACTACGGAAAGCTAGTCGAAAAAGCCCTGGTGACCGTTAATTCAATCAATGCCAACCAGAACATTTCGCGAGCCTGCAAGTGGTGAGAAATCTTGAAACTTTTTGCAAAGATGAGCTCAGTGTACTTGTACCTAAGGAGAATAAGTTTAGCTTAACTATGCGACGAAAAACCACGGAAAGCTCGTCGAAAAGGCCCCGGTGACAATTCATTCTATCAATGCCAACCAAAACATTTTCGCGAGCCTGCATGTGGTACCAAACTTCTTGCAAGGATAAGCCCCATTCGAGTACCTAAGGAATAATCGTTTAGGTTAACTACGCGACGAGAAACCACAGAAAGCTCGTCGAAAAGGCCCCAGTGACAAATTATTCGATCAATGCCAACCAGAACATTTTCGCGAGCTTTTAAGTGGTATCAAATCTTGAAACTTCTTGCAGAGATCAGCTCAATTTACTTGTACCAAAGGAGAAAAAGTTCAGCCTCACTATACGACGAAAACCACGGAAGGATAGTCGAAAAGGTTCCGGACACAATTCGTTCAATCAATGCCAACCAGATCATTTTCTCGAGCCTGCACGTGATGCAAATTCTTGTAACTTCTTGGAGAGATAACCTCCTTTCGTGCACCCAAGAATATAACGTTTAGCTTCACTATGCGACGATAAACTACGAAAAGCTAGACGAAAAAGTCCTGGTGACAATTCATTCAATCAATGCCAACTAGAACATTTTCGCGAGCCTGCACTTGGTACCTTTTACTTGCATCTAAGGAGAAATCGTTTAGCTTAACTATGCGACGAGAAACAACGGAAAGCTAGTCGAAAAGGCCCCGGTGACAAATTATTCAATCAATGCCAATAAGAACATTTTCGCGAGCCTGCACATGGTACCAAACTTCTTGCACGGATAAGCCCCTATCGTGTACCTAAGGAGATAACGTTTAGCTTCACTATGCGACGGGAAACCACGGAAAGCTCATTGAAAAGGCCCCGGTGACAATTATTTCAATCAATGTCAACCAGAACATTTTCGCGAGCCTGCACGTGGTACCATATTTTGAAACGTGTCGCAGAAATCAGCTCATTTTACTTGCACCTAAAGCGATGAATTGTAGCTTTACTATGCGACGAGAAACCATGGAAGGTTAGTCGGAAAGGTCCCGAGACAATTCAATCAATCAACGCCAACCAAAACATTTTTGCGAGACTGCACGTGGTACCATATCTTGAAAATTCTTGCAGACACCTGCCCTTTTTACTTGCACCTAAGGAAAAACTTTTTGGTTGCACTTTGCGATGAGAAAACACCGAAGGCTGGTCGAAACGCTCCCAGTGACAAATCATTCAATCAATGCCAACCTGAGCACTTTCGCGAGCCTTCAAGTATCAAATCTTGAAACTTCTCGCAGAGATCAGATCATTTAGTTGCACCTAAGGAGTAATCGTTTAGGTTAAGTATGCGACGAGAAACCACGGAAAGCTAGTCGAAAAGGCCCCGGTGACAAATTATTCAATCAATGCCAACCAGAACATTTTCGCGAGCCTGCACGTGGTACCTTTTACTTGCACCTAAGGAGAAATCGTTTAGCTTAACTATGCGACGAAAAACCACGGAAAGCTCGTCGAAAAGGCCCCGGTGACAATTCATTCTATCATTGCCAACCAGAACATTTTCGCGAGCCTGCATGTGGTACCAAACTTCTTGCAAGGATAAGCCCCATTCGAGTACCTAAGGAGTAATCGTTTAGGGAAACCATGCGACGAGAAACCACGGAAAGATCGTCGAAAAGGCCCCAGTGACAAAATATTCGATCAATGCACACCAGAACATTTTCGCGAGCTTTCAAGGGGTATCAAATCTTGAAACTTCTTGCAGAGATCAGCTCAATTTACTTGCACCTAAGGAGAAAAAGTTCAGCTTCACTATGCGACGAGAAACCACGGAAGGATAGTCGAAAAGGCCCCGGTGACAATTCGTTCAATCAATGCCAACCAGATCATTTTCGCGAGCCTGCACGTGGTACTAAACTTCTTGCAGGGATAAGCCCTTCGAGTACCTAAGGAGTAATCGTTTAGGTTAACTATGCGATGAGAAACCACGGAACGTTTGTCGAAAAGGCCCCGGTGACAATTATTTCAATCAATGCCAACCAGAACATTTTCGCGAGCCTGCAAGTGGTAAGAAATCTTGAAACTTCTTGCAGAGGTAACCTGCTTTCGTGCACCCAAGAAGATAACGTTTAGCTTCACTTTGCGATGATAAACTACGGAAAGCTAGTCGAAAAAGCCCTGGTGACAATTCATTCAATCAATGCCAACTAGAACATTTTCGCGAGCCTGCACTTGGTACCTTTTACTTGCATCCAAGGAGAAATCGTTTAGCTTAACTATGCGACGAGAAACCACAGAACACTCGTCGAAAAGGCCCTGGTGACAATTAATTCAGTCAATGCCAACCAGAACATTTTCGCGAGCCTGCAAGTGGTACCGAATTTTGAAACTTCTTGCAGGGATAAGCTTGTTTCACTTGCACCTAAGGAGAAATCGTTTAGCCTAACTATGCGACGAGAAACCACGGAAAGCTAGTCGAAAAGGCCCCGGTGACAAATTATTCAATCAATGCCAACCAGAACAATTTCGTGAGCCTGCATGTGGTACCATATCTTGAAACGTCTCGCAGAGATCAGCTAATTTTACTTGCACCTAAAGAGATGAAGTGTAGCTTAACTATGCGACGAGAAACTACAGAAAGCTAGTCGAAAAGGCCCCGGTGACAAATTATTCAATCAATGCCAACCAGAACATTTTCGCGAGCCTGCACGTGGTACCTTTTACTTGCACCTAAGAAGACATCGTTTAGCTTAACTATGCGACGAGAAACCACGGAAAGCTAGTCGAAAAGACCCCGGTGACAAATTATTCAATCAATGCTAACCAGAACATTTTCGCGAGCCTGCACGTGGTACCAAACTTTTTGCAAGGATAAGCCCCAATCGAGTACCTAAGGAGATAACGTTTAGCTTCACTATGCGACGAAAAACCACGGAAAGCTCGTTGAAGAGGCCCCGGTGACAATTCATTCAATCAATGCCAACCAAAACTTTTTCGCGAGACTGCACGTGGTCGAATAACTCAAATCATCTTGCACTACTCAAAAGCGTCTCCACCTTGCACATTATAGTTATATGCTTTAGGTTGAATATGCGACGAGGAATTACGGAAGGCAAGTTAAAAGGCCCTGGTGAAAAATCATTCAATCAATGCCAACCAAAACATTTTCGTGAGCCTGCAAGTGGTACTAATTCTTGAAACTTCTTGCAGGGATAAGCTCCTTTTACTTGCACCTGAGGAGGCGACATTTAGCTTCAATATGCAACGAGAAACGACAGAAGGCTAGTAGAAAATGTACCGGTGGCAAATCATTCAGACAATGCTAACCAGAACATTTAGTGAGCCTGCACGTAGTCTGACATCTCGAATCATCCTGTACATTATAGACACACGCTTTAGGTTGAATATGTGACGTGGAATCGCGGAAGGCTAGTCGAAAAGGCCCCGGTGACAAATTATTCAATAATTGCCGACCAGAACGTTTTCGCGATCCTCCACGTGGTACCATATCCTGAAACTTTTTGTTGAGATCAGCTGACCTTACTTGCACTGAAGGATATGCAGTTTAGCTTCACTATGCGATGAGGAAGCACAGAAATCTACTCGAAAAGGGCCGGTGACGAATTGGTGAATCAATGTCAACCAGAACATTTTCGTGAGCCTGCAGGTGATCCGATACCTCGAATCCTCTTGCATAACTCAGAAGCACCTTCAATATGCACAATACAGACACGCTTTGTGCTGATTATGTGACAAGAAAGCACGGAAAGCTAGCCGAAGAGGTTCCGGTGACAAATCACTCAATGAATCAATGCCAGCTATCTTCTAGCTAGTTGGCTTTGATTGAATTTTGCAAGCTTGCAAGTGGCCCTATATCTGATATCATCTTGGAAAGCTCATCAGCTCCTCCTACTTGCACATTAGAGATTGAATGACTATGTGACGAGTAAGCACGGAAAGCTACAAGGAAAAGCCTCGGTGAGAAATTATACAATCAATGCGAACCAGAGCGTTTCCTCCTGCCACCACGTGCACGTATATCCTTCATTCTTTCAGAAAACGTTCGGTATTGGCATGACGATTGCATAGATTTTTTTGGCGTTCGTGTTACAATTAAAACTCGCCCTTAGTTTCCATTGCAAATTCTTCGTGCATTATACTTCACCTTCTCTCATAGTTATTTAACATATATCTGTTCTTGGGGAAACATTTACAATATTCATTTCTCCAAGATATCTCACTTGCAGAATAAAGCAATGAATATTATCACCTTCAGTCCCTGGAGGGAGTCTGCCATGCCCTTGAACCGTAATGTCAGCATTCACCTTATCGATAATTGAATTTCAGTATAACTAGGTATTCTCATTTTTGGGCACGTTGTCTCGATATTGAACTAGAAAGCATCCCACTTCGTTTTCTGACAAATACAAACTTGACTATATTCTCCTGTATCTTAGCATACTTGTGCCGGTAGTACACTCTAACTTTGGCAAACAGCGTTTTTTAGACATTTGCCTATGAAACTTGCTTCCTCTGATCAATAAAGTTTGTCATAATGTATCAACGTTTAAAATGCAATTAAGGACACATTTCTTTCAGCTTTCACGTTAACATTTTTAGCGTTTTTGGGACTATTTGCGATCTTGCTTTTTTTTTTGTTGAGAACTTATCACCTCATATACTTTTCATTGTCACTTGTCTGCCATGTATTTCACCTATCCAGTCTCGATAGGAGGTCCCTCTGACGGTGTATACCTTGGGACCTCCTTTTGCAACACTTATGGACCATTTAATTTTGTATTATGATAATATTTCAATAAATCTTCAACTTTCAATATTGGCGAACGTGAAACAAGAAGCCCCGAGCTGGTAGAAAAAGCTCCGGTGACCAATAATTCACTCAGTCCCAACAATAACTCTTCTGGGAATAATCGCTTACACCTAAGAGTTACACTTGGGGGTTTAGTACTCGTACGTAATAAAATGCATGTAGAAAGATATGTGATGACAAAGCATGGAAATAGTTATGTTAAGGGACCAAAAGTAAAAGAGTAGGTCTGAAAAAAAAGAGTAGGTCTCAAGCAGAAGAACAGGTTTGAAAATTAATGAGTACAAAACTAAAGTATTGGGCGATGGTCTTGTCAATTAACAGCACTTTGCGATAGGTGGTGAGACGCTGGAAAGTAAAAGAATACGTCTACATAGGACAGGTAGTAACCGTGGAGCCGAATCATGAGAGGTAAATAACGAGATAAATGAGGATGTGATGGAACACATTCGGCAAGCTTCTCAAATCATGGGTGGTAATCTACCACTTTCACTCAAGAGGAAGGTATCTAACAGCTATATCATTCGTGTACTTACCTGTTCCAACAGAAACCTGGAGGCTTACAAAGGTTCAACTAAATTTGAGGACGATGCAGCGAGCCATGGAAAGGAAAAGGATAGAGACAGGAAGTGAGCAAAGAGGGCCAGGGAACAAGCGGAGGTGAGGAATGGACATGGGCCGGGCACATCGCATATATTCACAATAACTGCGGGTCATAAATGGTGAAGGCAAATGCGTGATGGGATAGGGAATTCCAAAGTGAAGGCAAACGCGCGATAGGGATAAAAATCAGGTGAGCCAAAAAAAATTAAGTTTGCAGCATCCACGTAGCTGCAGAAAGCACATAAATGGGTTTATTGGTAGAGTGTGGGAGAGGAGTGCGCCCTGAAGTGAACGTAGTTGGGCTAATTATGGCGATCATTTAAAAACTTAATTTGATAGGGTCATTGAGCAGTCTCGTCACTTTAATCAATTTCGGCCTTTCTTGAGCTCCTAAAAAATTTGTCACTCACAGGGATTAACCTGATTAACCTGTTACCATCGCCCTTTCATGCTATAGCACAAAATAATCTAATTGTAAAACTACATCAACATATATCAAGGACGTCAGGTCCGTCTGCGCATATTCTCAAACCGTCATTTTATAGGCTGATAATATGCAGACATTGCATGCATCGAAAAAAACTTTTGCTTTACAATCTAGTAGCCAGCTGACCACCATTCGTGCTGTTTGCGCTGCACGTGCATGGCTCGCGCCTTGGATTATACGTCGCGCAGGATTGCGCCATGGATTTCCCTCCTGTATTAGATTCAACTCGGCTGTGCCATCATCGCAACCAATAATGCCACTGGGACTTGCACATTCCTACGTGGCATTATCATAAACGCGACGTAAAATGGCTTCACAGCTTAGCTTCCTATTTTAAAGTAAGCGGGTCTTAAACCACGTAGGTGGTTACGTTAAGACCCACTTTTGCACCGTGCGCTGCAGTTTCAAAGCGGTAGTCCTATAAAAAAGACGATTGGCCTAATGACAACCTGGCCTGATAAGCGCGGTTGCAGTTCTTTTATTCTTAGTGCTAATATGTGCAATTTAACCTGGGATAAAATAACTTGCATCTGATGCCCGGACACAGTTTTTCAACACGGTCAGTCATCTTATAGGCGCAGAAGGCTTGTGCCGAACACCATTGCACCTGAAGCACGCAGCAAGCAATAGTACCAGCAGCGCTCCGAGTATACTACAACTCGTGCATGCACCGATGAGGTTGGTCCATTCAGCATCGCTTCTATTCCTGCATAATCGTTGGCTGTTGCTCAATGCTTCATCAACGAACGTAGTTGCGATAAGTACGTTGTTTTTATAAACTTAACGTCATCAACAGATGAACCCAATATCTTTTTGTTACTAGTTTTTTGTTGAAACATTCCTTCGAAAGGTCACCCGCTAGATATTGCCACGCTATTGGTTACCTTACGGCCTCGATGGCGCCAGGTGTCGTTTCCTTTAAGTTTACAACTCCAGTAGCAGTGTAATCCGCAAACGTCAAAAAGTTCGCGGAGAAGCACTCATACGAAGTTTCAGCGGCCGAATCAATAGCTTCATTTCGTGTAACTGCTGCAACACTCCGTGACTGCTAATTGCGAAAAAGTCGTGTTTTGCACGACGCGCTACGAAAGGGCGTTTGTGGAATGCAGGATCAGTGAACTACAGTCACGACAGTTATTGTATCTTGCTGTTAGGTGGCTGTGGCTTCCAGTGTAGTAGTATACGTCTTGTTTGGAGACTCTTCGGGTTAACTGACGACGTGAGCTTGAACGCCTTTTGTGTGGGTTGCCATTGTTTACCGGCGATGACAGTCCACCAGGGAGAACCAATATTTGGTGTACATCAACGAGCCGTGTAGTATCCTGGATCAGTCGAGTGTTGCAAAGTCAAACGTAACGTGGCCACGGAAAGTTCCAAGTGGCAAATGAACAAAGAACCAAAGTCACTTGCCTTAGCTGGACCTCCAAGGATGTTTACGCCTAATGAATGTGCACTGAGGAGCTATAGCGACCAAAAAGAAACCCACTAGCAGTTTATAAAGTCTTGAATCAGCCACTGGACGCCAACATGCTAACAAGACATGCAGTGTTTTTTTTTCTTTTTGCAGGCACTTTATTTTAATATTACCCCATGTCCTCTCACGACAAGATAAAAATACGTGGATAAAAGTGATTAGAGAGCCAGGGCAAAGACTAATGTGAGATTGGAAGAAGGATGCAAGCAAAGCTTGAGAATGGATAAGATATTTTTGTGCACTATACACGATAAATCGACGCACTCGAATAACAAGTGCACTGATGAACTTCCTAACAAACCCTGATAAAAGATGCATGACTTAACCCTCTTCAACATTTTACAACAAATATCGTTGCAGGAGGGCGTTGCAAAAAAGTGGCACTAAGGGCAAGACCAACACAGTTCTGCATCTGCAGCAATATCACATAGGCAAGATTCGTCATGTAAAGAGTGTGGACAAAGCTGAAACATTTACGGCGTCTACTGCAAGCGGAAGGGTAGCAAGCGTCGTGATAAAAGTCGTTTTATGGTCCAGCCATGCCAAAAAAGTGGGAGAGTTTTGTGAGGACGTCGAAATGACAATGAACATAGATAGGTGCCTGCATAGTGAACTGATAAAGTGGTAAATATAATCAGTCACATATCAAAGTAGTCATGACAGCAGTTAGTAAACAAACTAATCCCACACATTTCATCAAAACAGACTGCTTGTCAGGTACAAATTACAGATAAATCAAATCAGATGTATACTGAAAATTCCAGTACATGTAGTATTGTCAGTATACTAGTACGCAGTTACTACACATGCTACATACAAGATGACAGTGTTCAGCTAATGAGTGACCGGACCGGAATAAATGTGAAGCAGGTAAAAAGTCATAGGATTGTCAAAAAGAACGCATTCATGTAACGAACGCGTTGTTTCAAACGCAGGATAACAGAGAGTGAATATAGGAGAGCACTAGCAGAGAAAAAAGAAAGACAGCACGCTTTATATTTTGCGAAATTGAGCAGTGCTAAGCGCTGCTCGAGTAGATGGTGAGATACGCCGAAGTAAAGGGTAGGTTAGGGACGCAAAGGCGGCTTTCAATGACAGATTCAGTGCACAACTAACACTTATAAATGAACCCAAACATATGCATTCAGAATAAAAGATGCTCAATTAAGGGTTGCCTTCAAGCCAATTCACCTTTGTAATAAGAGTAATTTACAGAAGTAGGAAAAATTCACGAAGCCATGAAACAGTGACTGGACATCCGGAGACACAGTACACATGTTTTCGTTAATAGTCGCGCACACTTCCAAGGTAGAGAGAATTTCGAGTTTTCTTTCAGCTAGCATTTATATTTGAGTGATCTTGTTTTAGTGTAAAAAAAGGGAACAAAAAGCAATTAAACTTCCTCTTTGAGCCTTCGCGAAACATGCTTTTCAGGGTGGGGAGGGGGGGGGCTTGTTTTTTTTTTACGATTTTGAGCATGTTAGCTGTGTAGCATCTTGCACTTCTAAAGCCTATATATCACATTCAAAGTAGCGCAAAAGACATAAGCATTAAACGAAGACTGTAGAACGAGGCGCTTCCCGTGAAGTATTGTACGTTTCATATGTGCACGAGGGCGACCATTACGGGGTGGGCGGGTGCCCCCTTTAATCACCAAAAGATGGAGGCGTACGTTTACTAACTGATGACTGCGCGTGATTTTTTTATTCCAGTTATCAAGCTTGCTCTCTATTGTACTCTACCAATGGAGGGGGCGGGGGCGTTGCCATAAATCTTTGTCCCTTCTTACATCAAGGCAGGGGGACACAATCTCTCCAATGCTATTTACCGCATGCTTACAGGAGGTTTTCAGAAGCCTAGAATGGGAACAGTTAGGGATAAGAGTTAATGGAGAGTACCTTAGTAACCTGTGCTTTGCCGATGACATAGCATTGCTGAGTAACTCAGGGCACGAATTGCAACTCATGGTTACGGAGTTAGACAAAGAGAGCAGAAAGGTGGGTCTTAAAATTAATCTGCAGAAAACGAATGTAATGTACAACAACCTCGGTAAAGAGCAGCGCTTCGAAATAGGTAATAGTCCACTTCAAGTGGTAAAAAACTATGTCTACTTAGGGCAGGTAATGACCACGGAGCCGAAGCACAAGATTGAAGTAACTAGAAGAATAAGAATGGGGTGGAGCACTTTTGGCAAGCACTCTCAAATTATGATAGGTAGATTGCCACTATCCCTCAAGAGGAAGGTATATAACAGCTGTATCTTGCCGGTACTTAGCTACGGAGCAGAAACCAGGAGACTTTGTAAGTCTCCAGGTTTCTGAACCTGGACCCTCTTTGTAAGAGGGTTCAGGTTAAATTAAGGACGACGCAGCGAGCAATGGAAGGAAAAATGGTAGGTGTAACCTTAAGAGACAAGAAGAGAGCAGAGTGCATTTGTGAACAAACGGGGGTTAAGGATATCATAGTTGAAATCAAGAAGAGGAAATGGACATGGGCCGGGCATGTAGCTCGTAGACAGGATAACCACTGGTCATTAAGGGTAACTAACTGGATTCCCAGAGAAGGCAAGCGGGTTAGGGGGAGACAGAAGATTAGGTGGGCAGACGAGATTAAGAAGTTCGCGGGTATTAATTGGCAGCAGCAAGCACAGGACCGGGTTAACTGGCGGAACATGGGAGAGGCCTTTGTCCTGCAGTGGACGTAGTCAAGCTAATGATGATGATAATGATGATGACATCAAACCCCGATTACACTGATGGTTAACGCGTACGTTAAAGCAGGTTTAAAGCGTTCCAGACATGGCCCCTAATACGCCTAGGTATCGGAACACAGACCTTCTAATTAGGGTATTTCAGTGCAACCATACGACTGGACAGGAGAAGGGAGTGTATTCCGGAATTTAAGGCACTAAATCTGGAATCAGATAAAAGTTCGGCTACTCTTTCCTCCATGTTCATAAGCGGAACACTATGCCGTAGGAAAGCGCTACAACTACAGACCGAATAAATTGAATTAAACACCGCCATTCATTAAACCCACGTTTTTTTGTTGATGTGTTTTTATAACTTTTTATGTGGTGCTTCAGTCAAACACCGGCTGTAAAGGAACATCTTTGCTGAGGGAAGACATGATACCGGGGTACTTAGTAATTACACTTATCTTGAAAGTGCTTCTCACAGTGATGCTGATAAATTACTCAACGCGTCATGGGTGATACTGAATATCTCAACATCGCTTTCTTTTTTTCTTCGCTTGCAGATTTGGCACTCACGACAGTCGCTACCACGCGCGATTTTCTTTTTCGGCATTGTTTCAACTATCAGGGCTGAAGGGACATCCCGAATATTTGGTAGGAGTCACTGATGGTGATGCACAAGACTTTTCGAGGCTGCAATGACACGTTTCTTTCCCCAAAAGGCGTTAATTTCCGAAACCGAAAGGATCAATAACTAATTCTGAGCAACCTTAAAGCCCATCCTCGGGACGACCATTTCTGCAACCAAATGCCAGTGTGTAAAATTTTGTTATTATTTACTGTTACAAATCTCGTGCTTTTCAAATCCTAAAATGCCTTTGTATAATTGCATATATTTGTTGTTTGAAACTTGAAACCAGCATGAAAAAGGCTGGTGTGTAGAGCTTTTATAACAAGTACTTTGACACGAAATATTCTGTGGTACCTAACCGGAGTTGTAGTTGTAATAACTACAATTCAATTTTGCCACTGAAGAGCGTTGGGACGCAGCTCTGCCCAATCTCACATTAGAGGAACAGCTATGGGCACTAAGTGGCCGAAACGATGGGCCTTTCAATACCTTCACGCAGGCTAGAAAATAAGCGCGAAATAAGCGGATACACTCGTACGTCCTGAAAACTTTCAGGAACGATTTTAGAACGTTTAAGGTACTCGATCAGTGCAGTGTCATTGGCCTTGTGGAAGTTAGTACTGGAGGCGCTATACTACGCTGAATAGTACCAACGTCCTTGGTTACAAAGTAGACAGGAACAGTTTTAAAATGTTGTCAAATAGGCCAAACAGGGGGAATAAAACAAAAAAGCTATCTTTCTTTTCTTTTTCGGACATTTTAGCTAGCATCGGATAATTCTGCAGGACCATCGAAAAAGGGTAAATGTAGCGCAGTAAATCAAAAAAGGTAGGTAAACTGAAGCCAGAACAGGGTTACATTTCAATTTGCAGACATGAACACAAGCATTTAAGTAGAGCAGTTCTATGATGACCTTGAATTGGTGATACAAAACTTTCGTACATAAATCATAGTCATGAGTCTTCACTGCACAAATAGGAAGATAACAAAGGAAAAAGGCGGTCAATAATTATGGTGTCAACTATGGGAAGATAGAGGTGTTTGCTATAGGAATTTGCGAAACGAAACTGGTTACTTTCTTGTGATAGAATGGGAAAGAGTGGACAACTGAACATGGAAGATTCCTAATGGAAAATCAAACAAAGAAATACCTCTTATATTATGCACTTAGCCGCACATTTGAAGGAGATAAGCGACAACCGCCCGTTCGTAGCCCGAAGCTACAATAAATGCGCTTATATTTCCCAGAAATGAAAGCTTCTAGACGAATAAAAAAGGTCCGGGGATCCAACGCGGGACCAATGTCTTTTCGAACAAGGCTTCTGCACAAGGCTGCACAACCATTAGTACTGTGGCGACGCCGCAAGGGAATTCATACGGAGGTCTCAGAAATTAAACCTTCCGCTGGTAGAAGAAAAATCTGTCCCGATCTCGGGTTGAATTTCGGGTCAATTAGAAGCTTTAGCTCCTTAAGGATTATCTGATGGCTTCGTGCTACAAATGGTGGTTTTCAGCTGTCCTTTACTCATTACTCATCCGCCATCTTGCAGGATTTCTGTGCTCAAATATTATCACCGTTGGCGCTCCTGGCGAACAGAATAACTGAGAGCGCGGGAGGAACACACACGAAGCAAAGAGGAGGCACACAGCGCGTCTTCTTTTCTTCGTGTATGTGCTCCTCCCGTGGTCCCAGTTCGCTGAACAATTATCATTTGCCAACTAGTCGACCTTACAATCCTGTCGAAACAGAAGAATGCTGAAGAACGGGGGACTTCTTTCAGCACAGAAAAACGCGCGTACCGAACGACTACATGCGACCTTCTCCAATGAGATAAATGATCACGGTGACCGTGAAAATCTATCCGTGACCGCCACGTCTAGGTACCAATCGACAAGAACCTGAACGTGAGGTCACGTGTACACTATGTTTCGAATGTTCTTCAAATAAGCGCCGACGAAAAACCTCAAGAGAATGTTCGGCCACGTCAGAATAATAACACTGCATACAATCCACTATAAGGCTGCCTAGACAATCATTTACGAGTGAAAATGTTGTTTATGATTTTTACGTGTGAAATACGGGTGCAATGGTCCGTTCCGCGTTGTAGTTATAGCCTTCCCTTATCTGCCAAGAAAGGTGGTCCACGCGTTTCCAGAACAGACGCTGTATAAACCGGTTTTTGGCCGCTCTGCTCTTCGGACATAATCGCTCGCATGTTAAATGGGCTTTACTCGACCCGTATCGAATCAAGTGAAATCTTGTGAGTGAAGTTCATTGTAATCCTCTCGCTTTCTTTTGTGTTCACACTTGGCGCGGCTGGTGAACATAAGGAAGCGAAGGGGGCACGAAAGAACGTGGAGACGGTCCTGCCCTGCGCTAATGAGTCAAGGTGGCCGCCATGTTGAGGTACCCAGCGCCGAGAACCCACCTGTGATATCTAGTGAAAACTATGACTTTCCGAACACTGTATAAAACATGCAAACAACGCTTTTCGTGGAATTAAAATTGGGATGAACTGCAGCAAAATCTGCTTGCGAGAGCACGATCTGACTTACGACACCGATGAATTGCCGCGACGGGAGGCGGTCATGTTATTTGAGGTTCGTAACCTCGGATTAACACGCTTTTTCACTATTAAAGAGCACGGTGTGAAGGTGATCGGCCGGGACGTGACGCGGTGAGTATTGCAAGACAAGGACAAATATTGACGTGCGCACGGGGGCAGAAGGGAAGAGGGGGCGCTGCAATGAACAATAAACCCCTCCTGCTCAGGATATTACGAGCACAAATGACACGGAACTACAGTACGGTCTTTCTCGCTTATCGTGCTTTACCTGCTCGCTGTTCTTCTGTTAACTACAGGCTTCTCGTAAAGAATGCACAGGCTGAGACGCAACAAGGAGGCATGAAAACCTCATTGTGATGTTGAGGCGCCCTGGGAAGCGGCAATAGTACAATACCATTACCACGACCTCATATAATTTGGTTACTACGCATTGCGCTCGACTGCCGACCAAAAGGTCCCACTACTGAATACCATGCGGGACGTCAGCATTTCGATGGCAGAGAAACGCTCCAGAGCCGTGTCCTAAGATTTGGGCGAACGTTAGTCCATGTAGCCAAAATTTCTGGAGGCCTGTGCTGTAGCAGCCCTTGTTATATTGTTGTTATGGGGCTCAAACCACGCACAGCATTATTATAAGCTGTATCGCACGGTGATATTTAGGCGAGAGTGCAATGCAAAGCAGCCCTTGTGCTTAAAATTAATCGTGATTGTAAAGTATTATTGTCGGGGTTTTACGCTCCACAACAACAATATAATGAGGGATGCCACAGTGGAGGGCTCCGAAAATTTCGACCACCTAGAATTAACGTGCGCTAAATCAAAGGAAATGGCACTGTAGCATTTCGCTGCCAAGTGCTCCCGTCCCGTGTGGGATTCTGTCGCAGGACCTTTTGTCAGCAGTTGAGTGCAATCCGGATTTACAAACTGCGATAGAGTCGGGGTTCTGGCACGCAAAATCTCGAATGCCGCACGGGCAATAAAAAACGGAGGAACTTGGCGACGTCCGCCAAAGTGAAGATCAGCAATAGGTGCGTAGACCGTGGCTCAGCTATAAAGTTCAGTCCACACAAGAAATAACAAAAAAGACCTTGGAATTAGACAACAATAAAAAAAGAACAAGCACTTACCGAATCGACGCGGTGGACATCTCGAAGGACGGTTCAGGTGAGCTGTCGGAACATCGGCAGGGTCCAGCTTCACGTGCCCTTTCTTGAAGAAGAGCGCTTCACAACTGTTCACGCGAGTCAGTGCGCCCGTTTTTAAGCCCCAAAAATTAGTCATGCACCAAAGGGGCGTTATACAGATTTGAATAGACGACTGCCATTGGTCGCGCGGCCTCATAATCAGGTGGTCATGTGCGTCCAGACAATGACCACCACGAGTGACCTTGGTCCAATGGACGACAGCTAGACTATATGGTTCTCCGCCTATGACTCACTCTTTCTTTATATCTCTCTCCATCAGCTCACCCGTGGAAAGTACTCTGCTAGACTACCCCTCCTCCCCCACTCCCCACTATTTCTTGCCCTACCCTTTTCCTCCTTCTCCCCCCTGTGTCCCGGTTGTGGTTTCCTCGCCTGAGCCTGTTACTCTTCCACTGAACACCACTCGTCCCCCTCCTTTTTTTCAAGAATCTCTTCCTCCGGGGTGAGAGAGACCCGGAGGGACAAAATTTTGCAGACAGCAAAAAAAAAAAGAAAACTGCACCGACTTTGTGTTCCCGGAAGCGCAAGCAAGGGTCATTCGCGCTGGTTCCAGCGCGCGAAGTAAACAACCATGGCGATCACGGAGGAGCGAGTAGGAGGACATAGAAATATGTTGTGTAACTTTTTTTCACAAATGTAATAACGCCATGCCACTTGTATTACGAGGCATCGCGTTCCTTCTTGAACAGGGGCTGATTCAGCCACTCATTTTAGGGGAGATGGGGTTTCCAATATTAACACTGGAAAGGGGGACGTGGTCATGACGTTTTTGTTTTTTACTAGCAGAAAAATCCCTTCATAGCATAAAATAATGTTATAGCTTGCTCACAATTGGTTAAGCTATTTGCCCTCTTTGGTGATAAGAGGTGTACTACGAGCACTAAAGTGAGAAGTGGGCGATCACCCCAATCACCCCCTACCTCTTGATCCACCACTGAACTTGAAATAGAATACAATTACACGCAAAATTGGGGAGCAACAAATTAACATATATAAAACAAGCATTCATGGGGGCGAAGGCAAAGACGCAGCCTCAGCACGATTTGCGATCGTGTGCGTTACACAAATGCCAGGCTCTGCTCCATCCCCTTCATTCTTCGCTGCACTGACCCGCCTGTCTTACAGATGTCGCATTGCTTTCATCGTGGATAGGGAGCCTATGCATGACCTCCAGAGTGGGCATGTAGGCTCTCTATACCCATAGATATATGTCGCGACGGCACACACCATCTGCATCCAATTAAGTAGCGGCTGCTATATTTCATGTAGTGTTATGCAACTCGCGCAATTGGTGTATTGAAACTTGAAAAAAGGCCTTGGGCACTTTTCAAGGTGGAAAAAGGGAAAAATGAAGGGAATGCGATACACGACGCATTGTCACTCGCGAAAACTAATTGCCTCAAACTGCAATGGAGCGAATAAAATGTCATGTGTCCACAATTAAAGAAGGTTTTAGGCTCCAATAACTTCGACCACATGAATGCAATCATGACGTATTGAATTTAGCGTCAGAATTATTTAGTGAAAGAAAAATTGTAGGACGTTTGCGCCGATTTGTTGGAAGACACGTGTTTATTAGCTGAGGGGTGAAACGGGCGGCTCAAATTATATCGGGAGCGCTTACGAGATACTATCATATATGAGCTTATCTTTACAATATTACTACAAAACATAACATTCGCCCAAGATGCTTCGGATAACCGTACAGCTCACTGCTAAATATTGCTCACAACAGGAAAATTGCACTAAGGAGTTTAAACATATTTGTCTCCGACTTACTCTTCTTAGGGTGGCATACAATCAACCTAATTGAATCAGTACAGGCTTGCCTAATGATTACCATTCGTCCGATTCCCATGCGAGAGCGAGAGATGATTTATTAGAAGGCAGAGAGGCTGGCCTGAGCTAGTTCACTCGAACCTGCTGCTCTGCACAGGAGAACAGGGGAATGGAGAAAAAAGCTATGAAAGATGACAATAGGGGCAGAACAAATTTATTGTATATTTTTTATTTATTTACAAATACTGCAGGTCGGGCCCAAGCAGGAGTGGGAATATCATTAAAAAACAATATCAACAGTAAAGATTACAACTGTTGATAACTTAAGTAGTAAACCACAATCAACAAGCAAACAAAACATAAATAAGCATGCTACGCAATAACAAACACACAACATTATAAGTGATGAAACATGCACGTGCAATAATTCAACACATGACATGAACACTGTGCATAAAAAAGTGAACGCAAGAATTAACTGCCACAAAGCTGTTCAGCATATATGATAATGGCGCAGCACAATGGCTTCGCTACAGTCATGCACTTTTTGGGAAACCTATCACAGCCCCTATAGCAGTTTGTTATCGTGTCTGCTGACAAATTGCTGCCAACATGCCGCTTTCACCAAGCGTTTCCACACCTTCTCTAGCCAGCATTGGAGCGAGTGTTTTCCGTTGCCATAAAGTAGGCAAGCACAAAATAAAGGCGCCGTTGTTTCGCGCACATGACATCGTTCACAGTTCGGGATGTCCCACGGCGGAAGAGGAGAGCATGGCGGCGAGTGAATGCAACACCCAGGCGAATTCGGCGTAGCAAACTTTAGATTTGCCTCGGTTCATTCGAGCCGAGACGTGAAACGTCATCTCAGAATCTCTTTCCCGGAGAAGCCTGTATCGATGGTCTGACACTCTCGCTGTGCACTCTTGCATGAGTGATCTCAATAAAGAGTTTGCGTCACTTCTGGAGTAAGTCAATGACAGGCGTCGGCAGGGCCCAAGCTAAGCCTCAAGAAAGCACTGCGTCGTGTGTTGGTCCGCCTCTTGGCGTTCTCTTCTCTGCTACGACATGATCGTCTACGAACAGTTCAAATAGAAATTACCGAAATTTGTAAGACCCACCATCATGAACCTTTGGTTATGAACGCCGCTTTTTGTTTGCTATTGGATTGCAGAAATAAGAGTCTTCTACCTTAGCTAAGTCACTGCCACCCCTATATCCGGTCATGATGCTCGAACACAGACGCGAGGGCCACAAGATTAAATCACAGCTGCATTGTGAATATAGAATAGAAATTCTAGAGGCCATTGTGCTCTGATTTAGGTCTCGTGCTGACCTTCACGATTATATTATGGTTTTGAAATTCAAAACTTTAACAATTATTATCACAAGCCCCCAGAGTACGGGCGCGCGCGTTGCTTACGTGGAAGATAAAAAAAAAAAAAAACGGAGGCCACGTATTTTGTGCTTGCCTGGCCTCCTACATTTTTTCCTCTCGATTCACCATGATGCTCCATCTAACTGTTTTCTTTCTCCACGCCCGAAATGGCATCATAATACGGTTGCTCACCAGGCAACATTACAGTTCAGAATGGTTCAGCGAACTGGGAGCGCGGGGGTAAACACGGACACAAAGCAAAGAAGAGACACACAGCACTTCTTTGTTTTGTGTCTGTGTTTACCCCCACGCTTCCAGTTCGCTGAACCATCATGCATTACCAACTAGCCCACCTTTCCATCCTATTGCAATGCATTTCAGTTCAGAACTCAACGACAATCACGTGCGTCAACCGATTTGAAGGCGCAGGCGACTTAGTTTTACTGGGAATCCAGAAGTCAAAACGCTGTAAGCTCACACTGGACACTTATTCCACTTTATTTCGGAGCTAAATATGTGCTACGAAACATTCTTTTTTTTAGAATCCGATGAAGCAGTCAGTTTCAAACTTTTGGCCAGATAAAGCATGCAGTTTTAGCCGACAAGCTATAGAAGCTTTCTGGGTAGCCTCAATTTTGCCCATTTTGTGAACAGTGTCTTTCCAGCTGGTCCTCTCCACCACACAGAGTGAGTTCATTCTCATTGTTCTGTCACACGACTGGATCGAAGCAGAGGCCACTTCTTGTTTGGGGATTAGCGTTCCTTCCCACCAACAAGACGTGTTGCGGCCTATCTCCCTCACCCCCCTTTCCTCGCTTTGTTGTGCGCATCCTGATAAAAAACTCACCTCGCGTGTGGAAGTAGGGTGACAGTGCAGCACAGTAGCACTTTAGCATACTTGGACACGGCCGGACTACAAAAGCTAGTGCGGCCTTGGGTTTAGTGGGAAAAAGCTAAGCGATGATAGCCGTCGGACCGGTTTGACAACCATAGGTTTCCTCTTCTTTTTTTTTCTGGCTTGTCGAAAAGCTCGTGCATATTTCAGATGGACCAGTGGGTTTTCTTTTTTTAATTTATTAGATGTCAGCCAAAAATGTCAGCGCAGTGGTAAACCACTGCGCTGTTTATGGTTGCTTCGAAAAACTTTAGAAAAAAAAACGGAAATGCAGTCTAAATGACGTGTATCCCCAAACGCAGTCTTCGCAGCAGTGGGCTCGTTATATTGTCTGTGTTACTTTATAGGTTTTCAATTGGCAAGTGCGGTAATATATTTATTTGTTTATTTATTTATTTAATAATTTATTTATACAATACTGCAGACCCTATTTGGGTCCAAGCAGGAGGGCAAATAGATGAATATATATATATATATATATATATATATATATATATATATATATATATTAACAGCAATCACAAAAAAATGAAAGGAGAAAGTCACAACTAAGTAAGATGTACACTGAAGAAATACGAAAAACATAATGAATGAAAACAACGTCAGAAAGAAATAACAGAAGTAAGAACACACTGCATGCGCATAAACATTTGCCTATACCCCCGCAAGACACTTGAAATACAAAAAAAAAGAATTGAAATACAAAAAAGGAACACTAAAAATAAGCAATGAAAGATTAATCAACATGACAATGGCGAAACATCAAGTAGATATATGTTCAATGGAATCTACGCTTATAAGTTGGGATAAATGCAGATTATTACAATCGTTTATAGTGCGCGGAAAGAAAGAATATTTGAAAAGGTTAGTTCTGGTCTTATATGGTGTTAAAGAAAATTCGTGACGATGCCGTGTTCGACGTGCTGCAAGTGGTGTCACATACGCGTGTGGGTTCAGAGAGAAGGAGTTGTTTTTAAGTTGGTAGAGAAATTTTAGCCTGCGTATTTTCCTTCGAAGCTGAAGTGTCTCGATATTATGTTGTTTCATTAGGCTAGTTGGAGAGTCAGTTATTCTATATTTAGAAAAAATGAACCTAACTGCTCTGCGTTGAATCATCTCTAGAGCGTTTATGTTAGTTTTTGTGTAGGGATCCCATACGATGCTTGCATATTCTAGTTTCGGGCGAATGAGTGAAGTGTAGGCTAGCATTTTAGTAAAATGAGAAGTGTGCTTTAGTTTGTGCCAGAGGATACACAGTTTTTTGAAAGAGGAGTTACATATGTTGGAAATGTGGTTATTCCAACTTAGGTCACTAGTTATCATGATTCCAAGATACTTGTATTGGTTTACTTTGGTGAGCGGTGTAGATCCTAGGTTATAAGCAAACGACATCATATTAATTTTTTTTGTTATAGACATGTATAGTCTGTTTTTTCCTTGTTCAATTCCATACCCCATCGCCCGCACCACGACAAGATGTTTTGAAGGTTAGAATTAAGCAATAATTGATCATTAAGAGAACAAACTTCGTTAAACACTATACAATCCTCTGCGAATAGCCTAATTTAAATAGGGGGAAAAATTTCGTTAACGATGTCATTTATATATATTACAAATAGTAAAGGTCCCAAAACACTACCCTGGGGTACTCCAGACGTTACAGAAAGTTCATTAGAAGAGTAATTACCGATTGATACAAACTGTTTGCGATTATACAGATAAGCTGCTACCCAGTTAACTATGTATGCGGGAAGGTTAATTGACTGCAGTTTTTCAATAAGTTTACTGTGAGGAACAAGGTCAAACGCTTTCTTAAAGTCCAGAAATATCACGTCGATTTGGCTCCACTTTTCAAGTGTACTAGCAAAGTAGTGAATAATTGTCGTTAATTGTGTTACAGTCGATAATCCTTTGTGAAAACCATGCTGGTGAGGAGAAAGTGTATTGTTATCATTTAGAAACTTTGATATTTCTTTAGCAATAATATGTTCAACTATTTTGCAGCACGTGGACGTTAATGAAATGGGTCGATAATTGGTTACTTGTGCTGCGTCGCCCTTTTTCGAAATGGGAACGACACGTGCAGTTAACCAATCTGCAGGAAGAATAGCTGACGACAACGAGGAACGAAAAATGATTACCAAAAAGGGGGCTAACGCTTCAGCATATCTGCGCAGAAAGGCATTCGGTATGTTGTCTGGTCCTGGAGATGATTTAATTTCAAGGTTCAGTAACATTGATACCACACCTGGTTGTGATACAATATCAGTGTTCGAGTCGCACGGCAAGCGATTTCGGCTTACAATGGTATTAGAACTAGAAAATACACTTTGAAAATAATGATTAAAGCGCTCTGCGATACATTGCTTATCGACGACGACGAGGCCTTCGTGAACGATTTGGACAATTGAGTTTGTTTTCCTGCTTATAAAAGACCAAAATTTTTGGGGTGCCGAGCGAATGAAGTTTGGCAACATGTGCCCCAGAAAGCCCAGAAAGCCCAGCGTTCCAGAAAGCCCAGCGTTCTACGCCGTCAAATGACATTCAGGTATTGCCTGATTGGTGAACAAACGAAAGTGGTCAAGTACGAAGCTGTTCGGTACAAAGTACAACACATCTAAGCACCACTCGTGAACGCTTCTCGGTAGCCACTGGTGTTCTTTCGCTTCCTATTGTTCCTCTAATTTAGTGCGGTGTGTTTGGTTTCACGATTAGCCTGATAGCTTGGATCAATGTTTGAATGGCCACAGTTTATGCAGCGGTATCAGAACGAACGAGAAATTCCTCACTTGGTGGTGGCGGCGGCTGCGTTTCCGATGGAGGTGAAATTATTTGAGGTCTGTGTAAACTTAGATTTAGGTTCATGTTAGCGAATCCCAGGCGATCGAGATTTCCGGAGCTCTTAACTACGACGTCTCCAATATTTACATCGTGGTTTTGGGACGCTCAACCGGAGATGATGTTATTACTAAATTTCCCCCCCCCTTCGAAGTAAGGTTACCGGCCCTATACATTTATTTGTGGTCTGTATTGGCCTCCTTGTGAAAGTCGAACATTCAATGAGCACTACATAAAATTATTCTGGCGAAATACTTCCCGTGATTGTACAACTTTCGAAAGAAAGCATTGTGTATATCTAAGACTACATGCCATGTAGGGCCGGATCACTAAAAAAATTGTAATTTTATGTGTAAAAAAACTTTCTTACTACTTCATGCAGGTAATTTAATACGTGATCAAGAAGAGCGTTTGTCAAGTCTCGCAACGAGTTAAAAACCACGTTTTGACGCTTGGCTAGTGCTTCTGCAGCAGCAAATTTCGCTGCTTAACAGTACGAATAACAGCCAGAATACTGCAAATGCGGCACTTCTGGAAGACGAAGTTATATTATGATATTAATAAAACACCGCCCACAAATACACGAAATCACCTCTCGTTATCGTAACGACAAAAGCCGATACCCCTTAGCACACACAAATATCGAATGCATGCAAGCCATGGCCTTCTGCGTGCTACGAACGAGATCGTTCCCATCACTGCACCAACTCAGCCAGCACTCCACAATGCTCATGATTGCACAAAACGTTTCTGTCCACACTTGCACATGGTCTCGAAGTGTCCAGAGTAACACTCATTGATATCTCACCAGTGCGAACAGGATACTCTCATAGTGCGAAAATTTGATGTCGAAAACGCCGTCTGAACAATGGGCTTGGACCCATCCTCGTTGTCTCGCTTCGACAGCGCCAGCTTGCTTGAGTGGCATAACGACCGCTGTGTATTGAAATGTCATACAGAATCGAGCGTCAGTCTTCTTTAGTCGTCGTTACCGCATACCTGCATGGCCAATAAGCGACATTCTATAGCTGAACGCAGATCAAGTGCTCATCTTGAACAGATGCCGTCACTTTCTGGGCAATCTACAGCACACCAACCAGCATATACCAGGATAATTTAAGCCATTGCTACTGATTTCCAGAACCGTGTGCTGTGGCTATATATTCTCCTGCATAGAATCTTTGCACACGTCAAACTACAGGAGAGGTGGCAACCTGGGTACATATGTAACGTGCAGGAATTACTGTGAGCAATGCCCGGCAAAAAAAAATAAAGACTCAAGATTATGTATCTCGGTGGAGTTTAAAACCACAGAGTTACGAAGCACTTGGTTTCATTCTTCGAAAGTACAGTTATTTAACACTTATATGCTGCCTAAATAGTTTAACCTGGCTATTGCATACATATGTGGCTAAAACATCTATTTTCTAGCATGATTGAAAAATCGAGTGGGCACGGAAAGCTAATATATCACAAAAGCGCACACCGTGTCTTTATAACATCGCATGAGGTTGCAGATGGAAACCATGCACAGTAGTATATAGCATGAAGACATACAAATTGTTCTGCTATGAGCTTTTTTTGCCCAGCAACACAATAAAAAACCACTAAATGATGAAAAAGTAAAAAAAAATAACTGATGCAGAAGCAGAAACAGGAACACAGAGGTGGCTATACTGAAGACTGACGTTTGTTGCGAGAAAAAAACAATGCCTCCTCAGTCCATACATAGCATGCGCGAAAAGTGCACCATATTATAGGTCACTGCGACTATCTTATTGTCTTATGCACTCTGTACAGAGCTCGATACAGGCGTATATATTCAAGAACATTAGAGCATATTCTCTGACAGAAAAGAACCAAGAACGGGTCGTGACACGGATAACAGCGAAGAGTGACAAAACATTGACAAAGTCTAGCCGAAAAAGCGGCATTTGTCTGTCGGGTTCATCTTGGAGCCCGGCGCACAGTGGAAGGCGTCGGCGAACGGCTCAAAATTTCTGACGACTCGGTTGCAGTCGGCGCCATATAGGTTGTCCTGGGAGCTGCAGGTGCACGTCAGGTAGCACAGGGTAAGGAAAAACACCTGGGGTTCACTGAAGCGGTGCGAGAGGCGCATGCCTTCACTGTCGCCAGAGAAGCCGTCCAGGAACGCAGCGAAGGCCACTTCGACCACGGGCACGTCGGGAAAAAGATCCTTCTGTTTGGAAAGCAAACATGCGTAACATAATGAGAAATCCACGGCACTGCCTGGCTTGATAAACGTACACTCCCATTTCACTATATTCTGCCACAAGGATTTGTGCACATGCAGAGTTAATTTAACTGAACCGAAACCTGGCAGCTAAGGTACCGGGATAGCATGGACGCTTATACCGCTCTCAACGTACGCGGCTGGTCAAGAATAAACATAGCTGGACGCCGTTGATGAAACTACAAAATAAAAATTAGGAGTGTAAGAGATTTTGAGGAATATGACTGCTCACGACATGAGTAGTGTGAAAAACCGCCAGCCCTGTACGGAACGCACAACACTGTCACAGCAAAAGTTGGAAGAGTGCACTTTCAGAGCCCTTTCTAAGCACTGTTTGAGTAACTGCTAAGAGCACACTTGCTCGGTACCCACTACGCAGCTGCACGTCAGGCATATATCACAGGATATTGTCACCAATCTTGTCTCACTCAAGGAAACCTTCCGCAGAACTGCTCGTCAAGCTAGGACAAAGAAAAAACGGCTCCAACCCAACCTCTTCGTCCTCTTCCACACGAAAACCACGCGAATTCATGCGGCATTAAAAAGCGGCTGTTGTTGTTGTTGTTGTTGCCCCTTCGCACTGGCACATATAAAAAGCGGCTCAATCCCAACCTCTTCGTCCTCTTCCACACAAAAACCACGCGAATTCATGCGGCATTAGTCCCCCCTTTTAAAAAGCATCGACTCGATGCTTCTAAATAAAAGAAGAAGAAAAAAAAAACCCATAGTTAGAACACGCGTTGACGCAGAGAATCACAAAGTGAGTGCCAGGGAAAACAAAGAGGGCGCACAAGCACTTGGACCATGCGCGAACACAACAGCACCAGTGGAAGAGTCAAGAAGAAAAAAAAAAACACCACATGAGATCACTGTCACGTTTGCGAAGTAACTCGCAAGCATAGAGACTATTGTGTGTAGTACGGCTTGAGTCGTACGACATGCACAGTTTCGGGCCGATGTTGTCGACGTGACGACACTGTGCCGTCCGGAAGTACTTCGTATGTAAGATCACTCACACGTCGGATAACCTTGTATGGTCCGAAATAACGGCTCAGAAGCTTTTCAGACAAGCCTGGTCGTCGGACAGGAGTCCACACCCACACTCGTTCACCCGGGTGGTATGCGACGTTTCGACGGCGAAGGTTGTAACGTCGTGCATCTGCGTCTTGTTGGTGACCGATGTTCACGCGAGCCAGTTGACGAGCCTCTTCGGCGTACTGCGTGTATTGCTCGGCTTCTGGAGAAAGAGCATCGCTATTATCGTACGGCAGCATAGCGTCAAGCATCGTTTGTACGTTGCGTCCATAAACAAGGTGGAAAGGTGAAAATCGGGTTGTTTCCTGCATTGCCGTATTGTATGCGAACGTGACGTATGGGAGGATATCGTCCCAGGTTTTGTGCTGCACGTCCACGTACATTGACAGCATGTCCGCTATGGTCTTGTTGAGCCTTTCCGTCAGTCCATTACTTTGTGGGTGGTAAGCCGTTGTTTTTCGGTGACTCGTGCAGCTCAGTCTGAAAATGTCCTCTAGCATTTGTGCCGTAAATGATGTTCCTCTATCCGTAATCACACATGACGGCGCGCCGTGCCGGAGGACGATGTGCTGCACGAAGAACTTCGCCACTTCAGACGCCGTGCCGCGGGGTAACGCCTTTGTCTCAGCATACCGGGTCAAGTAATCGGTTGCCACTATAATCCATTTGTTACCAGTGGCCGACAAAGGGAAGGGTCCTAGAAGGTCCATTCCCACGAGGTCGAAAGGTGTCCGTGGTGGTGTAATAGGGTGGAGAAGGCCCGCAGGTTTCACGGGTGGCGTCTTGCGACGCTGGCACTCGCGGCAGCCTTGCACGTAGCGGTGTACACTGGTCGAAAGTCGTGGCCAATAGTACTGCTGGCGCACTCTGGCGAGAGTCCGCGAGTAGCCCAAGTGTCCCGACGTGGGCTCGTCGTGGCACGCGAGGAGGATGTCATCCCGCATGTCGGCTGGTACAACGAGGAGGAAGGCTTTGTTGCTACCTCGAGCATTTTTCTTGTAAAGAATGCCCCTCCTTAGACAAAAGGATGACAATTCGCGAGCGATGCGCCGAGGAGTGTGAGAATTTCGGCCTTCTAAGGAATCAATAATAGGGCGCAATTCCTGATCGGCTCTCTGTCTAGACATAAAGTCAGAATCACTGAGGGCTCCGAGAAAACCATCAGCATATTCCGAGTCCATATCAGGATGTCCCACGGGTGCTCGAGAAAGTGCGTCGGCATCTTCGTGCTTGCGCCCAGACCTATACACAATCATGATGTCAAACTCTTGCAAGCGCAAACTCCACCGAGCGAGACGACCAGACGGATCACGGAGATTGGCCAGCCAACACAGCGAATGGTGATCGGTCACCACCTTGAAGGAGCGGCCGTAGAGGTAAGGTCGAAACTTTGCCGTTGCCCACACGACCGCGAGGCATTCCTTCTCTGAAGTGGAGTAGTTGGCCTCGGCTCGAGAGAGAGTACGACTGGCGTAAGCTATGACATGTTCTACGCCGTTGTGTCGTTGTACAAGGACAGCGCCAAGTCCGACGTTGCTTGCATCCGTGTGAACTTCGGTATCAGCGTCCTCATCAAAATGCGCAAGAACAGGTGCCTCTTGCATTCGCTGCCGTAACTCTGCGAAAGCTGCTTCTTGCTCTGTAGTCCAGGCAAACGGTACATCATCTCGGGTGAGTCGCGTGAGCGGTTCGGCTATCGTCGAGAAGTTGGTAATGAATCGGCGATAATAAGCACACAAGCCGAGAAAACGCCGCACCGCTTTTTTGTCTGACGGCACAGGAAAGGTGGCGACTGCTGCAGTTTTTTCTGGGTCAGGCCGCACTCCATCCGCACTCACAACATGTCCCAGAAATTTCAGCTCATCGTAGCCGAAATGGCACTTCTGGGGTTTTAGCGTGAGTTCGGCCGAACGAATAGCTTCCAGAACCATTCTTAGACGCTTCAGATGTTCTTCGAAACTCTCGGCAAAGATGACCACATCATCAAGGTATACAAGGCAGCTTTGCCACTTCAAGCCAGCGAGAACGGTATCCATCATTCGCTGGAATGTTGCGGGAGCCGAACAGAGGCCGAAAGGAAGAACTCTGAATTCATAAAGCCCATCGGGAGTTACAAACGCTGTCTTCTCTCTGTCTCGCTCATCGACCTCTATCTGCCAATAGCCGCTCTTCAAATCTATCGATGAAAAATACTTCGCGTGTCGTAGCCTGTCGAGAGAATCATCAACCCGTGGAAGCGGGTAGACGTCTTTTTTGGTGACGCTATTGAGTTTCCTGTAGTCAACACAGAATCGCAGCGTTCCGTCTTTCTTCTTTACTAGAACGACTGGCGAGGACCACGGGCTGCTCGACGGTTGTATCACCCCGTCGTCAAGCATCTCCTTTACCTGCGTCTGTATAGTCTCGCGTTCTTTAGCCGAAACACGGTAAGGTTGCTGGCGGATTGGGCGAACATCATCGTCGGTAATAATTCGGTGCTTTATGAGGGGTGTTTGACCGACTCTAGATGAAGAGGCGAAGCAAGATTTAAATTCCTTCAGCAGGGTATGCAGTGCGGCCTTCTTCTCGTCCGAAAGCTTCGAACTGACGTCGATGTGGTCCAGAAACTTATCTCCATCAACCATTTCCTCGGATGCGAAGCACTCGGTGACATCCGCTACACGGTCTCCGAAGGCCACGGTGGTGCCGCGGAAAAGATGTCGGTGCTCGAAGTTAAAATTTGTGACGAGTATCTGCGACCGTCCGTCACGCACACGCAGAATGCTTCGCACTGCACACACACCTTGAAGCAGTAAAAGGGATACGTTGCTCTCGGCGACCACGTCACCGTCTTGGAGGTCTTCACAGGTGACTTCTACGAAAGCAGTCGCTCGGGGAGGCAACGTCACGCTTTCGTCGGCAACACGCAGCGCAGGTCTACGACAGCTATCAGCGCCTCGATCGGTTGCAAGTTGCGTCGAGAAAGTCACCATTCGCTCGCGGAGATTTATGATCGCGCCATTCTCTCGAAGGAAGTCCATTCCAAGGATGAGCTGACGAGAACAGTCGCGTAGTACGAGGCAGGTTACCACAAACGTTGACTCGCGTATTTCCACTCTTGCGGTACAGCGACCCAATGGAGTAATAACGTGGCCTCCAGCAGTGCGAATACGCGTCCCATTCCAAGGTGTCATCACTTTCTTAAGACTGGTTGCCAATTTTCCGCTCATAATAGAATAATCTGCACCTGTGTCCACCAATGCGCTGACCTGAAGACCGTCTATCAGCACGGGAATGTCGAGTGAGACTCGGCCACTGGGTTCAGACGCACAATCCGGCATTTCTCTCGCACTGCACTCAGACGTCAATTCAATGTCTGCAGCGTTTTGTGGAAGCGTCGATAGGAGGTCTTCCGCACTTTTAGTCCCAGCGACCTCGCCCCCGAAGGTCGCTGCCTTCAGTTTTCCCGACGAGGGCTTGGGGAACGTCCCCGTGCCATCGTACTGAGACGTGGTCCAATAGCTGCGGGTCGTCGTGGAGATGGAGACCGCGATTGACGCCGTGAGAAAGGCAGACGTTGCTGCGCGAGGTAGTCCTCAATTTCTCTTGGCCTCTGACCAACTAGGGGACGAGGCGAATGAATAGAGAAACCGCGCAGTCCAAGTTGTCGGTATGGACATTCCCGGTAGATGTGACCGGCTTCACCGCAATGGAAGCAGAGGGGTCTTCTATCCGACGTACGCCAAATATCGGACTTCCGCGGAGGGGCACGGCGACCGTCGATGTCCAAACCAGCATGCGCAGATTGAATTGAAACTGGCGGCATCGTCTGGATTGGGACTGCAGGGCTTGAGACCGGCATGGAAGTGCGCAGAGCTTCGGCATATGTGCGGTTCCCAACATCAGTGGACGCAGGAGGTGGTTCTAGATTTGTAACCGTTGGTTGAGGGCGACGGCTGTGAAGCACCTGCTGGACCTCGTCCCGAATAATATTGGTGATGCTGCTTACCTCCGGCTGTCTCGCCCCGTGTAGTTTCGCGATTTCCTCGCGGACGACGGAGCGGACGATTTCGCGAATCCACTCAATGCTGTTGCTCCCGAAGCTGGCGGAAAATTCAGTAGGTGATGCAGAATTCACTTGCCGGTCGAGTAGGGCTGACCGCTGATGAAGTACCCTCTCCATCGTAGTGGCTTCGGTCAGGAATTCTGCTACACTCTTCGGAGGACTCCGCACTAGACCAGCAAAAAGCTGCTCCTTCACGCCTCGCATCAGATAGCGTAGCTTTTTTTCTTCTGGCATTGCCGGATCCGCTCGCCTGAAAAGCTGCGTCATGTCCTCCACGTACATGGTGACGGTCTCATTAGGCATCTGGATGCGTGAATGCAATGCACGTTCAGCACGATCGCGGCGGTCGGGGCTCCGGTAGGTCTCCAAGAGGCGATGCTGGAACTCGCGCCAGGATGTCAAGACATCACTTCTGTTCATGAACCACGTTCGGGCGCCGTCTTTCAAACACGCGTAGACGTTGCGGAGTTTGGCGGCTTCGTCCCAGTAGTTGATCGCTGCGACGTGTTCGAACTCGCTCAGCCAGTCGTCCACATCCTCAAACAGCTCTCCGTGAAAGGGACTAGGCATCAGCGGGTTCTGGACAGTGCAATAAATTGGTGCCGACGACGTAGGAGTTTCCATGACGCCTTGAGGCGAAGTCATAGTCGCTCTATGGATAAGCTGTGCCGGTGTCTCTGGTGGTAGGCCTCGTTGGCGGCGGCTTGTTCTGTGAACTGGCGTGTCCACGGGCACAGGGCTTGTGTTCCGGCTCCTGGGCGGGCTCTTGTGCATGGGGTGCGTCGTCAGTTGTCGTACCCAGCAGCTCCACCAATCTTGTCACCAATCTTGTCTCACTCAAGGAAACCTTCCGCAGAACTGCTCGTCAAGCTAGGACAAAGAAAAAACGGCTCCAACCCAACCTCTTCGTCCTCTTCCACACGAAAACCACGCGAATTCATGCGGCATTAAAAAGCGGCTCAATCCCAACCTCTTCGTCCTCTTCCACACGAAAACCACGCGAATTCATGCGGCAATATACTCACTACACCATAAATATTCACAGGTACCAATTACGCCATACATAAGTATAACTTTTGTGTAGTAGGCCAGCATTCACCATGCTCTCCCTTGGCGCTCTTCGGAGAAGCGAGGTAGATCGGATTCACACTAGCAAGAAATTTTGTGCCAACTCTTTTATGCAGTGACGAGCTGACGACGATGAAGAAAGATGTCTGAAGTGGTTATACGCCACAGTTAATAGGTTATCAAGAACAAGTTTTGTAATGGGTCCGAGCATTGGACGACCCACTCGTTACTCAATTCTCAGTATGTAGTTGTTCCTTTTATGTTATTACTCATACTAACGCAATTCTTTCCCGACGCTAGGTCTGCCTAAGGCAAGTTTGTAACGGAGTTTCGAGCAGCGGCGTGGCTCTACGGTACTGGGCTGCCACCGAGACTCGAATCCCGCTGTTTGTTTCGTGCGATCTTGGTTACGGACAACGGCGGCGGCGGACAACTACGACGCCGCACGCGACCTTGTTGCGATCTCGCAACAGCTTTCGCTGTAAAACCTGTAGCGTACGTCGACAAACCTTATGATACGGACAGGCGAGGCTATCTTATATGAGAGATGTGAACACCGCCATCTTGAGCCGTTAAATTGATGTTTTCTTGTTCTTGTGTATTGGGAATCGAATTAATAAGGTAATGAAGCATCGTATGCACCAACCCAACTATTTTCAGGTCTCTCCGTGTAGCGTGACGCTTTGTTTATTCTTTGAAAATGCAAAACATATAGATGAATATATATATATATATATATATATATATATATATATATATATATATATATATATATATATATATATATATATATATATATATATATATATATATATATATATATATATATATATATATATATATATATATAGCGCAGCATAACGGCACTGAAAGCCCTCCGTAAAATTGTCTTATGGGCCGTGGTAATCGAATATGCACCACAGGCAAGTGATTAGCTGTTTATGTCTGCCCCGGAACTGCAAAGTGCCGGGCCCACTGAGTTCAGGATATTACAGCGCATCGTTACCAGCAAGCGGTCTCATTGCAGATGCGTGCGCCGGCGTAGCCATATATAAAAACACAGCAATGAGCATCTTTAACTTTGCTAGCATCACACTATACGCCAACTTTCTGACTCCGAAGGCGACGTCTGTGTTGCGAACATATATACAATGACAGCGACCTTGCCCTCGCCGCTCAACTGACCTGAGACCCGGAAAGCAGAATGATTCCCTGAAAACCTATCTACGTTCCTCGAAAATTACGTCACAACTAGAGTGACTTCTCGCAGCACTAGGAGCATGTCGCTCATTGTTGCGGATGACTAAAATGGACGTCTCATAACCCAACGACACCTCCTTCCCACACAGTACATGAAAGACGCTTTCAATGTTGACAGGGCCTCCCGAAACATCGTGCTCAAAACACAAAAAAAGAAGATGGGGGGGGGGCAATCATTACTTCAAAATAGAAATATACGTATATACTTCAGCACCAGTAAGCTCCTCTTCGCTGCAGTAACAAAAAAGGACTTGGTAAAAATAGGGCTGACTTTGCACGTTGATGTACCCAGGTTAGGTAAGCGTGAACAGCCCATTGGGCGCGTATTCGTAACAAATGGACACATGTGACACACGCACGTGCATTCGGGATATGGATGCAAGTAAACACCTTCACGGACTAATAACAGAAAAGCATCGCACTGCTGGTAGTGCGCACGTTAGTGGTGGCGTCGTTGCACAACTATATGAACAACCAGTTCTCGCATCTGCATGTTTTCTTGACACGTGAATGCGTATAAAAGTTTGACATGACATGTGTTTGCAAAGTTCTACATCTTACCGCCTAGAAACGTTATGTTCATTTTAACAGTGCGACATAGCAGATTCTTCTTCGTGCATTCTTTGCTTAAATTGCCAAACACACTTGTGTTCGTTTTCATGTTATTGTCCAAATGCAATGTAACTACCGCCTTCCGCAAATCACGCCTGAATGATTGAGGACAAACTCGATAATGTTAGAACCTGGGTCCACCAACCTCCCTCCCCTCGAATTTCGGTGACAGAGGCTGTGACCACTCTCCTCCAACCCCGAAAAGACTTCCTGGCTACGCGTCTGTTGGAACCTTCCAATAAGATTACGTGCTCAACGCGGATGTTACAACTGCTAGTTGTAGAACATACGCGTACAGTAGCGATAGCGCTAGAATCTTCGGTGATACATGTACAAAAGCCAACGCACTTGATCACTTGTTCGTTTTATCGACTATCGTCGCTCTGTGCGCCGATATCAATGTACAACGTACACTGCTTGCTGTAATTTGAGATTCCGATTCGCGGCCACACCACAAGGTTGGTCAAATGAAAAGTTTCACCTTGAACACGCCGATTGGTCCCTTCGTTCACGCCACTACCCCGTCACAATTTCACCGACTCCATGGTACGTGTGATCTGTTGTTTTTTTTTCAAATAAATAATTTGATTACCTTGAATGAAGTGTTGCGAGTTGGTTCAACTTATACGTGCATTTTGAGACATTATAGGCATATCGTGGAATTACGAGAGCACTATAAGAAGCATCTATCTTCAGGAAAGTACCTGTTTCGCGAAGCAACTATTAGATGGATAAAGGGAGAAGTGTGTGTGGGGGGGGGGGGGGAGGGGGGGCATGTACAGAGCCTCTTTTACCAACCCTTGCTACATGGCACTTCAACTACTCTGACACCCGAAGGGTATCCTATGGTCCGGCATGACGTCAGTACTCACCCTACGAGCCCATATGCGAGCTTTGTGTAAATTAATTTCACGCCATCGTGTACAATAATTGCCCACCATAACATTCCGGTGGTCGCAAAAATGTTTAAGGCTCGCGTATTTAGATTTAAGTGCACGTTAACAAAACCAGGTGGTCGAAATGCCCGGAGCCCTGCACTACGACATCCTCCAAAATCATATCGTTTTCGCGATGTTACAAACACGTACAATTATATGTACACCATAAGAAGTGTTTCTTGCCGTATTCCTCCTGGGTGATCAATGGCTGACCATAGCTTGGCGAGTCAACGGAGTTAATAGGTGATGTCTATTGCACTGTTACAAGCGCCGATCGCAGACTTGTCGAGCTCAGTTGGCGTTTATAGGATATGACTCCATCATGAGGTCTAGCTCTTTCAAGCAGTTATCAAATACAGTCATAGCTCTGTGAATGAATTCTTGTCTGCCAAGCAGAACGCCTAAGTTCAATTGACCATTTTCGCAAATCTCCAAGCTTGCTTTTCTGAAAGGTTATTTTGCAACCAAGAGGTCTTGTTCCCAAGGTGCTTTTCTAACTCATTGTGTTTGTACCTTCCCCTACTCCCTTCTTTAGAACGAAAGGTGTCTCGCTCGCCATGCGATCTGAAGGTTCGGTTGATGTGGGACAGCCCCGTAGTCATTGTTGAAGGTATAAGTTGTTTTGTCGTACTCGCGTAAAACCACAGTGAGCGAGAAAAGCAGTCTGGGCGCGACAGATTTTTTTTTTCCTTTAGGTTGATAAACAACCTTGCAGAAAAGCCACCTTGCATGCAAGGTGGCTTTCCCGCGGACATCTGCAGATGTTCGCAAATGGTCAGCTGGGACCCACCTGCGGCTGCCGAACAACAGACACTGGTATGCATTGTATAGCGGCTGTCTTCACTCGCCAGTGGGTGGTGGTGGTAGTGGTTAGAATGAGAAGAAGGCGGCAAGGCGCCAGTAATATTTGATATTGTTTGTCCTACGACACCATCACAACCGTGTATATATAAATTATAATAAATTCAAACAAGATCTAGAATCTGCCTTGACCATTCATTCAGAAAAGACAGAATACCCAAAAGCTATGAGACTATGTGCGTTGCTCGAAAGAACCTATAAAGAAGCTGAATTCGTAGTTAAGTCTGCAACAACACAACTCACAGTCCGTGGTAGAATCCTGAGTGCGCACGGGATTACCGACGACGACAGGCCGCGTGGAAAAAACTTTTGTACAATCAGTGTGCACGTAATTGGTCCAATTACAAGTTTTATGCTGCAAATTTTAAGCGCACAGTTTCCTTAGCTAGAGACAAATATGATAGAAATCATTATGACTATCGTTCCAACCCTAAGAACAAAAGTGCCCCGTTTAGGTTCCTCAGATCGCGTAAAATTCTGCCATCCCCAACCAATGCAGTCTGTGAAATCATGTCGCCCGATGATATGAAGAAATCTTTGGATATCGTCGGAAAAGAAATAGATTGTCCATTCACATCAAGCAAGATGTATAATCTAAGACCTCCCATGGTAATAACAGATTTTACTCCAGTTGCATTGAGAGTTGGCACATGTTATTCGGTATTTACCCTATCAGCTCCGGGTTCAGACGAAATAACAGATGCCATAATAAAATATTGTTTAAATCATCACCAAGTGACCTCCTGAACTCTGTAAATTATTCGTTAAGACACGCCTGGGTTCCATATGATTGGAAATTAGCAAAAATAATTCCGATACAGAAGAAACAAGGTTTAGGCTATACCACAAAAAACATACAACCAATTTCCCTTACTTCTAATATGGCAAAGCTTCTTGAGAGAGTGCTTTATGAGAGAATGACAAGCTCGATGACAGAAAATAAATTATTAAAACCTAATCAAATTGGCTTCAGAGAACACTGCTCGATATATTGCGCCCGCGCTGATTCAGAAAGCCGCATCCAACTTGCTCGCGAAAGAAGGCAACCTGCTGCTCTAGTGGCTTTTTACATAGCCAAAGCATATGACAGTGTGGAATTTTCAGTGATATTGGAGATACTTCTAAGCCAGAATTTCCCAAAGTTTATTATTGCGTGGCTGGGAGAATTTATGAGAGCAAGAGAATTTTATTGCTTTAGGAATGACTGCGCTTCGACAAAATTTAAACAAACTCGCGGAGTTCCCCAAGGGGCTGTTTTGTCTCCAATATTATTGAACATCTTAATGAGTTCAATCCCTTACAGCCAGGGTGTGCATGTATATGTGTCTGCAGATGACATTGCCTTCTTTGCAGCAGGCATAGACAATCATTCCTTATATCAAAAACTGCAGATGTACATGAATTTGCTATAGCAAAGTTATATACAATTGCTATAGCAAATTCATATATTGTCTCTAGCCACCCCTCTATAGAGAGGTGGCTAGAGACAATATGCATGTCACTAAATGTAAACAAAAGTGCAATGTTGCTATTTCCGTTAACAGATCCTATCTCAATTAATATTTGCAAATAATAAAGAAGAGCCTCTTCCTCAAGTTGAGTCGCTTAAATATTTGGGAATGATTTATAATGATAAATTAAACTGGACTCCTCACATAAAGAGTAGGGCATATGTAAGGCACAACGTGCCTTAGGCATGTTTCGCAGATTGACCAGCAGACGCTATGCTTTACGCAGGGACACTCTGCTTATGATTTACAAAATGTATATGCGTCCCATTCTAGAATTTGGATGTGTGTTATTCTCAGGTGGCCCAGCTTATAAGCTTAAACCTTTGATTGTTTTGGAGTGTTTGTTGCGAACAAAGTTTTGTACCAGGAGGCGCGCTTACCAACCTTGCCTTGTCGATTCCGTATCCTAACAGTTCAGGCTTATCTAAAATTTTATAGCTATTCGGTAAGACGATCAGAATATGTATTCATTACCGATCCAGACTCTTTCTTTCTTGCTCATTGGCCACGTTTTCATACACCACAGATTATATTGTCCAGAAGCAACTAGACAGAATAAACGTAAAAATTTGAGATGCACCAGCAGCAAACGAGCCAAATCAAAATCTCATCATAAAATATGATGACAATTTCCCCTGTAAGCCTAAATTTCAATCATACAGGATACAAAATAGCCGCTTGCAAGATTACCTTGCACACGTGGAAACAAATAATGTAATAGCCAATGATGCTTCAGTAATAGATGACAAGGCAAGAGTAGGTATTTGCTGTACTTCACTTGACTGGTCGTTTTCAGTAAGACTGCCAGACTTTACACCTATTTTTGAAGCTGAACTTTTGGCAATTGTTTTAGCACTACAAAAACTGACTTTGGACCCCCACACTTCAATAAAAATTACAGACTCCCTATACGATGCGCGTTGCTTACGTGGAGGATAAAACAAAAACGGAAGCCACGTATTATGTGCTTGTCTGGCCTCCTACATTTTTCCCTCTCGATTCACATGATGCACCCTCTAACTGTTTTCTTTCTCCACGCCCGAAATGGCATCATAATACGGGTGCTCACCAGGCAACATTTCAGTTCAGAATGGTTCAGCGAACTGGGAGCGCGGGGGTAAACACAGACACAAAGCAAAGAAGAGGCGCACATCACTTCTTTGCTTTGTGTCTGTGTTTACCTCCGCGCTCCCAGTTCGTTGAACCATCATGAATCACCAACTAGGCTACCTTTACATCCTATTGCAATGCATTTCAGTTCAGAACTCAACGACAATCCCGTGCCTCAACCGATTTGAAGGCGCAGGCGACTTAGTTCTACTGCGAATCCAGTAATCAAAACGCTGTAATCTCACACGGGACACTTATTTCGCCTTATAAAAGAATGCGTTCACAATTGCAGCAGCTAAATATGTGCTACGAAACATTATTATTTTTTTAGAATCCAATGAAGCAGTCAGTTTCAAGCTTTTGGCCAGATAAAGCATGCAGTTTTAGCCGACAAGCTATAGAAGCTTTCTGGGTAGCCTCAATTTTGCCCATTTTGTGAACAGTGTCTTTCCAGCTGGTCCTCTCCACCACACAGAGTGAGTTCCTTCTCATTGTTCTGTCACACGACTGGATCGAAGCAGAGGCCTCTTCTCGTTTGGGGATTAGCGTTCCTTCCCACCAACAAGACGTGTTGCGGCCTATCTCCCTCACCCCCCTTTCCTCGCTTTGTTGTGTGCTTCCTGATAAAAAACTCTCCTCGTGTGTGGAAGTAGGGTGACGGTGCAGCACAGTAGCACTTTAGCATGCTTGGACACGGCCGGACTACAAAAGCTAGTGCGGCCTTGGGTTTAGTGGGAAAAAGCTAAGCGATGATAGCAGTCAGACCGGTTTGACAACCATAGGTTTCCTCTTCTTTTTTTTTTTTGGCTTGTCGAAAAGCTTGTGCATATTTTAAATGGACCAGTGGGTTTTCTTTTTTTAATTTATTAGATGTTAGCCAAAAATGTCAGCGCAGTGGGAAACGACTGCGCTGTTTATGGTTGCTTCGAAAAACTTTAGAAAAAAAACGGAAATGCAGTCTAAATGACGTGTATCCCTAAACGCAGTCTTCGCAGCAGTGGGCTCGTTATATTGTCTGTGTTGCGTTATAGGTTTTCAATCGGCAAGTGCGGTAATATATTTATTTATTTATTTATTTATTTATTTATACAATACTGCAGACCCTATTTGGGTTCAAGCAGGAGGGCAAATACATGAATATATATATATATATATATATATATATATATATATATATATATATATATATATATATATATATATATATATATATATATATATATATAGGCAGGTGGGCCTGCCTTCGTCGGAAGGCAGGTGGGCCTGCCTTCCGACGAAGGCAGGCCCACCTGCCGAAACGTTAGAAAAAACTGCGTTTCGTACGTTTGTCGTCTTCCTTTTTTCGACTGCATTTCCTACCGGAACCATTGGATTTATTTCTCGCCTATATATATATATATATATATATATATATATATATATATATACATGAACAGCAATCACAAAAAAATGAAAGAGAAAGTCAGAACTAAGTAAGATGTACACTGAAGAAATACGAAAAACATAATGAATGAAAACAACGTCAGAAAGGAATAAGAGAAGTGTGAACACATTGCATGCGCATAGGCATTTGCCTATACCCCCGCAAGACACTTGAAATACAAAAAAAAAGAATTGAAATACAAAAAAGGAACACTAAAAATAAGAAATGAAAGATTAATCAACATGACAATGGCGAAACATCAAGTAGATATATGTTCAATGGAATCTGCGCTTATTAGTTGTGATAAACGCAGATTATTCCAATCGTTTATAGTGCGCGAAAGAAAGAATATTTGAAAAGGATAGTTCTGGTCTTATATGGTGTTAAAAAAATTCGTGACGATGCCGTGTTCGACGTGCTGCAAGTGGTGTCACATACGCGTGTGGGTTCAGAGAGAAAGGGTTGTTTTTCAGTTGGTAGAAAAAATTTAGCCTTCGTATTTTCCTTCGAAGCTGAAGTGTCTCGATATTATGTTGTTTCATTAGGCTAGTGGGAGAATCAGTTATTATATATTTAGAAATAATGAGCCTCACTGCTCTGCGTTGAATCATCTCTCGAGCGTTTATATTAGTTTTTGTGTAGGGATCCCATACGATGCTTGCATATTCTAGTTTCGGGCGAATGAGTGAAGTGTAGGCTAGCATTTTAGTATAATGAGGAGTGTGCTTTAGTTTGTGCCTGAGGATACAAAGTTTTTTGAAGCAGGAGTTACATATGTTGGAAATGTGGTTATTCCAACTTAGGTCACTAGTTATCATGATTCCAAGATACTTGTATTGGTTTAATTTGGTGAGCGGTATAGATCCTAGGTTATAAGCAAACGACATCATATTAATTTTTTTTTTTGTTATATACATGTAGACTGTTTTTTCCTTGTTCAATTCCATACCCCATCTCCCGCACCACGACAAGATGTTTTGAAGGTTAGAATTAAGCATTAATTGATCATTAAGAGAACAAACTTTGTTAAACACTATACAATCGTCTGCGAATAGCCTAATTTGAATAGGGAAAAATTTCGTTAACGATGTCATTTATATATATTACAAATAGTAAAGGTCCCAAAACACTACCCTGGGGTACTCCAGACGTTACTGAAAGTTCATTAGAAGAGTAATTACCGATTGATACAAACTGTTTGCGATTATACAGATAAGCTGCTACCCAGTTAACTATGTATGCGGGAAGGTTAATTGACTGCAGTTTTTCAATGAGTTTACTGAGAGGAACAAGGTCAAACGCTTTCTTAAAGTCCAGAAATATGACGTCGATTTGGCTCGACTCTTCAAGTGTACTAGCAAAGTAGTGAATAATTGTCGTTAATTGTGTTACAGTCGATAACCCTTTGTGAAAACCATGCTGGTGAGGAGAAAGTATATTGTTATCATTTAGAAACTTTGATATTTCTTTAGCAATAATATGTTCAACTAATTTGCAGCACGTGGACGTTAATGAAATGGGTCGATAATTGGTTACTTGTGCTGCGTCGCCCTTTTTTGGAATGGGAACGACACGTGCAGTTAACCAATCTGCAGGAAGAATAGCTGACGACAACGAGGAACGAAAAACGATTACAAAAAAGGGGGCTAACGCTTCAGCATATCTGCGCAGAAAGGCATTCGGTATGTTGTCTGGTCCTGGAAATGATTCAATTTTAAGGTTCAGTAACATTGATACCACACCTGGTTGTGATACAATATCAGTGTTCGAGTCACATGGCAAGCGATTTCGGTTTACAATGAAATTAGAACTAGAAAATACACTTTGAAAATAATGATTAAAGCGCTCTGCGATACATTGCTTATCGACTACGACGAGGCCTTCGTGAACGATTTGGTCAATTGAGTTTATTTTCCTGCTTATAAAAGACCAAAATTTTTGGGGTGCCGTGCCAATCAAGTTTGGCAACGTGTGCTTCAGGAAGCCCAGAAAGCCCAGCGTTCTACGCCGTCAAATGATATTCAGGTATTGCCTGATTGGTGAACAAACGAAAGTGGTCAAGTACGAAGCTGTTTGGTACAAAGTACAACACATCTAAGCACCACTCGTGAACGCTTCTCGGTAGCCACTAGTGTTTTTTTTTTGCTTCCTATTGTTCCTCTAATTTAGCACGGTGTGTTTAGTCTCATTATTAGCCTGATAGCTTGGATCAATGTTTGAATGACCACAGTTTATGCAGCGGTATCAGTACGAACGAGAAATTCCTCACTTGGTAGTGGCGGCGGCTGCGTTTCCGATGGAGGTGAAAGTATTTGAGGTCTGTGTAAACTTAGATTTTGGTTCATGTTAGCGAACCCCAGGCGATCGAGATTTCCGAAGCTCTTAACTACGACGTCTCTCATATTTACATGGTGGTTTTGGGACGCTCAACCGGAGATGAAGTTATTACTAAATTCCCTCCCCCCCTTCGAAGTAAGGTTACCGGCCCTATACATTTATTTGTGGTATGTATTGGCCTCCTTGTGAAAGTTGAACATTCAATGAGCACTACATAAAATTATTCTGGCGAAATACTTCCCCTGATTGTACAACTTTCGAAAGAAAGCATTGTGTATATCGAAGACTACATGCCATGTAGGGCCGGATCACTAAAAAAATTGTAATTTTATGTGTAAAAAAAACTTTCTTACTACTTCATGCAGGTAATTTAATGCGTGATCAAGAAGAGCGTTTGTCAAGTCTCGCAACGAGTTAAAAACCACGTTTTGACGCTTGGCTAGTGCTTCTGCAGCAGCAAATTTCGCTGCTTAACAGTACGAATAACAGCCAGAATACTGCAAATGCGGCACTTCTGGAAGACGAAGTTATATTATGATATTAATAAAACACCGCCCACAAATGCACGAAATCACTTCTCGTTATCGTAACGACAAAAGCCGATACCCCTTAGCACACACAAATATCGAATGCACGCAAGCCGTGGCCTTCTGCGTGCTACGAACGAGATTGTTCCCATCACTGCACCAACTCTGCCAGCACTCCACAATGCTCATGATTGCACAAAACGTTTCTGTCCACACTTGCACATGGTCTCGAAGTGTCCAGAGTAACACTCATTGATATCTCACCAGTGCGAACAGGATACTCTCATAGTGCGAAAATTTGATGTCGAAAACGCCGTCTGAACAATGGGCTTGGACCCATCCTCGTTGTCTCGCTTCGACAGCGCCAGCTTGCTTGAGTGGCATAACGACCGCTGTGTATTGAAATGTCATACAGAATCGAGCGTCAGTCTTCTTTAGTCGTCGTTACCGCATACCTGCATGGCCAATAAGCGACATTCTATAGCTGAACGCAGATCAAGTGCTCATCTTGAACAGATGCCGTCACTTTCTGGGCAATCTACAGCACACCAACCAGCATATACCAGGATAATTTAAGCCATTGCTACTGATTTCCAGAACCGTGTGCTGTGGCTATATATTCTCCTGCATAGAATCTTTGCACACGTCAAACTACAGGAGAGGTGGCAACCTGGGTACATATGTAACGTGCAGGAATTACTGTGAGCAATGCCCGGCAAAAAAAAAAAAAATAAAGACTCAAGATTATGTATCTCGGTGGAGTTTAAAACCACAGAGTTACGAAGCACTTGGTTTCATTCTTCGAAAGTACAGTTATTTAACACTTATATGCTGCCTAAATAGTTTAACCTGGCTATTGCATACATATGTGGCTAAAACATCTATTTTCTAGCATGATTGAAAAATTGAGTGGGCACGGAAAGCTAATATATCACAAAAGCGCACACCGTGTCTTTATAACATCGCATGAGGTTGCAGATGGAAACCATGCACAGTAGTATATAGCATGAAGACATACAAATTGTTCTGCTATGAGCTTTTTTTGCCCAGCAACACAATAAAAAACCACTAAATGATGAAAAAGTAAAAAAAAATAACTGAGGCAGAAGCAGAAACAGGAACACAGAGGTGGCTATACTGAAGACTGACGTTTGTTGCGAGAAAAAAACAATGCCTCCTCAGTCCATACATAGCATGCGCGAAAAGTGCACCATATTATAGGTCACTGCGACTATCTTATTGTCTTATGCACTCTGTACAGAGCTCGATACAGGCGTATATATTCAAGAACATTAGAGCATATTCTCTGACAGAAAAGAACCAAGAACGGGTCGTGACACGGATAACAGCGAAGAGTGACAAAACATTGACAAAGTCTAGCCGAAAAAGCGGCATTTGTCTGTCGGGTTCATCTTGGAGCCCGGCGCACAGCGGAAGGCGTCGGCGAACGGCTGAAAATTCCTGACGACTCGGTTGCAGTCGGCGCCATATAGGTTGTCCTGGGAACTGCAGGTGCACGTCAGGTAGCACAGGGTAAGGAAAAACACCTGGGGTTCACTGAAGCGGCGCGAGAGGCGCATGCCTTCATTGTCGCCAGAGAAGCCGTCCAGGAACGCAGCGAAGGCCACTTCGACCGCGGGCACGTCGGGAAAAAGATCCTTCTGTTTGGAAAGCAAACATGCGTAACATAATGAGAAATCCACGGCACTGCCTGGCTTGATAAACGTACACTCCCATTTCACTATATTCTGCCACAAGGGTTTGTGCACATGCAGAGTTAATTTAACTGAACCGAAACCTGGCAGCTAAGGTACCGGGATAGCATGGACGCTTATACCGCTCTCAACGTACGCGGCTGGTCAAGAATAAACATAGCTGGACGCTGTTGATGAAACTACAAAATAAAAATTAGGAGTGTAAGAGATTTTGAGGAATATGACTGCTCACGACATGAGTAGTGTGAAAAACCGCCAGCCCTGTACGGAACGCACAACACTGTCACAGCAAAAGTTGGAAGAGTGCACTTTCAGAGCCCTTTCTAAGCACTGTTTGAGTAACTGCTAAGAGCACACTTGCTCGGTACCCACTACGCAGCTGCACGTCAGGCATATATCACAGGATATACTCACTACACCATAAATATTCACAGGTACCAATTACGCCATACATAAGTATAACTTTTGTGTAGTAGGCCAGCATTCACCATGCTCTCCCTTGGCGCTCTTCGGAGAAGCGAGGTAGATCGGATTCACACTAGCAAGAAATTTTGTGCCAACTCTTTTATGCAGTGACGAGCTGACGACGATGAAGAAAGATGTCTGAAGTGGTTATACGCCACAGTTAATAGGTTATCAAGAACAAGTTTTGTAATGGGTCCGAGCATTGGACGACCCACTCGTTACTCAATTCTCAGTATGTAGTTGTTCCTTTTATGTTATTACTCATACTAACGCAATTCTTTCCCGACGCTAGGTCTGCCTAAGGCAAGTTTGTAACGGAGTTTCGAGCAGCGGCGTGGCTCTACGGTACTGGGCTGCCACCGAGACTCGAATCCCGCTGTTTGTTTCGTGCGATCTTGGTTACGGACAACGGCGGCGGCGGACAACTACGACGCCGCACGCGACCTTGTTGCGATCTCGCAACAGCTTTCGCTGTAAAACCTGTAGCGTACGTCGACAAACCTTATGCTACGGACAGGCGAGGCTATTTTATATGAGAGATGTGGACACCGCCATCTTGAGCCGTTAAATTGATGTTTTCTTGTTCTTGTGTATTGGGAATCGAATTAATAAGGTAATGAAGCATCGTATGCACCAACCCAACTATTTTCAGGTCTCTCCGTGTAGCGTGACGCTTTGTTTATTCTTTGAAAATGCAAAACATATAGATGAATATATATATATATATATATATATATATATATATATATATATATATATATATATATATATATAGCGCAGCATAACGGCACTGAAAGCCCTCCGTAAAATTGCCTTATGGGCCGTGGTAATCGAATATGCACCACAGGCAAGTGATTAGCTGTTTATGTCTGCCCCGGAACTGCAAAGTGCCGGGCCCACTGAGTTCAGGATATTACAGCGCATCGTTACCAGCAAGCGGTCTCATTGCAGATGCGTGCGCCGGCGTAGCCATATATAAAAACACAGCAATGAGCATCTTTAACTTTGCTAGCATCACACTATACGCCAACTTTCTGACTCCGAAGGCGACGTCTGTGTTGCGAACATAATATACAATGACAGCGACCTTGCCCTCGCCGCTCAACTGACCTGAGACCCGGAAAGCAGAAGGATTCCCTGAAAACCTATCTACGTTCCTCGAAAATTACGTCACAACTAGAGTGACTTCTCGCAGCACTAGGAGCATGTCGCTCATTGTTGCGGATGACTAAAATGGACGTCTCATAACCCAACGACACCTCCTTCCCACACAGTACATGAAAGACGCTTTCAATGTTGACAGGGCCTCCCGAAACATCGTGCTCAAAACACAAAAAAAGAAGATGGGGGGGGGGGGCAATCATTACTTCAAAATAGAAATATACCTATATACTTCAGCACCAGTAAGCTCCTCTTCGCTGCAGTAACAAAAAAGGACTTGGTAAAAATAGGGCTGACTTTGCACGTTGATGTACCCAGGTTAGGTAAGCGTGAACAGCCCATTGGGCGCGTATTCGTAACAAATGGACACATGTGACACACGCACGTGCATTCGGGATATGGATGCAAGTAAACACCTTCACGGACTAATAACAGAAAAGCATCGCACTGCTGGTAGTGCGCACGTTAGTGGTGGCGTCGTTGCACAACTATATGAACAACCAGTTCTCGCATCTGCATGTTTTCTTGACACGTGAATGCGTATAAAAGTTTGACATGACATGTGTTTGCAAAGTTCTACATCTTACCGCCTAGAAACGTTATGTTCATTTTAACAGTGCGACATAGCAGATTCTTCTTCGTGCATTCTTTGCTTAAATTGCCAAACACACTTGTGTTCGTTTTCATGTTATTGTCCAAATGCAATGTAACTACCGCCTTCCGCAAATCACGCCTGAATGATTGAGGACAAACTCGATAATGTTAGAACCTGGGTCCACCCACCTCCCTCCCCTCGAATTTCGGTGACAGAGGCTGTGACCACTCTCCTCCAACACCGAAAAGACTTCCTGGCTACGCGTCTGTTGGAACCTTCCAATCAGATTACGTGCTCAACGCGGATGTTAAAACTGATTGATTGATATGTGGGGTTTAACGTCCCAAAACCACTATATGATTATGAGAGACGCCGTAGTGGAGGGCTCCGGAAATTTAGACCACCTGGGGTTCTTTAACGTGCACCCAAATCTGAGCACACGGGCCTACAACATTTCCGCCTCCATCGGAAATGCAGCCGCCGCAGCCGGGATTCGAACCCGCGCCCTGCGGGTCAGCAGCCGCGGATGTTATAACTGCTAGTTGTAGAACATACGCGTACAGTAGCGATAGCGCTAGAATCTTCGGTGATACATGTACAAAAGCCAACGCGCTTGATCACTTGTTCGTTTTATCCACTATCGTCGCTCTGTGCGCCGATATCAATGTACAACGTACACTGCTTGCTGTAATTTGAAATTCCGATTCGCGGCCACACCACAAATTTGGTCAAATGAAAAGTTTCACCTTGAACACGCCGATTGGTCCCTTCGTTCACGCCACTACCCCGTCACAATTTCATGGTACGTGTGATCTGTAGTTTTTTTTTCAAATAAATAATTTGATTACCTTGAATGAAGTGTTGCGAGTTGGTTCAACTTATACGTGCAATTTGAGACATTATAGGCATATCGTGGAATTACGAGAGCACTATAAGAAGCATCTATCTTCAGGAAAGTACCTGTTTCGCGAAGCAACTATTAGAGGGATAAAGGGAGAAGTGTGTGTGGGGGGGGGGGGAGGGGGGGGGCATGTACAGAGCCTCTTTTACCAACCCTTGCTACGTGGCACTTCAACTACTCTGACACCCGAAGGGTATCCTATGGTCCGGCATGACGTCAGTACTCACCCTATGAGCCCATATGCGAGTTTTGTGTAAATTAATTTCACGCCATCGTGTACAATAATTGCCCACCATAACATTCCGGTGGTCGCAAAAATGTTTAAGGCTCGCGTATTTAGATTTAGGTGCACGTTAACAAAACCAGGTGGTCGAAATGCCCGGAGCCCTGCACTACGACATCCTCCAAAATCATAGCGTTTTCACGACGTCACAATCACCTACAATTATATGTACACCATTAGAAATGTTTTTTGCCGTATTCCTCCTGGGTGATCAATGGCTGACCATAACTTGGCGAGTCAAAGGAGTTAATAAGTGATGTCTATTGCATTGTTACAAGCACCGATCGCAGACTTGTCCAGCTCAGTTGGCGTTCATAGGATATGACGCCATCATGAGGTCTAGCTCTTTCAAGCAGTTATCAAATACTGTCATAGCTCTGTGAATGGCTACTCGACTGCCAAGCAGAACGCCCCAGTTCAATCGACCATTTTCGCAAATCTGCAAGCTTGCTTTTCTGAAAGGTTATTTTGCAACCAAAAGGTCTTGTCCCCAAAGTGCTTTTTTAACTCATTGTGTGTGTGTGTGCCTTCCTCTAACTCTCTTCTTTAGAACGAAAGGTGTCTCGCCCGCCATGTGATCTGAAGGTTCGTTCCATGTGGGACAAGCCCGTAGTCATTGTTGGAGGTAAAAGTTGTTTTGTCGTACTCGCGTAAAATCACAGTGAGCGAGAAAAGCAGTCTGGGCACGACAGATTTTTTTTCCTTTTGGTTGATAAACAACCTTGCAAGAAAGCCACCTTGCAGATGTCCGCAAACGGTTCCGAATTATGATTTTGTCTTTCCGTCTCGCTGATACTGCCCTCGCTGCCGACACTGCCAACGCCTGCCAATATATTTCTGCGACACAAGATCCTCAACACAATCCCGTAAGCATTTGTGAAACTTAATTCTCACTGTTCCTGTGTAGATACAAATTTTGAATAACCCGTGGCTCATATTCGCATTGCATGCACCGGTATACGGATATGTGCCGCACGTGACTGAAAAAACGGGCTTCACGCATGCTGTACGCGTCAAGTAGCTCACGCAATTGATGTAATGGCTTTTGCATCGTATTCGTCGCGAACTAATGCCCTCCGACTCCAAATTTTTGCATTTTTCAAGTTGAAGAAACTACCACGAGGGCACTCCGAAGTAGATGGATGCGTGGATATATAAACGAAGCGCTTTTAATTGGCTAAAAAATGCTTCGCAATAAAAAAAACCGTGATGCGTGCTGTCGGTGCCTCTAGCAAGGACTATATACATATAAATATCTACATACCTCACAGCGCAGGCGTTTTTCGAAATTCACTCGAGTTGTGGAGTCGCCCAGCCACGAACCGGCGACGGGCTTGCCCGTGGCATCCAAACCGATACCGCTTCCGTCCACAGCCCGCACCAACTCACGAGCGAAGACAAACCCCAGGCCTCCGAAGAGCATCGCCCGCGTGCCCTGGCGGTAGTAGGCCGGCTGCGCCAGCAGCCCCAGCGACAGGCGCACGGTGTTCAAGAGTTATCAGTAGCGGGCGTACGGCTGCGTGTAACTGTACGGCAGTCGATCGTTCTCGTCCCCTTCAAACGTGTCCCTTAGAGCTTTCCACGTGAGGCGCGTATCTTCCCATAGATGCGCTAGCGACGCCGTTCCATTCAGCAGGAACGACTGGAAGGCCTTTTCCAGCGCGTCTTCCGCAAGAAACTTGTCCCGGGGCCACAGTGCGATCTTTAACTTCAAGAACTTCTCGACGGCGGTAGCCTTGGTGCCGTCGTCTAGCCACAGAGATCCCTGCGTCTTCTTGACAGCAGCCTGCTAGTTTTCTAGACAAGGGAAGATGCTCACAGACTGACCTACATTGCGAGATGAACAATAATTAAACGTGCGAACTGAACGTTAAAAGTTGCACTCAGAGTGTTCAACTTTCATTGATGCCATACGAATGTTGAGACACATATTAACGCCAGCAAACAGCCGTCCTTCTTAGTGAGTGAAAGCATAACAAAATATGTATAAGATATGTGATTGCATATCTATAAGGAGTTCATATTGGGGATAGTATTCAGTATGAGCATTTTAGAAAATCTATATTTTAAATGGAATTGTATAGATTCCCGCGACAAATAATCATGTACAAGCCACAAAGCTGCGTATATGCATGTACACATGTACAAATAGGTGGTGTCTTATAGTCTTAGAAACGTGCCTTGACTACGTCCGCGAGTCGGTCGCTGATGACGCGGCGTTCCTTGACCGTGAAGCGCGTAACGCTGTCCGCGGCCGCGACTAGGAGCTTGTAGCTGGACTCCGTCTGGGAAGCACAGAACAGGGGACGTTCTTGACGAGCACGCGACTTCTCTCCGAACAGCGCGAACAGGCGGCCAGGCCCAGCGACCACACCGTGAGTTTGCACGAACAGCCAGGCCAGGTGACGCTTCAGCTCGGAGACTGACAATCGGCGAACAATCTCCCGCACGGCGTCCAAGTACACTTCATCGCTGATTAGCAGTTGCGCTTCGTCGTCTGGCGACTGCTGTGCAAGACCTAGGGTGCGGTTCATCACATCCATGACAAATCCGGCGCTAGACAGCTCCGTATAATCGGCGAGCGTCTTCAAAGGCACCACAGTGGGCTTCTTGTTTATGTTCGTAGCAGCCCTAAGCAGGGTGTCGAACACGAAGCGCTGAACGCAGAAGGACTCGTTTATAGCCGCGTTGGTTGAAGGCATCGCGCTGCCCGAGATCAGCTGACTATGAAAGAGTGTCCAACAGCGGACGTACAACTTCTCACTTATGTCGTTGAAGAATGGTGCCCACTGAGACATCAGGTCATTGGGCGTGAACAGCAACCGAAGCTGGTTCGGGAACTCTCGAGACTTCGAGAGCATCTGTATGTGGAACCACAGCGGCGTTTTCCAGTTGAAAGCAAGATCGAGAAGCACCTCGGCGGGTGATAGTGACCCGGCTGAGGATACGTTCTGCCACGCGAATCCCCGATCCCGCAGAAAACTCAGCACGACATCGGCCGTGGAGTCCACTTGCTTCATGCACACGTCGAACATGCTGATAGCCTTGGTCGTCGTCGGAAGCTGAGTGGCACTTCGGCGAAGCCGCTCGGGAAGGTCGTCGAGCCACTCGTGCAACATGTCCGACAGTACAGACTTGGCCGAACAATGCCTCGGCTTCCAATTGGCGCACACGTAGGCGCTAAAGTTGTAGCAAGGGTCGATGCTCGTGTCCAGGCTAGACTCCAGCATGTAGCGATGCAGACGGCAGTCGGATGTGTCGCATAACAGCTTTTTGTCACCAGTTTTACTCGTGCCGACGAATACAAAGAAGAAGACGAGGATGAGCAAGCCGGAACAGAAGACTATGAGAATGGCCGGCGAGTTCAAGGAACGCGTACATGGCTCCGGTGCCGAGCTGTCGGCCCGTGATGACTCCTGCACGGTATACCAATTAGTGGTTAGTTACTTTTTAAATTAAGATAAAAAAGTCAAGGTTTCGGCACAAGTCCAAAGCAATGAATGCAAGAGCAACACATTGCTGTTCTGCTATCTAGGGCTCGAAATGTAGTGAACATGGTCGATTCTGCTTCAATTGACAGTAATGAATTAACCACAGTAACTAAACAGATGTTGTGAATACTTGACTGCGTGACGTTCGATAGGAGGTAAGTCCACGTTCTGCATTGAGAAACGTGACAAGCCACTGGTTTTCTCACGTCGAATAAGTACAGTAACATTCAAGTCTCCAGTGACTACCATTGGCACATCCTGTAGGCACACCACACTGAAATTGTATAGGAAGAAGTTGATGACATAAATCCGCAAGGTTGGTGGTGAAGGTGAAGCGCGCACTGATGCGATAACGAATTCGTGCGATGTTTTAATGGCGCAAGCGTCAACAAAACTCATCTGGGGCAACGAGTTCAGTTTGTCCGTCTAAAGCGATAGTGGCGGTACGCATTTCAACGGGAGCCGAATTCACGGGCACTGAACTTGATGCGAGGGATTTTTACTGTAGCTCCAGAATGAAAGTGGAGCCAGAAACATTTTGGAATACCCCTTTCATCTAACTGTATGTGCTTCAGTGAGCCCACCCCTCCATTGATCAAGCCATCAGACACATCATTGTTCATGGAAAGCATATGTAGGGCTTTGTCCAAACAAAGTACATGCTCTGTTCAAGAATGTTTCTTTTGCGCTCATTGAGAATAAGCCAGGGGCAAATGGTGTATAGCTCGCTATTAGTGATGGAAAGTACGAGAAGCGTGGTGGACTTGGTTATTGCAGCACGCTGAAGAGCGCGGGGTCGCTGGCTCTGATCTCAGCTGGGTGCCTTGTAATTGATTTCTGATTTATTTTTCGTGTCCTTTCGAGATACATACATACCTATACATAGCCGGGACATGAGGGCAACGGCAACAATCAGCCGAAAGGGCCCCTATTATTGCTATCACAATAATATAAAACAAGCAATGTATACTAATGGCCGCAGTGACAACACGAAAAGCACATAGTTTGCCAGAAAATAAGTCCACAACACTCTTTATCATTTGACTACTATGTAGATGACAGCGTTGTCACCATGTTTATGTTTTTTTTTACGGTCACAAGCTGTCTCTATAGTTTCATTACGCTGTCTTAACGCCAGCGACTGATGGCAGTATCTATCAATATATGGCAACAATGCTGATAAATATGAAGCAGCCTATTGGGTGCTTTAAACAAGTTGGCAAACTTACACTCTTTACAAGACTCTTTCCCTTCCTCCCGCTATCAATTCAAAATAGCAGCCATATAAACTTTATGCATGGTGTTTCAAGAAATGTGTCGAATATTGTTTAAAACTCAGCAAAAAACGCTATATGCTCGCTGTTTTCACAGTTGCTTTTTCTGTAGCGGTAGGTATCTCAAGATGGTTGAAGACATCATTTGTAGCAGTAATTAGGAAAATTAGCTTTTTTAGTTAGTGGAGGTAGGCAGTTAAGTCAAGTGAGAGAATATAAGTCCTTAATACGAAGAACTCATTGCCACTTTAAGATCTTGAAAAGGCGGTCTTTAGTAATAACTACAAAATGACGAAATTATCCTAAATTATGTGGTCAAACCGAAACCAAAGGACCGATGAGCGCAACAAGCAGACGACTTCAATGACGTCACTGTTCAAAATAGTGGTTAAAGGAGTGCAGTTTTTCCCTGCTTAGTAATGTAGTGCGTTATATGTGCTGTAATTGTGAGCGCAGCCCACACACCCATACACAACGAAGTTGGTTGATGGTTGATGTAACAACGCCCTCTCATTTCAGTTGCGCGCATTCGCGTTTTGGTTTGGGTTTCACCACAGAATTTGGTGGCATTTCATCGTTTCGCAGTTATTACTAGAGGTCACTTTTCTAAAACCTCAAAATGGCAATCGATTCTTCGCGTGAAAGACTTCAGTTCTCTCATTTGACCTAATAGAATAACTCCACTAATTGAAAAGTGTATTTACCTTCCCTTTGTACTTGTACTAATGATATATTAAAGCCTTTTAAGATGTTTGCCGCAACAGGAAAAGCAACTGTCATGCCAGTGAGCAAATGGAGTCTTTTGCTGATTTTTGAAATATATATGATACATTTCGCGAAACACCTTGTATATGTTTACTGTACAGCCTCAGGAAGACCACCCACAAGTTGTTGCGTCTGAAACCTCACGATGCATCAAGTGGCATGAATCAGTGGCGCTTGACAATCGGACGTCAGGGACTTACACTCATACGCCATGGACGCCGGGACTTTGGCTTGAAGACAAGTGCTTCTGCTACACTGGCGACGGATGACATTCGACTGTCGGCTTCAAGTGGCCGCAAGTTCGATGGTGATAACAGAGCCCGCGCCCTGTTGACTACAGCTGCGACATCAGCGGGATATTGTACGCATACTGGAGCCATGCGGCTGCCGACAGGCGCACCTGGACCACCAGCTGAAACTACAGTAGTGAGAGGGAAGGCGCCAGTTGAGGCAGTGGTGCCGACAAGCGAGAATGTAGTTTTAGTGACTCCGCTATCAAATGGGGGCGCGCCAGTAAGCGGCACTTTGTTAGTTTCGGCCGGCCAGGCAGATCTAGCTGTCTCCTTGACGCTGAAATAAGGGGAACCAGAAGTCAAAAGTGCATGAACCGGTAGAAGGGTGCCAGAAAGAGGAACGACGTCGGGAGTTATAGGGTGAGCCTTTGCAACAGCAGGAACAGTGTTACCGTCAGAAATGCCGGTACCGTCAGAAATAGCGCCTGTGGGCTGAAGTGACACGACGCCGACAGTATGGCCATGGGCGTCGGTAACGTCCAAGCAGCTCGCTTCACGCTGTTGTTCATCGTCAAGCTTCTGCTTCCGTTGCTTTCTCTTGGAACGGCTGCTGCGCGATGACTGGGGCGTCTGCGAAGCAATCGAGGGCCGCTTCTTGCGCTTTCGGACGTCGGATCGCTGGATAGTCACGCTGTCTACGGCAGCTACTGCTTTTGGTGCTGACGGTTCTTCCGTCGTCGCAGGTGCTGCTGCAGCGGCTTTCGAAGCTGCTCTTGCTATAGCTTGCAAGTTCGAGAGTGCGTCAGAAGTATCCGCCTTGCCTCCGACTTGTTCGCTAGTAATGTCAGACATCGCAGGATCGGACCTCGAATTCTGCAATCGAGACGGCAGGACAAAAAGAGCGACCATCAAAGTGTCTGGGAGCCTCTTCTTCTCACGTGCTCATGCGCTTGCACGTACCAATTCTTGATGATTATTATAAAGTTTTGATGATGATTATAATTATATGCTCTTCTTTATGACAAGAACACACAAGAAGGAATGATCCAGTAACCAAATAACAGGATATTTATGGTAGAAACCAGTATTCCGAAATACCAGAGTACAGAACTGGCTACGCCAGAGTACAGCGATTTGTAAGTGAAATTCCACACAAGATTTTCCGCCGATGTCGCCGAAATAGCTGGAGGGTCACGCGGGCTCACCTAAAGGCGAAGACGTCATTTTGACTATGTGGTATGGCCTAAACGTGCGACGTTTTCAGACAAGCAAAACGCGAAATTACACTTTATAAAGCAAAACAAATACTTATATATCCTTGGCGCTTTCATCGTATCTTTATAAACAGCATTCGTTAGAAACTAAAGTAATGTTGATGTGTTTTTTTATTTTTGCGTGGAACACATAGACGCATTTGCGGGACCATATCTTCAGGCGGTGGCGCACGCCCACTTTGATTTTGTAGCCTTCCCTTCATTGCCACAGAGAGTTGTACCCGAGTATAGGAATACTTGTGCTTAGAAAGGCAGTCATAACGAAACTGTAACTTATCATACGCATGCCCATGCAATAGGCGAACATATATCAACCCGGCATGAGTGGAGGACCACCGTTGTGCACCTTTGCAGTTGTTTTTTTAGTCAAGTACGGCTTTCTTGTGCGCAAGTTTGTATTACATGTCTTTCAGAACAAATACGTGCCATTCAGCTCAATTGTCATTTATTCTAAGATAATGATGAATGTCTACACAGTTTCCATTCATCGAAATATTATCAAGTGTCGACTCCGCGAGTTCCGCGCATCGCAGTGATCTTTGGGGTAAGCGCACGTGTAATGAACATTTCGAGGGCGTCTGATATGACTTACGTAATCCTTCATCAGTAAATACGAAAGACATGTGGGTGTCAACAAGTGAGCTGAAATGTGAGGCCATCTTCTAGATATATGGACTTATAAGATCACATAAAATGAATGCTACTTTTCACCTCCTGTCGCGCAGACACAACTCGGTGCCTTTGGAGATGGCAAAGTTTTCAGCAAACATGGCATAAAAAAGGGAAGCCCGCACAGTCAGTCACGGCGAAAATAAAAATGTTTTTCCAGAACCTCCTAAGATTAGGGTGCAGCTAGGACCCACCTGCGGCTGCCGAACAACAACCACTGGTATGTATTGTATAGCGGCTGTCTTTACTGGGTGGTGGTGATAGAGGTTAGAAGAAAAAGAAGGCGGTAAGGCGCCTAATTTCTGCAGCCCGGTTGGGAGCACAGCGCAGCGCCTACGCCGGAGGCCAGCAGTCAGGTGCAGCAAAATCCGCGCTAGACAACTAGTTTGTCATTGATCATTGTTGGGGGGAAGAGCCATTTTGTCGTACTCGCGTGCCTTCATGTATGGGAGTGGTTAAACCACAGTGAGCGAGAAACGCAGTGTGGGCACGAGAAGTTTTTTTTTTTTTCCTTTTCGTTGGAAACAACCTTGCAGGAAAGCCGCCTTGTAAATTTCTGCAACAGGTCAATTAGATTGTTTCCCAGTGTAAAAGAGTACCACGCTTGCGCACCATATACATCAATTTGACAGAACGCAGCTGTAGCGCTCAGTTTACCTATAGCGCATCAAAAGTAATGCGATGCGCCGCCGTATACATGGAATGCGTGGACTCCACCTAAAGGGCCTCGCTTTCTGTCCCTGCAGTTGTCATGTGTATCAGGAGGGTGCAATCGAACCCGACACTACGGGTGACCGGCATTCCTCTTCTCGTGAAAGGTAGCCCATGAGTCAACTTGCCTCTCAATATCCCCAGCTGCCTGACGATATCCACACCAACGTGCTGTCCTAGCACATTACCCCCTTTACATGAATGCGATGCACCTGTTTTCGCGAAAATGTGAACGTAGTACGTGACATGCCGACTCCCGGATGTGAACCCAGGTGTACTTCCTTTCCGTGGAAGACAAACTTCACCACGTTGCCAGCTGCCCTGGAGACGGAGTGCTATCCTCTTGTTCAATGAATAAATGTCAGTCAGTCACCCCAGCTGGCACTGGCAGGTGAGTTACTGGCAGTCGCATCGAGATGGCAGGCTATAATTTCGTTTACATGAATGTGTCAATGGAGCATTTGCTCTGCAAACGCATTTCGGAAAGGCAGTGCGACGTCGTTTGCACGACTCCTCGTCTTCCCGCCGCAGCGGCCATGTAGCGATGCTGGGAGAAGTTAATTGATGTCAAAGGGATACATGAGCTTAGCCACGTGTCAAGCATTGAAGGCGCAAACTAGCACATTTCTATCCTTCGTGAGCCATTACATATACATAATAGCGCGAACAAAGTAACAAAGACATGGGAGGAAGCAGAAAGGCCAATGCGATGGGCCTTTCAGCTGACCACTTCTCCACCGAGTGTATGTTTTTTTTTTCTTTGCGGTATTAAGGATGCCGTGTAGAGAAAGAGGCACGCTTAGAGTTCGCATGACATGGGGCCTCAAATCCTCAGGTCGCGACGTACGACTTTTGATTCGGCCGCGACTCACAAAAACATCCCTCTCTGACGCATCAATGCAATGCTTCTTCCCCGAGAATTTTTATTGTTTGTATGAATCCGATAACTTTCGCGGCATTCGTGTAAGCGTGTTTTATGAAAAACGAGGCCACTATACTTATAGTTATAAAATTACCTTTTTGAAAAACGTTTCCCTTCTTGTCCGGCAATCAGGTGCAAGTTCAAGTTCAGCTATACGGCTCACGCTACGAGTCTACCATCCCCTATTTTCCGACCACGTTTCTTACGCCGTGCTTCAGATATCGCAAGTGCTGAACATGACAGAAGCATACGAAAGTCGTTGAATTGTTAGCCACTGTATTCCCCTTCAGGAGAAAGTCGTGGCATGTAATGCACGAGCTGAGCAAATATAGAGGGAATGTGTTTAGTCGCAAGCACAATATGCGCTGCGCAGAGATGAACAGCTGTCGATTTCAGGTGCCATTGCAGCAATTGGGACATGTACCAAGATTCCTAGCCGGAGGTTACCGACTGAATGTCACTGTGTTCCTAAGGCAAAAGTGTGTTGTGTGAAACGATGTGATTGTATGGCTTACCTGCTCACCACCTCAGCACTTACAGACGCAATTTCTCACTAAGGAGTAAAATTTGCTCCTAATAGTCACGAAACCGTAGTTATCTATCTCGGCTGTGCACAAGTATATATATATATATATATATATATATATATATATATATATATATATATATATATATATATATATATATATATATATATATATATATATATATATATATATATATATATATATATATATATATATATATATATATATATATATATATATATATATATATATATATATATATATTGCCGCATTGTGTTCCACGTTTTGCATCAAGGAAACCAAACAGTCGCCTAGCTGGCGCAGCGATCCTTAGATTGAGCCGAGCCGAGTAGGAAATATGAATTGGCTTCACCGCTGTGGTTGCCTTGATTCGGTGTTTCCGGCAGAAGGGATTGTATATATTCATGCGCGGTTCTTGCCTACGATAACGTATGTTCGCCTAACGTGTACTTTAGCCTCCCCCCCCCACTCTTCCCCACATAAGAAAACTTAGTCACATCACAACGCATAAAATCTCCTTCTTCCCGTTGGTATGAAGGAACTCACCGGTGGAGGGTGCTCTCGGATAAAAAAAAAAAGATCGGGTGGTGGTGGTTGGGGGGGGGGGGGGGGTTGGAGGGGATCCTAGCTCTACTTCGTTTTCCCTGCCGTAAAGTATATTTTTTTTTTGTACCGTGCCCTGCAGTCAACAGAAGCTCATGCCATTTCGCTTTGTTATTACGGGCTGAAATTTGCAAGAACCTGTGCTTTGTTCTTAAAGGAGCACTGACATCAAAATTACTCATTCCAAGATTTTTGCATCAGCGAGTAGCTACAGACCCCGTATCAGCGATTGGCGACCTAAAACGCAACTGAGAGATTATTAACTATCACATTTATTCATTTATATCACTGGTATCTAGCACTATTCAAAACGGCCGGCGATCCCGCCATTTTTGGCGCTGGGAGCACCAGCAGTGGCGCTACCTCGTGGTCACATCCAGAGCACGCCACAACTGACCACTTCTTCACAGAAAGGAGTGACGTCAGGCTCAGCTGCTCCACAAACATTTCATCTGCTAGGCGGACAGATTCAGTCATGCCTTATCACCTGCATTGCTGTCATCGCCGTACAAAATGTCAACTCGGCTTCAATACGATAGTCTGGAGCTTGGAATCCCCCGATTCACAACGTCACGAATTATTTTTGCCTTCATCGACCTTTTGCAGAACAGTGATTCTGAAATGGACTCCGTTCCAAGCAGCACTGCAGAGATGCCCGGAGATGCACTCTTCAGCCATGTTCGCTCGTGTGTCTCAGTTAGCTGTATTGGTGTTTTAGCGTGGGAAGCATTCGTATATGCAGAGGGGTCAACGCAATATAGCTATCGCGAATGAGTATCAGCGGAGAAATAGAATACGTTTCCTGCTTGCAAAGTTCTTTTTTATGCCTCCAGATGGCCTCACCTGTCCAGCTTCCCGTGGTTAACACGGTACTTCTACTTTTACGTGGACGCAAAGTATACAGATGAACTAAAATTCAATTATACCTGCGTGTCGCTTGTTAGCGATGATATACGACTAAACGCTGTTCCACCTTTGATAGCTTGTGGTCGTGTTGATGCGTAACACATACGTGATATGAAAAAAACACCCTCATTGAGCTTTTTCAGTGCTGCAACAGACGACTGCAACTCACCTGCCACTCACAACGATTCCCCGACATGCTGACCGACAAGCACGCGTTTAATCATGCTCTTTTTTTTTGCCGTTGTTTCAAAGTGGTTTTTATCTCGATAATTTCGCGAAATCATTCAAACCGGTGCGACGAAGATCAGACGCGAAGAGCGAATGCGTCTATGCGCTTCGGCGCCACGATAAAAACACTCTGGTCGTACACGTCATCGCTACTAGGGCATCGTCACTCTATATGTGGAATGTATCACACCGAACACGTAGCACTAGTGTCGATGTCGCAGGGCAGTCTGTTTTCTGTTTTTTTTTCCTTAGCTTTTTACGCCGTTCGACATCGAATTAAAGTAACTTTCACGTGACGGATGCCATTCAAATTTGGCCTAGAAGACCTGTGCACACCAAGTAATCGAATGGTGGGCACATATCGATCTTGACATTTCATGTAAATGCTCCTTTAAAGCCATCAACGCAATAAATGCGGTCCTGCGTTTTTTTTTAATGAATGACGGATAAGCACAGAAGACTTCAAGTGAAGAGTTAGCAAGCGCCCGCGTCCTTTTGGAGTGAGCTTGGGGAACGCCGCCATTGGTTTCCCCTGAACACTTGGAGAGATAGAGATTGTGGTTATAAAAGGAAAAAGAAGAGAAATGTGAGCCCCGTAACTGTCTGCATCTGGTGCGACACCTCAGCAGTAGCTCACAAGGGATGGGGTATAAGGAGGGATTAAACGGGTAGGATTAAAGGTATGTATATAGAGAGACCTGCGCAGCGACAGCGAGTGACGACGGAAGTAAAGAGAAGATAGGAAAGGTGAATCACGGTCACGGGAGTCCGAGTACGGGGCACCACTAGCGAGAGCTCTTGTCGGCAACAGGAGGTGACGTAAGGCTAATCCAATCGGCCAGAGCTGCGCTGTCGCCGGAGATCGCGAGGGCACAACCGGTCGGCACGGAATCCAGCGAGCGAGTGATGACTTGGAGTGCTAGGAAATATACACACGGGCGCTCCTGCGTTTAGCTTCTTTAGCAATCCGCTTACCATATGTGGAAATCAAACCCGCGTCATCGAGCCATAAAGTGCAACGCATGATACATCCATGGTTGGTTGGAGTAGGCGTACGTACCCTGCCAAATTTGCACTGTAGTCTAATCTAGCAATTTAGAGCACCGTAAATGCGAATGACCATGATGAGTTACTCTCGCGAGACGCACTCTTGCCGCGCCGTATAGTTAGACTAGCCAACATTTGATTGACGCGGAGGTTGTGTTTATTGGTTGAAGTGCTTCGTTCGTATACCAGGGACAGAGAGAAACACGGAGCAAGCAAACGCAGTTTTTGTGGTATTCCATTATGCCTGCCTCGTCTTGTATTTATACTGTTTATTATTATGGATTCACACCAACAGGCCTGGCCAATTACACTTTTTGAAAACTGGACTTTTCGCAAAAAAGAAAAAAATTGCCCGCAGTTTCCCTCGGGGGAACACTGAGGAGGATGCGGAGCATATAATTGGTTAACGGGGTGTTAAAGTGCGACTTACTTGGGTCGATGGCTAAATTGGTTAACGTGGTTGTGAAATGGGGTGTTAAATTGCGACTTACTTGGGTCGATGGCTAAATTGGTTAACGTGGTTGTAGGAGGGGGTGTTAAATGAGTGAACACGTACACACGTATGCGAAAGGGCGGCGCTGGTCGAAGGGACGTCGATCGTTGTGTTTGTGGATTCGTTGGAATTCATTTCACCGCGACCTTGGACGTCGACGCGCCGTACAAACCAACCGACGAGCGGCAACTGAGCGAGCGAGCGCCGACCTTGAGTATATATACAGCACGACGGCGCATGCACTGTCAGCTGTTGAATGTTCTCGAAGCGCGACGCCACATGCGCGTCCACTGGAGAATCAGGAGAATTGTAGATGTCGAACGCGGTGTGTAGAGGAGGAAGGGTGCACAGATGGTGGAGGAGTGAAGCGCGCGCGGTGTGTAGAGGAAGAAGGGATGCACAGATGGTGGAAGAGTGGGCGACGGCGCGACGGCGCATGCGCGCGCGTCAGCTGTCGAATGTTCGAGAAGCGGTGTGGACGGCGCGGACGGCGCGGACGGCGCACTACAAGGCGCGAGTATAAGATGCTCCGCATCTAAAAAAAGAGCTGATAATCAAAAGATGCTTCCCCCGCGCAAGTATACTCGCTTCGCTTGTATCGAACGTGCACTGTCGGCGTTCATGTTTTCTTTTGCTTGTCGTTGCCCACACTTCGCTTATTCAAGGTATAGCCCAAGTGGGGCCACAAACAAGCCCACACACACACACACAAGGGACATACTTCCTTTTCACCTTACGACACTCAACCCAACCTTTGGAGAATTGCACACCTGCTTTCACGCTCTCCCACTGTGGGGAGAAAAGAAGAAAGACGGGCTCAAGAAGCGGGCAGTGAGGGGCTAGTTGAGTGGGTACATAAAGGGGTGCATGATTTCAAGTTGGACAAGACTGTCTTCTCTGAGGTAAAATGTTTCTGCACACTATTTTAGAAGAAACGAGGAGTTTTTGAATTTACCACTTTCATTTTGTCTGTCTAGATGGTGCCAGAGAAACATTTCTGTTGTAGTGATAATCATAATGCAAATTTCTCAGCCGTCGTGCAGTATTTTTGTGTTATTTGTCTGTATAATTATATCAGAAGACGGGAACTATTGTATAGTAAGCAATGCACGCTGGGATTTCAACGCATTTCGATGATTACTGTGGTTTTGGTGGCATTTGGGGCATGATAAATTTAGACAATTCATGAGCTCGATTTAGCATTTCTGCTAATTTTATTGAAAAGTACTACGTTGAGGAAATAAAGCAGGGCCTCTAGTTCATCTGTGATACAATTCAGCCACAGAGCTTCAGCATTTTTCCACAAAAATGGGCATAGCTTGGTCCATGTTTTGCGAATACTGCCCAATCTACATCACTAAAATAAAAAAAACCGGAACTCGTAAGTGAATGAAATTAAACACTCCTATGGGAAATGTTAATTTTTATATACGTTCTCAATATGAACCTCCTCAAGCGAGTATTTAGCGGATGACCAACAATAAAGTAGAAGTCCTACACAACATACTTGCTACGTTGAGAAAATAGATCATTATACCCCGAATGCGCTGTAAATGTAGCGGGCTTTTGAGAAAATGCTCACAACTGAGGCACAGTCAGCCCAATCCTCGTAACCAGCACTTTTTGCCTCGTCATCACCAAACAGCAACGGTTGAATTGATTTTAAAAACATATTTGAATCTACAAAGATCAATCTTTTCAATGATATATAAGTTAAGTACATAAAATGACGAGAACAGCCACCACGTCAGTTGGAAGTGGAAAGAAAACTATGTGTTCCCGTCGGAGTGAGACTGCTGCCTAACGTTTTTGCCTTCTTGCTATTCCGCTACAGCAGTCGCGACAGTAAAAAATATCTTCGCTGGGTACCGTTTTTTGGCGGCACGCGATGCATGTAAAAACAAACGCAATTGACTTGTCAATTGAAGTAAAACTGATATCTGTCACGAGGCTACCAAGAAGTGATGTGAATATATTTGTATGGCTTCCACTGCCAAATTATTGGCAAGCATCACTAAACAGTTTTTATCAACGTCTTTTCGCCATGCATGTGGCTATATAAGATCGCTGTTGAGCAACATGAGTGTAATAATATTTTCTGGCAGCTGTAACGATAAGAGTGTTATTCACGAGACATGGAGAACGTGCTGAAGTGTGCAAGTTCCTATATAGAGTGCACCGAACGATACTTTTCTTGCAAGAGTGAATCGTATCATGTTTTAACATGGTAGCTTTCCTTTTTATTGTACAGATTCGGTAAGGCGGCCAAATTGATTAAAAGCCCACTTAAGGTATTTTAGAATTATCCGTAACTCGGAATAATATCTGTGTGTAAAAATGTCATCGAGCTCTAAACATCACTCTTCTGATTGTCACATGTGTATGGGGACAATAACGAGAAATTACAAACTTAACACGTGCCCTCGCTGCTCGGCTTTTCTGAAGAACAAAAAGAAGAGACAACCGAAAGCCGTCATTCGTATATCCGCACGAAGCGATCGAGAATCAATATGGCGCTGGTAATCAAATTCAAGTCCTCCGCCACTGCGTCCGTGATGTTTCTCGTAGGACTGCAGCTTTCGCACCCTAGGAGATGTGCCTTGATATTGCGAAAAATACTTATTTCTGCAATTCATAAGGAAGAACATGCCTATACTGCTCCCTTTAAAACATTTTTTAGGGGCGAAGCTCCTTAGGGCGTGGGCTGTGCGTCCCCTGTAGCCTGTATGTAGCCACCTCTAGTTTAGTTCTTGCAGTGTTCACTAGATGGCGGTACCGTCCCCTGTATCTAGCCACCTCTAGTTTAGTTCTTGCAGTGTTCACTAGATGGCGGTACCGTCTCCTGTATGTAGCCACCTCTCGTTTAGTTCTTGTAGTGTTTACTAGATGGTGGTACTTGTAGCTGATGATGAAAAGATGCAAGATGTTATAAACTAGAAAGCGGTACTTGTAGTTGATGAAAGACGCGAGATCTTATAAAATAGGAATGATGTCACATATGGCGCGTGTCATTGGTTGAAGGTAATCGTTCGATTTAGTGCGGCGACGTACGCTAGGGGGAGCGATGTAATAAAATCGAGTGGGCAAAATGTACAGAGGATTCATGGTTTACCAGGTTTACCTCCGGAGCTTCGCCCACTCATCATCATTCACTTCGTGGATATGGCGGAATTTTTGTATATGTATGTTCCCACGATAAATAATTGCGATAACACAGCCAGTGCACGTGCCGTCGTGTGTAGATATATGGTGCCTCGATGAGCGGGCACCGCTTAAGTATAGGGTGCTGCTACTTTTAAAGACGATGGTCTTTCTTGGGGACCTTCGACGCAATAATTTTGGTCTGTTTGTCTGTATACATTCGTCTGTTTGTCCACTCTTAACATTACCGGGTACTTTGAACGGCACCAGCAGATACACCAAACGGCCAACCCTATTAGTAGCACCCACCAATGTTGCTCAAGATTCAGCGTTCATACTTGTGCGATTGTCAATTAAAAAGAAATTATTGCGCATATCTTAAGCACCATGGCAACACGTATATATTCTGTATGTGCGTCTTTTGCTAGAAAAGGCATACATAAGTAATTCTAAGGACCGTAGCGTTTATAACGCCGCGCTGACCATGCAACGCTTGCACGAAAAGGTGAGTGTTTCCAACGGTTTGCTAAGACGACACGGTGGTGGCACCTAACCGTCGCATTGCGTTCTACACCTTATGACCTTTGAGACGGGCGTGCGCGCCCGTCTCAGAGCCGCGCGCTTTGTTTTCTAAGAAAACTGCGAGATAGCACTCATGTTTCACGTGTGATGTGGCTTGATGCGCTCGTTCGCCTTCGATGCACGCTCGAGGCACTCTGACGCAGCGCCTCCAGAATACCATTCACCGATTTTCTTGCGCAGAACATCAAATAAATATTTTGTTCACTCTCCACACGCAAAACTATCGTCGTTCGACGACATTTGCAGGTTAACATGCAGATACGGGGCCAATTTTTTGTGCTGCTCCCTCCACCATTGTAGTACCATGCAGCGTCTTCTCCATGCTGTAGAGCTCACGTGCCGGTTTTCTTCTGCATGTTATGCCTGGATGTTCAGTTCCTGCGGTCTACAACCATAACGGTTAAATAGGGGGCCACTACTCGCCAGACCGAAACCGGTATGGAGCGGGAGTGATAATGGCGGCCACCGCAGATGTCTTCACTCTGAGCGGGCATCGAAGCACTCTTATGCAGAATGCGCGTCGCGCCACCTGTTTCAAGTGCGGCGAAGCAACACGGCGAATTGCCATTCGAGCAGACGCTCCGCAAATCAAACGCGAAATGGCCCAACCCGCGGAAACGTCAGTGAGCATCTCTCGCGCTTTTCCCCTCCTGGCGATTTGTGCTGTTTTCTTGTGTAACGTCCAGAAGACCTTCCTCGACAGTCCAGAATCTCGACAGCACGTGCATTGCAGTCCGCGGAAGCAATTTCATCAGGTACGTACTGTCGCGATGGAAATATATATATACGGGAAAGGTGCAAAGCGTGGCTCTCGACTCAGTCGAACTGTGACACGCCTTGACTGTCGCTATTTAAGCCGGCATCTCCACAGCGCTAGAATCCTCGTCCAGTTTGTGATTATGTACCACATGCGCTTATCCTATGCCAGTCATGCCTGTCACTTAGAACACACTCGCAATGCGATAATGCCGGGAAGATTCTAACGGTGACGCCGGCTGAAAGCACAACTTCACCTAACGGCATTGAAGGCATAGAGCAGTTCGACTGGGTCGAGAGCCGCGGTTTCCGCTGTTCACATTCCCTTGCATCACGATAGTATGCCGTTACATCTGTACTAAACATTCGCAGTGTGTTCCCGCACGCATGAGTCGCAGTGGCAAAAGTATGACAATGATTTGGTGCCGCGTTTTACAGGTGTACTTAATGCAAATTATACTAGCTGTAAAGTGAAAAACTGGCTTCAAGCTTCAATACGCTCCGTAAGCGTGGTTACTCGTACACTTTTATTGGGCTTTTTTTTTGATCGCAAATAATCAATAACGAGGGAGCTCGGCATTTGTAGTTGAGAATGGAAATTTGCAATCTGAAAACACCGCACTGGCATGATTCCCGCGTGGTGTGTTAATCTTCACGGACAGCGGCTGAATGATTTCTTGCTTTTGCACTAGTTGATTTCGAATCTAAAGACGGTGCCCAGACTTGTAAGCGGGAGCGGCGTCAACAGGCGCTTTCTCGCATTTTAACGTTCCACTTCCAAAACGAGCAACATATGCTGCACGATATCGTACAGTACGATCTTTGGCTTGTTTAGACAAATAGCTATCACGATATATGATATGCTGCCGATCTAGACTTAAACTTTAAATTTGCTTAACTCTGATGGAGTAGGCGATTTCATATTCATCTTCTGAAACGGGTCACCAGATACGGCCGTGTATAGCAATCAATGGGGTAAAGCCATGTAAGCTCACGTGCTTATATATATTATGATTATATGGCGTTATTCGAAGCTTTTCGTGTCAGCAATAACACGGCCGCTGGATAAAAAAAGTTGGTTTTTATCCAACCTGATTTTTTATTCTGCTGCCTCGGCGATAATAATATCTTGGGTTTAACGTTTCAAAACCAGGATATACGATTGTGAGATACGCCGTATGGTGGACGGCTCCGAATACTTAACCTATAGGGTTATTTAACCTATAGGATTAACCTATAGGGTTCTTTAACGTGCGCATAAATCTAAGTACATGGACCTGGAACATTTTCGGCTACATTGAAAATACAGCCGGGATTCGATCCTACAACCTTCGCGTTAGCAGTCGAGCGCTATAACTATAGACCACCGCGGCGGGGCTTTTAGTATTGCTCACATGATTTTGTTCGCTGTCTATTTGTCCGGGCTTTTTTTATGAATCTTCATTTGTATATGTCTTCGGACTAGTGAGGGTAAATAGATAAATGGATGGATGAAAAACTTTATTGGGGTCCTGAAGGATTCCGCCCCCGGACGGTAAATAGATAAATGGATGGATGAAAAACTTTATTGGGGTCCTGAAGGATTCCACCCCCGGACGGTAAATAGATAAATGGATGGATGAAAAACTTTATTGGGGTCCTGAAGGATTCCACCCCCGGACGGTAAATAGATAAATGGATGGATGAAAAACTTTATTGGGGTCCTGAAGGATTCCATCCCCGTTTTATAGGGGTGGTATCGCGGGCCACTCCCACGTAGAGACGGGGAGGCCTTAGCTCACCGCTGCATAGTGGGCCTTCTGGGCAGCCTTGAGTTGTTGTGTGAGGAATGGACTCATCAGCAATAAATGAAAATTATTTTCGGGGAATTCTTGATTTTTTCCTTGTAAAGAGGGGCGTCACCAGAGCATGTAGTTAAAATCACTGCGACTGAACCAGTCCGAACAAAGTTCTGAAATGTTCGAGTAATGGGTATAGGTTACGAGGCTGCCCCGCCGTGGTGGAATAGTAGCTAAGGTTCTCGGCTGCTGACCCGCAGGTTGCGGGATCGAATGCCGGCAGCGGCGGCTGCATTTTCAATGGAGGCAAAAGTGCTGAGACCCGTGTGGTCCAATTTGGGTGCACGTTAAAGAATCCCAGGTGAACGCTCAAAATTGCCGGAATCCTCCACTACGGCGTCTCTCATAATCATATGGTGGTTTTGGGACTTTAAAACCCCACATATCAATCAATCAATAGGTTACGAGGCTAGGGTACGACTGAATCATGCGAAGGGAGATTTACTGTGGCCTATAGACAACTTTTTGTGTGGCAATAGAGTAAAAAAAAAGTAATGATCAAAACCATGCTGCCTTCGGACCATTATTTACGAAACAGTTTGTCACTGCAAATTATTTTGTTCAAGGACCAATGTTGTAACTGAAATAAAACTGCGTGGGTAACGGAGCACAAATGAAAGAACACAAAACGAATGCAGAATAATCACTGCATTGATTGAAAACATCAAACTTTCACTTCTTATCACACATGCGCACTCACGACAGTATGACATAACGTATTCAAAGCCTTATATCTACCCTAAAATTCACCTTTTTTGTGTATAGATAAACAGAGGGCACGCTAAGGCACTTATCTGAACCAAGTCTCAAGATCACAGGCGTTTCCAATTTTTCACGTTTATTTTTTTTTCCTGGAATGCCCCAACACTTTCGTTTTTTTTCAAACATTGAGTGATTTACTTGTGGGGTTTAACGTCGTCAAACCACCGTATGATTATGAAAGACTCATTTGCAGCCACCGCAGCCGGGATTCGATCACGCGACCTGCGGGTCGGCAGCACTGCAGCGGTGCTGTTTGCTCAAACAGTGGCTTGCAATTATAGCACATGACCTACAATGTACCACCATGTGCTGTCCACTATAGCTGAACTTGCAGCTTACTAATGCTGCAATACGCATTGTTCTTTAAAGCATCTTCCCGTTTGGCCAACGTGGACCCTGTAACATCTCAACGGGAGCTCATAGACCACCACTGTTTTGTATTCTATGAGCTTGCGTTCGTGGTTTGGCCTTGAATGCGGTGTGTGATACTTTAGCGAGTGTTGGCGCGCACAGGTGTTCTCAGAAGTTGAAGCCTGGTGGTTTCATTAATTTCACTTGTTAGCCTGCGCCCCTCCTGTCAACTTTTTGTGTTCCATCACCCGCGCAGTTTCACTTCGGTTTCACTGTTGCACGTACTAATCACTACAACGCACATTACAACGAGCGAGGGCGTACAGATATCCTGGCCGCTTAGCCAGTGCGATAGCAATCAAACCACCCATTCCACACGTAAAAAAAGTAAAGTCGAAGAATAAAAAATTGGCCCCGTATCTGCATTTAATCTACAAGTGTCGTCGCAAGACGAGTCTTGCGTGGAGAGAGGGTGAACAAAACATTTGTTTGATGTTCTTCTCAAGAAAATCGGTGAATGGTATTCTGGAGGCGCTGCATCAGAGTGCCTCGAGCGTGCAGCAGAGGCGAACGAGTGCTTCATGTCACGTCACACGGGAGACATGACCGCCATCTGGCAGTTGTTTTTTTTTTTTTCAAAAACAAAGCGCGTGGCTCTGAGACGGGTGTGCGCGCCCGCTTCAGAGGTGATAAGGTGTAGAACGCAAGGCGATGGGTAGGTGCCACCACCGTCTCGTTTTAGCAAAGCGTCGGAAACACTCGCATTTCCCTGCAAGCGTTGGATTGTCAGCGCAGCGTGATAAGTGCTATGGTCCTTAAAGTTACTTTTGTATGCCGTTTCTAATAGAAGGCGCACATGCAGAATATATACGTGTTGTTATGGTGCCTCAGACACGCGCAATAATTGCTTTTAAATCGACAATTGCACAAGTATGAACGCTGAATCCTTGAGTAACATAGGTGGGCGCTGCGGATGGGGTCGGCCGTTTCAAATACCCGATGCTGTTAATAGTGGACAAACAGACACATGTACAGACAGACATACAGACCAAAATTTTTGCGTCGAAGGTCCCCAAGAAAGACTATCAACACAGGTACGGTTGCATCGTGTATGAAACAACATTTGTAAAAATGAAGTTTAGAAATATCAGGAGCATTAGTCCTATCTGGAGAATGGGCCCCTGCGGGCCCAATGCATTACATTGCTTTCTTTTTTTTTCCTTCCAAGTTAACGCTTCCTTCTTCCATGCCGAGATTTCGACATTCATTCACATGCTCAGCAGCACAACACTTCAGCTGCTACGGCCAACGACGGCGGTCATGTCCATACATCCACGCATCAATGAAACGGGGAACATATTCATGTCACCTCGATAAAAGTTCCGATTGCCGTATTAGAAATGCCTAATCGACAAGGCAACGGTCGAGAGAACCTCAGTTTTTAGACAACGGTGCATATATGAATATGCACTTCATTTCGCTGGGTTTGGGTCGGCGTCATAGAAATATTTGAGTTGGGGAAAGTTTTCTCTACAAAATAAAAACAAAAAAGGAGCGACGAACCACTGATTTATGCGTACCGTATGCGTGCTGCTGGTTTGCTTAACTTTATGTTGGCGGTGCGAAGATGGGGAACGACAGCAGAATTTCACGTGTATTCACTTGTTTAACAATAATGACAGAAACATGGAAAATGAACAACACTGTGGAAGGGCAGCTAGACAACTCGAGTAACACTAAATGGTGCATGTTTTAAGACTGTTCCAGTGCGTTAATTGTTACTGGAGAGAGCTCTTTAACATATTGTTTAATGTGCTTTGGCATGTCTGTTGGGCTATTTTTTAGTGGTGACAAGTGCAAATAGAAGGGCACATTTGACAGCACACGGTGCTAAATGTGCGTTTATTGTGTCCCTGCTTTTGCATAAAAAAGACCGAGTCATCCTTATTCGAGTCGCATGAAGCCGATATGAAGGCATTTTATTCTCCCCTGAAGTCTTTACATATTCAGATATTATGTCGAAGCTCTTGGATACTTTTATACAACCCTCCTGGAAGCCTGTTGACGCTTCGCATCAAAGGAAGTAGATTTGTGAGTGACTAAGGCGTGCAAATAATGCATAGTGCGAGGGCATATTTTATCTCAACATGAGATTTTACCAATTTTTCAAACATCACCTGTGCAATGATGAAGATTTAGATACATAAAGTCAATAAATATCGGCGAATCTCACTGCCTGCCTTTCACATATGCGGAATTAATCAGAAATAATCATAAACATATGCGGAATTGATCATAAACACAAAAGGTTTCAGGGCTGTGGTGGGTGGGTGGACACTTGGTTTTGAACACTTAGTGCTCACACCACTTTTTTTATTTTTCGAGCTGGATTGCAATTCGAGCAGTATATGAAAACAGACGTCTCGTAACACACTTCACTGAGCTTGCATGATGATGATCTCAACTTGACGACACCATCATGACAACCAATATGATTGTTACACTCCTCTTCACACAGAATGGGCACCACTGCGGAGGCTGCACTGTCATGTCTCGCACGTGTCAGAGTTTACTGACAGTGTTTGATGACTGGTTCAGTGAACTTTCAAACGTACAGCTTTATAAGCTCATCGCTAACTGCCGACGGCGTCAAAATTCCCAGGTCCGTGAAGAGAAGAGTGATGTAGGCGGGTGGCGTGTAGTCGATCATGGGGTGCTCCTTGGAAAGATCGGTGGAGCCATTACGCCTGTCCGAAGGGTACTTGAGCTCATCGGGTAAGTCTTTCTGGTTCAGAGGATACTTCCTGGCAAACTTGAAGCTTTCGGCAAGCACGTAAATAGGGATGTTCTTCTCTTTGGCGCACATTGCCATGGTGTAAGTGCCGATTTTGTTGATGATGCCGCCGCTTTCGACTACTCCCTCAGCTCCCAGGAGCACCACGTCCACTTTTTCCAGAATGTAGCCGACAGCGGAGTCCAGTATCAGCGTCACACTGATGCCCCTCTCCTCTAGCGCCTCGTACAGCTGTCGGCCGCTGTAATCGGGCGCCGATTCGGTGACGTAGACGGTGAAATGCTTGTGGTCATCGGCCGCAGCGAATAGCGTGTCACGCACAACGCGAGAGAAGGAATGCGTCAGGATCGTCGAGCGGTCTTGGACGAAAGGGGCGGCAAGCGTGGCGATTTTCGAGCGCGCCGCGCGCATCTTTTCCAAGAAAGTCCGGCCTCGGGTCGACATTTTCTTCTTGCATTCGTCGATCGAGCAATCGAGCGCCGTGCGCGTAGCGAAACGGACGAACAGCTCGCACGCTGACCTGACGCACGTGATTGAACACTTGGCCGTACATATGCCTCTGATCACCTTCTGGAGGTTACCTTCCATCCCTTGAATGGTCGTGTAGTCGTCATTCTCGATGAACTGGAGCAGTAGTTCCAACGAAGCCACTGCAGGCGACAGATCGGTGTTTTCCCGCAGCATGGCTTCCAAATTGGTGTTGATAGAATCGGCGTTAACACCCTCCATACTGGTCATTCGCGAGAGACGCATTAATGAAAAAAACGTGTCGGCGCAGCCGTCAAATAAACGCATGCTGCAATAACCGGAACCGCTCGAACACCGGTGGCGGAAGTGCATAGGTTGAAGTGCAAATCCTAATCCACAGAGGGCAGCACAAACTGTATTTTGTGTATGTGTGTGCGTGTATGTGTGTGTGTCACATCTTCTTTTTCTCTATCCCTTATTTTCTTTCTTTCCTGTTTTTTTTTCTAGTTAAGACAGTTGAGAGCTGCCTACTCGTTACAAAGGGCAGGACCACAATTCATAATCAGCATTATCAACCGCAGATGGCCTTACATACTGATGCTGTTTTTATATCAACCTCGTGGTTGTCTGAGAAACTTTTATTTTTCTGTAATTTATTCTCCAATTGAGTTGGTGCTTATAACAAATTCAGCATAAAAGGATGGACAAAAATTGCAGTGAGTGCTACTGCACTCGGTGCCATTTTTGGTCGCAGAGCAAGAAATAAAATAAAATGAGTCAGTTTCGGTTTAGCACTTTCGTTTGCTAATGATAAGCGAGAATTTTTTTTTAACCAAATTGCCAGTAGTTTGCTACAGTCACGCCACAAATAGGACAAGAAAAAATATGTCATAAAAATGCTTCTAGAACAATGTCGACATGCATTAGGCGAGTATGTATACAGCAGTCTGTTATTTACCGTGCATTTAACAAAGATGTACGAATATACAATTACTTGCCGATGAAGTGAAAATGAGATTATTGCACATCAATGTATAGTTATCGTTAGAATTGATTATATAGGTACTGAATACTTGAGGTATCAAACGAATAAGCGCTAATTGCAACAAGCAAGAACATCTAACCACGCGTTCTTTCTTTCTTTCTTTCTTTCTTTCTTTCTTTCTTTCTTTCTTTCTTTCTTTCTTTCTTTCTTTCTTTCTTTTTTTCCTCCTTCCTTTTTTCTTTCTTTCTTGTTTTCTTTCTCTCTTTCTTTTTTTCTTCCTTTCTTTTTTTTCTTTCTTACTCGCGACATCAACATTGAATATCGATCAATGTCAGTGGATGTTTTCATTTGGTTCGTCAACGATTTATTGTTTCTTCACTGCATACATATTGTACTTATTTGTACAATTCATGAGAGTGCACATGGTAGCCATAATGGGCAGCAATTGATATGCGTAATCATAAAATAATAAAGTATTTGTCAAGATGAGGGCACAGCGGATACTTACCTATTTCAGTACACCCTAGCTGCAGCCCTTCGTCTGTACGTGCTCTCGTTAGGTCGACGTCCTAACGCCAAGCAGTGCTTAAGCACGCAGCCTATCAGCTGGAACACCTATAGTGCTTTAGTGCACGCGCACTGAAGTGGCTTGATGCGCGCTTTGCGCGCACTAGAGTTACTGTATAAAGGTAGCATATAAAGTAACTCTAGCGCGCACCAGAGCAGTGCGCCACCTAAGATATGTAGATGCAAATTTTTAAGTTGTTGGTTCAAATCCACACGGGCGATAGGTAATAATCGGGTATTAATATGCTTGGCCTATTAAGAAAAAATTTTTAAGTCAATTGTCATATACCTTCCGCTGAGAGTTGGTATTTGGCTATCAAGAGAGAGAAAGAAGGCGTGGGGTGTATGGACTCCTGAAAAAAGAAAAAAAACTGAGAATATATACATTCGCACACACGCAGACTACATTGGTTAAAGTTGAAACTTTGATTCCGTGATAAGAGTGTATTTAATACAGCCTAAAAACAAACACTCGACGAACCTATTGGGATAGTAAATTTAGAGAAGTTATACTTAACCCGGTTGTGGCTAACGGTGTTTTTAGGTATAGGCTTCTTAATGCAGGGAATTGTCGACGTGTGTTCAAGAAATGTTCTATCATTCTATTATCAGGAGGGGAGAATGCCAGAACAGCTCGATGTCAAAAATATAGCGTAGATAAATACTTTTGCAAGACTTAGTGTGTCACATAAGGTGCTTTCCTTAGAGCCTCAAAGTGGTTAAAATCCAGGGCATTTCTGAGAGCTGTTGTGAAGAATGCACATTACAATTTGCCTCCGAAAGTTATAGCCAATATTTCGGAACCTGACATAGATATAAATACTAATAGCTGAACTATCAGTCAAGGCCTTTGCAAATGCATCTGCCATGTAATTTATCGAAAGGTCCTTATGGTCAAGTATAAAAACTTAGCGAGCGTAGATATTGAGACATTCAAATTCAAGATATCGTAAGCAAAATGCACAAGGATAAATAAACTATTATTGCCACAGCAGAACTTTAACGTGCTCATTCAAGTAAGTTAGAGTACTACCGCTAAGATTAATGTTCATAAATTTGCTAATACACATGTGGTTTCCAGTAAAAATGAATGTTGTAGATGTAGATGTATTCTTTGGGCTTTACGCGGCTGAAGTAATTTTTGAATTGCGCGCGCTACACCTTCGAGCGCGTACGCGTTTAAAATTTGACTGCCTCGTGCGAAGATTTAAAACTAATTTTTAGTAATACGTGTTATAAACTGTGCGTATTAATTAACGCAGTTTATTTAAATCTTAACTTTGAGGCTTATTGTAACGACAGTATTTATGAACTATTGCGATATGTCTGGCTGCTCCGTCAGAGTACACAACATTGATGTTCATGACGTCAGAATTGTGTAGGGCCATTGAACAAAGCGAATCCGCGGAAAGGCGCAGACGACGCTGAATGTGTCGGCATAAATTCTGATACTTTACGGTCTACAATTTCATCATGGAAGCGGGCCCGACACACCGGACTGGTTTCCCAGTGTCCAGAGTGCGCATGATCATGCGGAGTTCACCGGAGGTCTCTTGCATAGGCCAGGACGCCGTCCAAATCACCACGAAAGCTGCGGTGAGTGTCCGTTTACCGTGCGATAATCTGCGCGGCATGCGGCCCAACACTTACGCGAACTTACCATTTTTTTTTTTTTGCCGCACGCAGGAAAAATTTGTGGTGTTCTTGGCACGAGAAGCGCTAAAGCACAGCAAGGATCACAGGACTGTCGAGTATTCCGACTTGGCTGCCGTCATAGACGCTCAGGAGCGTCTGAATTTTCTTAATGGTAAGCTGATGCGGTCGAAACGCACGATTTTTGCGCAAGAGAGCACTCCTAGCTGCGAAACTGTTTGGTGTACGAGCCTGTTCAAAAAACTACTTTCTCGTCACATATTTGGCGCAGCTAGGCTGTTTTGGATAGTTTTGAATTAGTGGAGGGGGGTTCGATTGTTTTGTTTGCCTTTTCTCTCTGTGTTATTTCGATCGACCGCAACCCATTCCTGCACGTGGACTGTTCCGCAGTTGATCCGCAAGAACATCTGATTGAAAAGCTACAATAAAGCAGTTACAAAAAGCAAGAAACGAGACTCGTAGGCTAAGACTGAAGTGAAGCTTTGCGACTGTTCTAGGTAAAATACACCGGGTGTACGGGCGCGCTTCAATCAGTTCTCAGCCTTGTACATACATCGTCGAAAAATATTAGGTCCGAAGGTCCTGCAGAAAGATAATAAAAACAAATCCTGTCGATTCAGAACGCCTATCAGGCTGCCAAGATATTTGCAATGGAAACTCTGGACTATAGTCTTATATGTCAGGCTTAGAGACGTTCTTTTTTCCTTTCCAAAACCTCTGGTATGCATATCTCTCATGACAGATGAGCTTCTGTATCATGCTGGTTTGCATGTGCTGTAGCAAATAGCATTTGCTGACTAACTTCGTTTTACCTCACCGTCAACCTGTACTTTCCTCAAGCTAATTTCTTTTATTGCATGCTCAGTTTACTGTATATGCATGTGCTCATTCTTTTGCACTATATCTGATACAAAAATAAAAGCGACCCTCTTTCAAATTGTGAGCCGTTTTCACTCACAATGTAATATTGTTTTATTTGTCATATCTACTCTGGTCATGTAGCAGTACAGGCAAATTTTACCTCTAAACTCGGGTACAGGATTCTATGAAATATGAAAATTCTGCTAATACATAACAGTTTTCTTTTAACATATATTAAACAACTGTGTACTACAGGCTTAAACGTATAATGAAAGGCTATGACCCCAGACCAAGCAGGAATTCAGCTTTTTCACAATTATGACTCCCTGACCTGCACGCCTACATCGAGCACGATGATCATTTGGTTGAACGCTTCTGCAAAGATGTAGAGTCAGCAATTAATAAAGACACAGTACACTAGACTGATGGGCCGCTTTAATGCCAAAGTAGGCAAGGAACAGGCGGGAAACCATGTATTGGGGGAATACGGCACTGGCTCAGAGGGGAATTTTTAAGAGTTTGCAGAACGTAATAATTTATGGATCTCGAATATCTTCTTCGGAAAATGGGCTAACGGTAAGTGGACCTGGCAAAGTCCATCTGATGAAACTAAAGATGAAATAGACTTCATTGTGTGTGCACAGCCAGGCATTGTACATGGCGTAAAAATAGTTGGCAAGATTTGCTGCAGGGACCATAGAATGGTAAGAGCTCGTATTCACCTAGATTTACAAAAGCGAAGGCCTAAACTGATACGCAAGAAACCAATTAATGAACTGGCGGTGAAAGGAAAAATGCAGGAATTCACAGAGTTTTGCTTCAGAATAGATTCGCAGCTTTAAACAAGGTAACCGATGTTAGCGTTGACACAATGAATGATAATCTTACTAGTACAATCAGAGTGTGCAATGAAAGTTGGAGGTACAGTCACTAGACCGGACACTGGCAAACTATCCCAAGAAACGAAAAATCTCATTTAAAAACAACAAACCATGATAGCCTCAAATGAAACCCACAAAATTGAGCTAGTGGAGCATTAGAAGTTAATAGGCGTAAGGTAGCCGACATCAGAAGGTATAACATGGAGAGAATTGAGCAGGCTGGAAAAGGCGGCACAAGCCTAAAAGCTGCAAAGGCAAACTTGTGCAAAGGTGAAAATGGGATGTGTGTATTAACAGAAAAGGAAGGCAATGTCATGACCAGTTTGGATGGGATAGTTGATGTGGTGGAGGAGTTCTACAGAGAGCTGTACGGAAGCTGAAACAACCAGAATAATATCGTAAGAAGCAATAATAGCCCAGAGGAATTCGACGTTCTACCAGTAAAAATCGAGGAAGTAAGTAGAGCCCTAGAAGAAATGCAAAGAGGCATAGTTGCTAGTGAGGATAAGGTATAACGAACTTACTGAAAGATGGCGGAGAAATTGTGTTAAACTGGTTACCTTATATACAAAGTGTCTCTTGATGTGAAGGGCACCAGAATCTTGAAAGAACACTAACATCATTTTAATCCACAATAAGTAGACGTCAAGAACTTGAAAAATTACAGGCCGATCAGCTTACTGTCCATTCTCTACAAACTATTTACAAAAATAATAGCTAATAGAATTAAAGCGACATTAGAGTTCAATCCACCAAAGGACCAAGCAGGATTTCTTACAGGCTACTCCATAACAGACCATATTCATACTATCAATCAGATGATAGAGAAATTCACGGAATACAACCAATGCCTATACATAGCCTTCATAGATTACGAGAAGGCATTTGACTCAATCGAGACATTAGCAGTGATGCAGGCACTACAGAATCAAGGCATCGACGAACCCTACATAAACATACTGGAAGAAGTCTACACTGGATCTACAGCTATTATAGTTCTCCGTAAAGAAAGCAACAGAGTCCCAATGAAGGAGGGTATAAAACAAGGTGACACGGTCTCTCCAATGCCATTGCGTGTTTACAGGAGGTTTTCAGGACCCTAGATTGAGAAGAGTTAGGGATAAGAGCTAATGGAGGGTGTCTTGGTAACCTGCGGTTCACTGATGATACTGCTTTGATGAGTAACTCAGGGGACAAATAAAAGCTCATTAAGATAAACACAATTACAACTGAACACAGAAAGCAGAAGAGTAGGTCTGAAAATTAATATGCACAAAACTAAAGTAATGTGAGACAGTCTTGGCAGAAAACAGCGCTTTGTGATAGGTGGAGAGATGCTGGGAGTTGTAAAGGAATATGTCTACTTAGGACAGCTAGTAACCGCGGAGCCGCACCATGAGAGTGAATTAACTAGAAGAATAAGGACGACGTGGATCGCATTCGGCAAGCATTCTCAAATCATGAATAATAATCTACCAATAATCCTCAAGAGAAAGGTATATAACAGCTGCATCTTGTCGGTGCTTACCTACGTAGAAGAAACCTGGATGTTTACAAAGAGGGTTCAGCCTAAATTGAGGATGTCGCATCGAGCAATGGAAAGGAATAGGATAGGTGTAACCTTAAGAGACAAGAAGAGAGCAGAGTGGGTCAGGGAACAAACGGGGGTTAAGGATATCATAGCTGAAATCAAGAAGAAGAAATGGACATGGAGCGGACACGTAGCACGGAGGCAGATAACCGCTGGTCATTGAGGGTTACTGACTTGATTCTCAGAGAATGCAAATGCATGAAGGGGAGACAGAAAGTTAGGTAGGCCCATGAGATTAAAAAATTCACAGGTATAACATGGCAGCAGAAAGCACAAGACCGGGTTTGATTGACGGATTACGGGAGAGGCCTTTGCCTTGCAGTGGGTGTAGTCAGGCTGGTGATGATGTTAACCAACTCGTTTTTTGCCAGGTGTACAGTCGGAATCGCACTTGTCTAGAGCAGACAGTCTGCCACATGAGCCACCGTTTTTTTCGCGAAAGCATGGACAGGGAGACAGACATCGTGCGCTCATAGAGTAACAAGAGAGTCTTATTGTTGCACAACAATAATTGGGATCTGGCTAGGGGGCGCTTTCTTTCTTGAAAACTCGACACTGGCCACCTTCCTTTGAAGAATGACTTCGTGCTGATGGCATGCATGTCGTTGATGACCTGAAAAGGTCGGACGTGTGGCGATAATGCAAGGAAAAGAATATAAGATAGATTATTATTATTGTGGGACAAAAACATAGCCACACTGCATGCTAGTTCCTTACTCTATATAACAGCATAACCAGAAGCTGATAGAGCAGCTGTGGACGGTGCCACAATCCACTGCCATATGCTTGACAACTCTAGACAACTTCCGACCGTACATCAAGCTTGCTAAAGTGACTCTGTCGCTTCTGCAGAGGAAGCTAGCTGTACCAATTTTACGGTATATTTATGAGAGAGCACTTTGTCGAAATGAAAGTGACTAAGTGCAAGAGAGGAAAATCTCTACAGCTTAGAGTAACACTCTTTCGTCGTGGTGGTCTAGTGGCTAAGGCACTCGGCTGCTGATCCAAAGGTCGCGGGATCGAATTCTCGCTTCCGCAACTGCATTTTCGATGGAAGTTAAAATGCTGTAGGCCCGTGTGCTCAGATTTTGGTGCAGATTAAAGGACACTATGTGGTAGAAATTTCCAGGGCCCTCTACTACGACATCTCTCATAATGATATGGTGGTTTTGGGACGTTAAACCACACAGAACAACTACAGCTTAGAGTAACACTCGCTGCTACAAACCATTGTCTACAGATATTGTCCCGCAGAAGATCAAGTACAAGGACTACCTGCGGCTTGTAAAAGACGCCGAGACCAAAGAACAGCTCAAGGAGAAGCAAGCCGAGGTGTAGCCGGGGAAAAGTAGCAGCAATGATGATGTCATCTGCACATCACATCGCTGTAATATACAACAAGCCCTATCAGCTGTATTTTTTGTTTTTATTTTCTCAATAACCGAGGCAATTGTTGCTATTTATGCCTAACAAATAAACATGTTTTCTTTTTTCCTTTGCTGTCCATCTTTACATCATGTCCAACTGCAAAGAGAAAAAAAAACAAACTCACATTTAATACAGGTGCATCTGATAATGCATATCTGAAGCCTTGATACCAAAGCAAACTGCTGAAGCAATCTTGGTTTCAAGTACATACAGCACCAATTCGACAACATAAACAAAGACACCCTTGTGCTGTACACTTTTAAATAAACCTCGCCAAGTAGCCCATGCGATCTCTTCTCTGGTCTAGTTATTCAAACGTCTTGCACTGACATTACTAAGCAAAATTACAGGCTAATATTGGCAACAAAGATGATGTTTCCATGGCAGTTCTCACCTTGTTGCAAAGAGGTGCAATTGTCTCGCTGACTAAAAAATTGCTGACTGTGATGTCCAAATTAAAATGGATTAGTTTTTAATGCTTGTTCGAGAAGGGGATGCCCCTTGCAGCCGAGTCTAACGAGCCTGACTGAGCCAAACGGTAAATACTCACAAGGTCATCTTCATCCTTTGCAGGCTGTTCCTCTTTGTCTGCATTTTGCTTCTCAGTAGCGTAGAAATTCTCCACTTCACCATCTGGCCATGTGCTTCGATCGCATTCCTTCTTTGCAATTGGAGGCACAGCTTCTGCATACAGGAAATGAACACACACATCGTGACAATATTTGACACAGCTGGTGACACAGGTCATCATAGATTTAGATTTACAGAATGAAGGATGAGAAAGTAATGTTTTATGTAATTAGGTCAGCCAATGAATGTTTATAGATTTTCTCATATTTAGTAGACTCAAGGCTCAGTGGCACCTGCCACCAAACCATTTCATTCTATCCGGCCGACCAGAAACAAAAATGCATGCTAAGGTGACATGGGCTAATGGCTGCTACAAAGCGCAGGATGCCTTCTGTTGCATGTAAGACAGTAGTATGAATAGTGTAAAAACCAGGAAAAATGGTTTAAAGTCAAGATAACTTGAACAATATTCATTCAGGTGAGTGGAACAGTTGGGTTCACAGTTAAAGGGGGAACACTTTCATGAGAACCATGTCCGCATTTCGCTCTCTGGCAAAAGCATAGGGGCCTAGATTTGCACAGGACTACCGCTGCTTCACTGTGCTGACTCCTTTTGATAGACTAGTGCCGTGCACAAACAATGTTTCTATATCTGCTTGCAGTTATGGGGCCTGCAATATAACAGCTGCTCATTAGAGTGTTCCCTTTAATAGTGCGTGCTACTGTACATGACGACCTGAGGGAAGGGTACTATTAGAAAATAAACCAGCACAGAAATATGATAGGCACGTCATGCTGACTTCTCTGTAATGAATGAAGACTTCTCTGATAATAGATAAAATGCAACGAGAAACATACGCGTCCATGTAACTATCTTATGTACTATGTTTAGTGTCAGTATGTTTTCGTAGCAATGTAATATATGTTTTCCTTGCACCATATTTGGTTATTGTAACATTAGCTTATTTTACACGTCTTTGTCATCGTCCCAACTGCCTTGTATAGGGTTCACTGGCCTCGTCAAGCTCAAGCTGTCTATCAACAGCTTTTAGCAAATGAACCTCTCCAAATCCTGTCTTTTTTCTGGGAAATAAAAAATGATTTGATGTGATTTGAAAGACTGCGTCAGTTTCAATTATAGGGCCACATTTATGTTCTCGTTGCCCGTCCACCCACAACGGAAAACAATGTTGGCAAAGGATTCCGCTAACAGAAAGAAATTGCTGTCGTTGATTCAGCTGTGTGGCATTTCAGTTGCTGCTCAAAGCAAGCTCTGCTGACTGAGTTACATGTATGCTCACCTTTTGCTAATAGATTCCAAACGTCATCCTGGTCCCCACTGTACAGTTCCTTCAGTTTCTTCAGGAATGTGTTAAACATGTTGGGATTTGATTTCTAAATAAAGAAACAAGAAGGCTAAATTTTAATTGGCAAAGCCGTGCGAGATAGCTTAACAGTGAGGGAATGCAGACTGTCATAAGACACATACATAATTTCATTGTTACTGAGGAAGATGGTCTATCGGCCAGAAATACAAAATCTTTTCCAACCCTGCTGTTAGAAAATGTGGGTTTTATTTATTTTTGACGACACATGCAAATGCTAAATTACATTAAACGGAACAATGATATTAAAGACACTTGCCACAAAAAGACACTTCTGCAAGAAATATTAGCAAAAACAAGCTAGAAGAGCTTTTTATAAATGACTCCCTTATTTTTTCAACGGTAGCTTGAACATGACCATTTATTTTCAAAAGTAAGTAAGTTGAAACAGATGACACACCTCAAGTGCAGATTCCCGGTACGCTCGAAGGCACTGCACTGCTTTGCCATGAGCTGCTCTCCCAAGGGCATCCTTGAACAACTTCAAAATGACTCCTTCCAGCTGCTCACAGACTATTGGAAAGACGACAAGGCACAAAAGTTGCGTGCAGCAAGGTAATGCCAGCAGCATTGGCTTCTATTGCAATTATATGCTTCTACGACAGAATTATTTGAGTAATGAATGATTTTTACATGTCCTACATTACATAGAAAGAGAAAAAAAAAGAGCGTACCTGATTTGAACTAGTACACTGATAAGTTCCTCAGTCAAGCGAGTGTGGCAACAGCAGTATTACGAAATGTCCAGGTGATTTGGAAACTATGTGTCATTAATCAGTATTTGCTCTTTCTGCTGCCTGTGTGCGGTTTTAAAGGGCAAATCATTATAGAAAAGTGTGTACGTGTTTCATATGTGCTATTCTTTCTTCATGCTTTACCTCTACCCAGGGGCGGCGCCAGGGGGGGGCAAGGAAGGGCTGGAGCCCCCCCAAAATTCTTGCCTGCCCCCCCCTATGCCCACCCAAGTGCCCGGAAGCATATATTGAAAACCTAGTAGGAGCAGAGCTAGCAACCGACGGCTTGCCCCCCCGGAGGAACTCACTTTTCGTGGTTGCCCCCCCAGTAAAAACATCCTGGCGCCGCCCCTGCCTCTACCCATCCTACCTCGCTGTGTTTATGGAAGTTTTATGAAAAGTGCCGTTTTAAATCCTTCTTTGGGACATGTACCAATCAACCTGCCTTTCACCTCTTGTTCATAAATTGAATACTCACAGGTGGCAGATACGCTTCTGAGTAGCCAATGAACATTTTGTCATGCTTCTCAAGCTATGCCACTTACCGTCTGAGTAGGAGTGATCTTTGCCAGAGACTAGTTTCTTGAAATCCTCTACAGGGTTCACCACATCCACCTTGAATAAAGAAGGAATACACTTGTAACGTACTAAACACTTCCAATTCGCATACAATGTAAAATTTTTGCAACCACTGCTTTGCTAGAAGCATTGTAAAAAATCATAGCAACATATAAGTTAGTACTGATGCTACAATGAATATCTGCCACAGGTCTAATCAAATTATGATTGGCCAACTGTTGGATTGTTTTGCAGAGAACTCTAGGGACAGAATAAAAAATTCCATTGTGAAAACAAGTTTCTGATCTAGTTTTATCAACTACATTATTATATGCTTCTAAATTTGCTCTTTCAAATGTTTGCTTTGAAATTTCAAGTTCCGATTTTATTTTTTATAATGTATAGCATATACTCCTGTACAGCACAACGCATTGACATTTTCCATCAACGGTATCTGTATGACTCACGATTATAAATATTTACAGGGACACTAAATGCAAATGCTGAGTCGACTTTGATTGTTCAAATAGCGTTCCAAAAACATCTCAGTGCTTTTTTCGTGCCAAGGAAGTGCCTAATTTGAAAGAAAAGAATTTTTTTAGGGGTCTGCACAGTTACCACATTTCAAATCGCCTGCCTGAAGACTCAACAGTTGCCTTGCCAAACAGTGTTTGCCTTTACTGCCTGGCAGCTGACGCTACAGTTTCTTGCGCATACAACAAAATGATAGCCATCAATGCCATCGACTGATATGAGACGGCGCTCAGCTTGGCCAGCAGCAGCAGTGCAAAAATAATGAGAGCCACAGCAGCAACAACCGTCAAAGTTTGTCGCTATGAGTCTCGAGGCATGGCACTGAGTGTAGGGCCAGTGGAAAGAAACGCTGGTTTCTTTGCAGTAGCTCTAGCTGCGTACACCATTCGGGCATGGGATTTTGCTGTGGGATTTTGTTGAGCGATTTTCATGAGCGTGCAAAGCACATGCAGCAGCATGGAAAGAGACATTTAAGACGCGATTGTGTAAGTGGGGCCTAACCTGGTGAAAATGGAGCTTTTAGGCCACCCGGGTCGTTCTCCATAAAGCCAAGAAGTCATTTTTTCCATAAATCAGACACATGAGTGGCATTCAAATTATATCTTATAATGCATGGAATTTTTCTTTTCTATCGTGATGATTCTGATTGTGATTAATTGTACTCAAGGTTCTTCATGTCACCGGAGTCGCCCCAAAATGTCCCACTCAAGGGCGCAAATTGTGTCCTACGTTTACCTTAATTTCTCGACTAGCAGAGCACTGCTGTTGATGATACTGACAGTGTAGACCTTCTTTAACGCCGAGCTTTCACTCCTACATAGGTAAATTGTTATTTGCCTTTGGCGTCCCTTTAAAGCTTCTGCTTACCTTTGTTGTTGCCGTCGCAACCAGGTCTGCCATGCTGACATCGGTACGAGCCCTTTTAGAGGCAGGCTCATCCGAGTTTGAGACATGATCCTTGCTTCTACAGACAAGAGCAAGATTGTCAGTGCAATCTGTCAGTAGTAGTGGTTAGTTGTAGACGGTAAGTTTGGTAACTAAATCTGTAAAACACAACACATGTATCATGATGTGGACTTAATGCTTAATTAAAGAGTGATCTCTCGATTTTTTTTTTTGCCTTGTCATAGCCAGATTTTAGTCACACGATCTCTTGATTCTCTTTTGCCTTGTCATAGCCGGATTTCAGTCAAAGATTATTCTATGCTGGCTCTGATTTCATTTTCTTTGTGTTATCCTCACTCCTAACTGCTTTAAATAATAAACACCACTTACAATGGGTAACTGCTTTAAATAGTAAACAACACCAATTACAATGGGCAGAAGGCCTCAAGTGGTATTCATAACCAGTCCGTGTGGCATCTTGAGCTACAGCCTTCCCTTCAAGACTTAGCAAGTATGTATACATGAAACAAACACGGCACTGACTGGTCACTGGGTCCAACTCCATTGTCTTGGGGCACCTTTACAGGAGCAACCTCCTCCAAGGGAAATGCAGCTGCAATTTTCTTTAGTACAGGCTCTGCCAGTTCCAAGACCTGTTGAAATGAGAAACGCAGTTGCACTTCATATTAAAGATTAATGCCACACGAAAGCCCCTGCGATAAATTAAAAATACATAAACTGTTCGTATGAGAAAACATATGCAAGAAATGCTAGAAACTGTCTGCTCGGGCAAGTCACAGACAGAAAAACAATATTGTTGCCCTCAAAGGTAATATCTCATGTAAGAACTACTGCAAGCAGACATTTGTAGATGATGACTGAATTAATTTGTGCATTGATTTATTGTATTTTTTAGTTTGTTGAGAATCCTTATAGGCTAAAATCTGATTAAATAGTAAGAGGCATGGCCAAGAAACCCAGTAAGCATGTCGTGGTATGATATGAACCAGTGTACAATGTATTATTTAGAAATGATGCTGAAAAGTTCTTTAGGTGTGCTGTTTGGCTGCACTGAGCCAACCAGTAATGATTACAACATGGTACAGTAATAGTAACGTGCAAGCAGATACCATTTGCAAAAGCATAACATCTCTCTAGTCTCAATCATAAAAGTTGTAAGCATGTTTCTTTTCCTTTTTATTTGAAACGATTGCTGGCATTTCCAAAAATAGTTCAGACGGGATGTGACGAAATGTGCTCGAAAGCTGGGCTTGCACGAATATTCAAGTATTTTGAATATGCGAATGAATATTACAGCATACAAGTTCACTTTATTTTGAATTTAGATTACTGGAAAGTACGAATACTTTGAAAAGAACAAATGAGTGTGTATGGGCCCGCGTGTAACCACCCTCCCCCTCCTTAAAGGTGGCTTCAGTGTTGTGTAGGGATGCTTTGCCGCGAATACAGCTACCCAAGAAAACTCCGCACTGCTGCGAAGCCCCAATATAAGGTTACACGAACATATTGCCCTCACATACTACCCTTACATCAAATCGCCATTTTTTTTTAGCTTTAAAACCTTGCTATACTGGCTTAAGTGCACTAAGTATAATAAATTCTAAACCCAACATATTTTACAGGTTGTCACTTGCATTGTAGCGAAAGTCGAATACTGCTACAATTCAAAGTTGCTTCCGCTTCCTTTGAACAAAAAAGAATGACGTTTGCTCATGCCATGTTTCAATTAAAAAAAATACATATTGTGCGGGTTAGTTGGGTCGCAACGAATACCCTTGTTTTTTTTTTTTACAATATGCAATACATACCAATCGAATTCAATTCAAGATTGTTTGACCGAATCACTATTTACTTCACACGAGCCTACTGAACACATTGTCGAAACATTTTTACAATCAAACAGAATGAGTTTCGTTCAATGCAGTTAAGCCCTTCTCTTTGGAAATAGCTACTGCGTTTGTCTAAACTCGTGGCTCAGAATAAATGTTAGGGCACCTCTGTTACAAGTCGCTTGTTACAAATTGCCTGTACAACTAATGAGAGAACGGCAGTATTTCTTTCTGATGTTCACTTTCACATTGTAACTACTTTCTACTTCTTTGTTCTTCTTTGTGAGATAATGATAGGGTAGAACAACAGTTTGTGCACTAAAATTATTTGTAAAGCATTACAATGATGAAAGACGTCTCGTGATGATTCACTCACTGCCTTTGGCGTCTTGATGGCATCTGCGATGTACTGGGGCGTGGGAGGCAATGGGTTTTTTGGATGCATTGCTCTGTGTTGAATACACTGCAAATAATGAAATGATTACTTGGACAAGGCAAATAAAAATGTTAGAAATGTGATGAAGCATATTACACGTAACACCTATGCCCTACTCCTGCTTTCACAAGGCTACTCTTTCTTAAGGGTAGAACTACAGCCAGTGAGCGTAATAGGTATTGACTTGCTTACCTGATACAACCGCTGCAGGTATGGGTTCGATGTTTGACTAGACTTAAAAAGCTCTTCTGGTTCCCCATCTCTGCCAACAAAAGCAATGAAATATGAAGAACGGATCTCATAAAATCATTCCTTGGAACTGAACTGCAACTTGTCAAGTAGACTAGAAAGTGCAGCAGTGATACAGTAGTAGACATGACAAGAGGTAAAAAAAACATAGTAAAGAGAGTAGAAAAGCAATGACAAAAAGATAACATATTTGACCCTCTTTCATGTGCTCTCCACGGAAGAGAAAGCAAACTACAATGCCCACAATATGGCCACTTGGCATATTTAGATACATACTAATCAACATTAGACATGCTACTACAGTGCCATGATACTTTGAGCATTCCATGCCACTGGTCACAATGTTCACTGCCGAAGTTAATATTCCATACAAAGTTGGTCTATGTGTTACGTCATCTTACATGTCCACAGCTGTGAGGTCCATTGCAGCGATGAGATCATCAAACAGGGACAGCTGCGTGTCTGCAAATATGAGTTCAACTCACTTGATTTCAAACTGTGACATTTTTTTATATAAAGAAGAGCTTATCACTGATGTTGCATGCGCAATTTTACAAGATTCATTAGAAAAATCTGGGTAAATTCAGATTGTTTACAGAACTTGCACATTTTAAAGTTTTGAATCCAATACTGTATATGCTGTATGCACAACTGGGTACACAAGATGGTCAGCTGCAGGTGAATTATGGACCCAGCTGTTTAACGAGTGCACAACATGAAATATTCACAGACTGAAAGTTACACGTGATTGAATGTCACAGACTGAGAGTTACAGTGCTAATAAACCAAGAGTTCAATTTGAACTGTACAGATGAAAACAAAAAAAAAAGAGTGTTATCCATTTACATGCACCAACCAGTCAATATTAATTAAGTGTTCTTCTGAATAAAACTGACTCCTAATGGCAATATTCTGTAACTCTCCACTAGTGAACTTGCTACATATCTGAAATGAAATTGTCAACTACCAACCGTCAAAAACTGTAGACATTGCTCGATTAGCATGCTGAACAAAGCGAAGAGACATGCAGGATTGTTTTTTCAACCCCCCCCCCCCCACTTCATACTTCCCACATTACAGAAGTAATGCTTAATTGCGCTGCTCCGTGCACTATAAAAAGCAGCAAACTGGAATAAGAGCAGCAGCGTAAGGCTACTCAACAAGAAGGCTACCATGATCAAAGTTTAAACTGCCTACCTGTTGGGATATTGTCCTTGTTAGTGTCCAGGGGCAGAAACGTGAATCTTCGCAAGTCTTCCATGTAAGGCAGTTGAATGAACACGAGGCACTGTACAGAAGATAAGAAGACATGGCCAGTTTTCATGCTCGCCTGGGTATAATTGATTGTTAGTTGACGCACAGTGAGAAAAAAAAAAAAAAGAGGTGCACTCAGGGAATAACTAAGAAAGCAACAGCCTCAAACATTAAAGGTTAGCGTAAAATATCATTTTCGAGTGCAAATTATTATCCACTGTCTGCAAATGTGTCAAATTTGCACAGCATAATTCCAAGGCACTCTACATTCCAACACAGAAAATGAAGAAATGTTTTGTTTTGCACGAGTTTCAGTAATCATGCAACTAAGTAGCTAATTATCATTCAATCAGTCAGCTATCAATCTTTGCACAAAAAGAATGAAATAGTAGCTGTTTTGTTTTTTTTGTTGGTTGAGTTCATTTCAAGCAAAGAAGAAAAATACTCTTGATGTGGTTCCTGGAACAGTGCACGTCAACTGGTCGGCAAACTTGGTAGTGTTGCGAGCAAAGTGATCCTTTGCAGCATTATGCAGCATAAAGAAACTAAATGACTGGTATTTATCCACACCGGAATCCTGCACTAATGTGCACACCGCGCTTCAAGCTATTTAATTAACACATGGTGCATGACGTGCCTCTAAATTTGATGTGTACTATTGTACGCGTTGCCGCGAAAGGGGTTATAAACACTGGCTACGCACACAAACGAGCTACTGTAACGACTTCATAAACAAAGAGAAAAAGACAAGCTCAGACCACACGTTGAGGACGAGAAGATACATAGTTAGGAACACGGTGAATAAAAAAAACAGTGACAAAAGAAAGGACAAGTACTGAGCAAGAAGTGTTAACACACCTTTGAACTAAATTCAGAGTCGACAGTTTTGTTATTGAAGAACACAGGTGGACAATGAAGCCATGTTTAAGTTAAGGACATCGCTGACAATGCACAAGTGTCGAGAAGACAGTTTCACCCATATGCACGGCTATGCATTACACTCTATTTTAATCTGCAATGTATTGTTATACCTCGTAGCGTTCCTTGATCCGTGGGCTCAGAAAGCCCATTCGAGGTGCGCTCTTGTCAGAGAAGGCATACCGGACAATGGCCACCATCTTGGACTTCTTTAGGGCTTGGATCAGTGCAGAGAGGGCAGCACCAGCAGACTGCACATTACATATGCAATACAGCAAAGTACAAGCAAACAAAAATGGACCTTAAGTGCCCATTTTTTTCTTTTCTTATGAGAAACCTCTTTCTACAGCCCCAGCCAGTTGTTAGCAAACACATATGATCACATGGTTGTTCTAAGCTGCCATAGTACACTCAAACCTCGATAAAACAATCCCAGATATAACAAATGATCGGTTATAACAAAGTAAATGGAAATAGCTGTAATAGCTACGGTGCTACAAATATATGTCTGTAATAAATTTTCGGATATAGTGAAGTATTTTCATTATGGCAGGTGGGACTTTGTTATAGTGAGGTTTGAGTGTAATCAGCAACCTTTGCCTATAAACAAACTTGTGTTAGGTGAATAGCAGATTGCACAAGAAAATAAATAGCCTGAATTAAGAAATCTTTAACACTCACTGAAGACTGTGGGCAACCAGTATTCGAAATGTCAATCTGTATAACTGGCACTGCAGTGCGTTTGAGTTCGTATAGTCGCATGCATAGGTTGGTACCAAATGCCGTACTGCAAACACAGCGATATGTGCCATGCAATCCGTAATATTTCGTTCATCGTTTAAGAATGCGGCAAAAACCATTGGTATTGCATTTTCCTAATTGCTTGGCAAAAAATAAAAAAAAAAGCTTTTGCTATTTAGTAGGACAACATGCTTATACAGTCGATCCCAAATATATCAAACTTGAATATATCGAACTATTGGCTATATCAAACAGCTTAGAAATCATATTGAATTTCCTACGCAAAAGTACGGAACCTGTGCACCCGTATATCGAACTCCCGCACAGTGGGACGTTCGCTATACGGAACGCTGCATCGCAATGAAATTTAGAAAGTGCATTTTTTCTAGCAAATATTGATTCATTTTCAGCCGCATTCTAACAAGTACTGATTCGTTTTCACGCATAGGTGACGAAAAAAATGGTGCCATTTCATTGCGCTGATCTGGTTCGCAGCACTTGCGAGTGCACCGGTATGATTGGTACACGCTCTGCAGGTCCTAGCGCATGGGAATAGTGTTTTTCAAAAGGACCAACTGCCGACAAGACCAAAATGAGAATGCAAACTGACTCGGTGATCTCGTTGCAATGTTCACATTCCCTTCCTTGTTTGTTTGCGCACAATGGCATGCGGGCCTGAAAAGCATGGCCTTCGAGATATGCAACCTCGCGACGTATTATTAGTGTTTTCTGTTTTAAAATGCCTGTCTCGAAGGCTATAATTTTTTTAGCTTTTCACATCAAAGCACTTGAAAGCGGTGGCTGCCAGCTACAAAGGCACAATTGACATCGATATCGCCAACATGTTGATGGTGGAAACTCGGCCTTGTGTCTATTGCGCCTTGCGGACTTGTGTACTTCTCATCTTGTTCCTGATAAATCCTCATACGGGAGTTGGACTGAATGTTGACCCACATGTAGCGATAAAAATTATGGCTGGTGCTTGGAGCGACGTCTAGTAAAGCGCTGCCGTAAACTTTTCTTGGGTGCCACGTGACGACTTCGGGTGCGTCATGACCACTGACAACGGCGTACTGTGCCTCAGTGAATTCCGCGAATGATCAGCATTTCCGGGCACCATCTCGGAAATCAGTACAGAAGACGAAGAAGCTGTTTCTGACTGCATCGTTGCTGAGATCATGGCTGCCGTTGCCGGCGCAGTAGGAGTGTAGCCCTGCGGTTATGAATATGCCGCCTTTACTGCCGCCACTAACCAACCTTCCACAGCGCTACAAAGCTTGCATCGGCGTTCTGCGTCAATCAACGCTGTAGTGGCCAAAGGAGCTGAATTCGCTTAACTGAAAAGCTTTAATGATATTGAGGATGACTGGAACTTGACAGCGCGCAAGAAACAAGACAAGTTAACGAACTATTTTCATGCCAAATAAAGTGCAATAACTTGCAGTTCACATCTTGTTTTTCATTATACTGCGACGAATCGTTATGTTAGCTCTTGTAACGATTTCTGGGGTCTGAAATGCTATAATTTAGGCCTTAAATATGCATATTTTGTATTTTGAGCCTTCGATATATTAAACTATTTTGCAATTTCCTTGGAATTTCGATATATCCGGGATCCACTGTATTACCTCAAACAAGCTCAGTGCTATGCAGAGAAATGTACCTAGTCAATTTGAATTTAGACCATTAATTTTCGCAGAAGGGTTTTTTGAAGGGCTAGTTGGTACATGATACTGAGGGGAACAGCGCAAAAAACGAGACGGAGAAAGATTGAACACACAACACAAGCGCTGTGTCGTGTGTTCAATCTTCCTCCGTCCCGTTTTTTGCGCTGTTCCCCTCAGTATTAATTTTTAGTCCACCATTTTTTGCTCTTTAAAGACATAAAGACAAATGCCAAACTTTCAAGATGTTTTTACCACTTGTGCCCAAGGTATGCCAGGACTAAGATATGCATTACTCAATATTTTTTTCCCCCAATACCAAAAAACGGGGATTCATTTTAAGACCATGGCAGCTGTTTATGGTTCAAGGCAAAAGGCAAAAAATGACATGCTTAGATTTAGGTGCATGCTTAAGAAACCCACGTGGTCAAAATGATCCCAGAGTACCTCTCTAAAGCATGACTCATAGTCATAATGGGATTTCGGCATGTAAATCCTGGAAATTTAGCCTCGTGCGAATAGTAAATTTTAGGTTCGAAGCGAATAGTGATTTTTAAAAAAATTGAAGTAAGGCATAAGCTAATGTCATTTTTATAGTGCAAAGGATGTTAAAACAACTTTGAATAGTAGCATCATTTGACTTTCAGTAGAATGCGGCTGACAGCCTGTAAAATATCTTACATAAAATTTGCTATACTTAGAGCATATAAATCAATATAACAAGCCTTTAACTTTGAAAATGAGGAATCGATGGAAGGGTTATATGTTCATTTACCCTTGAGGTGGGGATAGTTTTAGCGCGAGAACAGAACGACGACAAAGATACAAGAAGAACATGAGCGCTTTGTCGTCGTCCTGTTCTTGTGCTATAGCTATCGTCATGTCATACCAACTAGCCCAAACTGCCACACTTGAGGTGGGGATTCGTGGCACTGAGGATATTCCCTGGACAGATGTATTCATGGCATAGCACCCCTCCACTGCAGTGAAACAACCTTCATAGGGGGGGGGGGGGGGGTTCCATGCGGACTAATACAATTGTGCACCCACTCGTTCATTTCGAATGCTTTAAAATGTCCTGCAATATAAATTCGAACCAAAGTGCATTAGAAGATTGTTATATTCGTTTTAATATCCGAACAAGCCTATGGAAGTTATTAGCCACAACAAAAGGCATATTTCCACTGTCATATTTCTGCAATATTTTCCAGATACATATTTATACTTTTAAATCTTTTAATACAATGCATCATATACATTGACTTACTAGCAATGGTTTGCAAAAACGTAGCCCACCTCATCTCCTTTTCTGGCTGCTACATATGAAGTCTTGTCACCCATGTAGTAGTGTCTTTTGATCTGACGAAGAGGGAAAAAAAAAAGGACGACGTCACGTTATACCTTTTCAAAGTTTTCTTCATGCTGAAAAACACATCACTCTTTACCAAATTTTTAATGCAGCAGTATAATTTTCAGAGACAATCAATGCACTAAACTGCAGGGATTCTAACACCTCTTGGAAAGTCATTAGCAGGATGTGGCACACACATTTCGCACATAGGCCACAGTAGGGTTCGCAACCATCCAGCGGTAGGTAGCGTTGTGCTCGCAAGCATTTCTCACCATTATCATCATCATGGTTAGCGCGGTAGAGTGACACCTGGTGGCAATGCTGACATGAGAATTGGGCGGTTCTCTTTGGCACATGGCAGTTGGCGCGTACGGTTGTCTGTTGCAGCAGGTTCGCAGTGGACGGCACCGCGGGTCGTCAGCCCTCGTGATGAGTCAAGCGTTGGTGATGCTGCCTTGCGTTTGTTGAGTGTTGTGAAATATTGTGTAAGGTCGTTTTAGCGTGTTGATCAATAGTGATGTATTAATTTGGCTGGCAATATCGTCATTTTAAAAGTAATTCAGTAAATGCGTTGTTTGGTTTGGCCCGACTGCGTCTAATGTGTCCGTGTTCCGAGAGCGGTGTGCCTCATTTCTAGGCCCCCACAAGACTTAGGTACTCTCAACTACAGCCCCAGGAGACCTTCAAACTGTTCGTGGCTGGTGGTTCTGGTTTACATAACAGACACCAGCAGCTATCAGCAAGTAAAGCCCCCGGAACTAATAAAGGCCAGAAATCGATCCCCATGTGATTGGGGTTTTTGCATATAATGTTGCTTGTACAGTTTAATCTGCCTGTAACGAACCTCCATAAAACGAATTCCTTGATATTACAAAGTTGTTTTATACAACCCCACTTGTATTTGGGACCTCTATGTAATGAAGTGGCAATGGGAGACATACTTGATCTAAAGAATTTTGGCAACCAACAACCTAGGAATTTTGCCACTTTGGCTCGATGATGCATCTTCTGCGGTTGCCCTGCTGACGACAAGGTGCTGACGACAAACCGCCGAAGACTGTGAAATGTGAACACTCATTAGTGCACGGGGGCCGGCGCCCCTCGAGCCGCTGCTACCGCCATTCTTGCCGCCGCAAGTGCATGCACAGATGTGCCCTTCAAACCAAAAACAAAAAAGAAAATGACTTGCATTGGTTGCTGTTAGGCTGCTGCAGAAGTCTCTAAACAGCACTTAGTTAAAGTAATACTAGGTGATGCCACTATAGAAACAAAAATCGTCCTCTGCACTACATATGAAGAGAACGTTTCCAAATAGTATTCCGTAGTATCCGTGCTGTTCACGCTTTGTTTTTAACATGCACACGTGCGTGGTTCACTCCATGTACATGGAGCGGCCTCCGACAACGTTCAGCTTTGCAATCTTTTTTTTTTTTTTTAATGCAGGCAACTGCCGAGAAGATGTCAGATTAGGCACTGAGGGAGACTGTTTGAGACCACGGTGACAATGATAATTTTAGGAGATTAATTCTTCATGCACTTTCCCCTCTAGCGCCCCACCGCAAGTTTGCTACTGCTAGACAGTGGCCTTCAAGATTAACTGCAGCTACACGACAGCGTGTTGTCAGGGCTAATCTTCGAGGCTAGGGCCACTGGATCATGGAGCAGCGTTGTATTGATGTCTTACAAATGTTCAATCGAGCCCGAAAGGAAAATCAGTTTTACCACGAGGGCCACGTAATAATGTGATAGCAACAAATTGTAATGTTATACAAAGTAAGGCTGGCAGCGAGCTCCTTTTGGTCAGATATCGTATAACTCTACAAAGTACTGGAGGATGAGAATACGGCTGGTCCAGGGAGAAATGCTCTTCTCGCTCGGTCTCTTCACGTCGAGAGCGCAGCAAATAGAAGGGGATATGAGCTGTGTACTAATGCTTGCAGAGATAGTGCTCATGTGCTATCTCTGCAATCAGGTCATACCTTCAGAATCAAAGTTCACTGTTGCTGCTCAAGCCACTCCCCCCACCCCTTCCTCACATTTTTTATGCTCATTCAATATGGACAGGCGTTTTCTTTCTGCTTGAGTAGCGTTCAATGACAGGTCTAACACGTGGGGAGATGTTATTGCATGTGCCCTCTGAACAGCAAAGATGGGCCAGATTGTTTGACCTCTGCATCAGCAGCGCTCGTCGCTGCCGCATGCAAGCGTTTACGCGCGAGTCAAACTTACTATGCGTAGAGGGGGGGGATGCGATCAATTTGTTTATACAGAACACATGACAAAAACTCGTCAGGAGTGTCCATATAATTGATATTGCAATAAAAACACAGTTTTTCACTGCTAAATAAATGTTTTGGGTGAGCTCTGCCTTCAGTTTCTCTTTTGTTAATTAGTGCATTTCTTTTTTGAATTATCGCAATGAAATAGCATCTAACGAAAATTGGTTTGTAACAATTTTTGGGGGAAATTTGTCAATGTCGTTATGTCCACGTTTAACTGTAATTCAAAAAACACTTTACATTGCTAGTCAGCCACATGCAATATTGTTCTGTCTTTGTTCAGTCCATAAATTTTGAGTAGCACACCACAATAACGATAAATTAATTAGCCCAGATTAATCCACAGTTAACTCACATTGGCCTCATCGGTGAATCCAAGTATCTGGAGACCCCGGCCGGAACCTGCCTTGCTTCCCTCCATGGCCGCCCTGTTCTCGTCGGTGAATGGAACCAGAGTCGAGCCGTATCGGTATGCCGCTATGGTGCCATCTTTCTCTACCTCCGATTCCTTCTCGTCGTTGCGGTAGTAGACAGTGTCACAGCGCACAGGCGCTGCAGGACGTTTCGCAACACACTGTTTCCACGATTTGGGCTTGACCTCCACTACCTGTGCATAACAAACGACATCAGTTGAAGGGACGACGGTGTTGACAATTTTGTGTGAACATATTGAGCCAGTAAAGCATGTCCTATCAATCACTTGCAGTCTAATTCAAGCTCTCTACATCAACTGAGTAATATACAACACTTTAAACTTGTCTGGCCTGTGCATTAATTGTACTTTTGATTATGGTCGTTGAAACAGGCAGTGAAGCTACAGGAATTATGCATGGGGCAATCCATTAATGTTGCTGCGTTTTCTGGCACTCCTGAAAAAAAAAAGCAACAAAACATTTGTACAATTTGATATTTCTGACCCAACTATTATAACATTTTTCCAGTTTTCATCAAGTTTTCTTTTGGTGACTATACAATAACAAACTGTTTTGGGCAAGCGTGCAACATTCCTTGACATATTTGGAAATCGGCAGAGGTAGGAATGGACAAACACAAGACAGAAGATATGAAATAATTCACTTGACGGAGGACCATGGCCCCTTTCCTAACATGGCAACAATTCACGAACAGCGCAGATAAAATCCCACTATTGAAGAACACTGGAAACATATCTTGGTAATTAACAGTGTCACCTCCACCACCAAACAACGTCACCAGTCCATCAATTTACCTTGATGTACGAAGAGATTGGGATGGAGATGTCAGGCCCTATTTCGAGGTTGGCATTCCAAGGTGTAGGCCGGGTGCGCTTCTTCTCATACGACATAAGGGCTGGCATGGCCTGACTATATTAGAGCAATAAAGAAAGAAAAGCCAATACACCAGCAATTTATTCTCACCAGTAATTCAGATAAGTATCTCTACACTTATCTTCAACACTTCATGTAAATAGCACCATTTATTGTATAGCATATCAACCATGAATATCAGTGGCTTGAAGGTAGTTGATGATCCTCGTGTAAAATTTCAAGAGACGTATACTTTATGTCAATGTTTTAGATTACCGCTGCTCGCTTGTTACTACAGTACACTTATACTTGCTGACTTCGGCCATACTATGCCAGTGGAAAAAAAGAAAAGGAGAAGAAAAAGAACAAGAACTGGGAAGCCCATGCTAAATATTTTACAGGTTGTTCAATATTGTTTTGCTTTGCATTTTAGCACCAAGACAGTAGCTTTTACTGTTTATAAGACTAACTATTTAAGGCATACCTAAATGTGTATGAGTCACCGTTGACTGCTTCCAAAATTCTGCCAACATATTTCACGGCTTTCTGCTGGCCTGCAGACAGCTTTCCCAAGTCATCTCCGATGTTCTGAACATCGAATGGAGAGCTGAAAAGACAAGAAAGGTGAGAACCACAGTTACCAAGGGCATCTACCAGCTTGATCAGTTTGTAACACACACCTTTAGTTGTTTTATGTTATGATTTGCAACATTTACTGTAATATGCAACAATCTTAGTACTTGAGCCAGCAAGTTTTAATTACAAAGATCTGTCAACCAACTGACCTATGTACGACTGTTAACTGGGCAAATTGAAACGTAACAAGCAGAAGTGACAAGTTAAGAGAGGGAGAAATGCCACCAGTCAGGAAAAAACAATGCATCACACCTAGGCTTGCTACACTCGAATTTGCTATCAAAATAAGAAGTCCTTGCTTTTAACTACATACGCCCTGTCATGTTGCGATGCACAATAGTTCAAGTGCGCTCACGAAAGTTTCAATTCTTTTCTGAACTAGAAGCTGCAGCAAAAGCTCACTCACACAATTGTGAGGGACAGGTCAGAGTTCTTCATCCCTTCTGCAATGATGCTCTGCTGGCTGTCGTTGAAGGTTCCGCCAAGGTTGGATAAAAGCACCACACGCCGGCTGCTGAACTTGAGGTTCTTTGTTTTGTCAACAATAAGATCGAGAGCAACCACGATGGCATCGACAACTTGGGTACGTGAAGTCAAGGGAAATGAAGGCAATTCTGCGTCAGCAATCGCTATGCATACGCCAATGAACACAGCATGCCAGCCTGTCACCGTGCAATTTTTATATGTAAATTTAAGTGATGGCAGCCTCTGAGTCGCTGCATACCGCATTTTTTCAATTACGATGGCTTACTTCAGATGAGCAGCTTAGCAATAATCACTTAAGTTTTCCTAAGTTAATCATTGACGGTACAGCTTTTAATCAACATTACAATTGCTGAAGAGTGACATTTTTTTTACAGATGTAACAATCGAGATAAATGGCAAACACAGCACAACATAAATTACACTCACACTTCACTAAGGATAGAAGGGCATGTCACACAATCTTTTTTTCAACCTTGGTGTTGTTTTTCTTAGTTAAAATAATTATTCTCACATAATCATGTCTCCATAGTCAGGGATAATGATTTTAGTCTATATAATATAAAGGAACACATCAAAAAAAGAAAAAGCTGTACGATGTGAGCGTGCTAACACCCTCTGTAATGTTGTTTGCACCTCATGGTGCACATGTCTCGCGCATAAGCTGCATTCAGGAGTGACAACTATCGAGTGGTGTTGTGCTCGCGAGAGTTTATCCCCACTATCATCATCATGGCTAGAATGGTAGCGCCGATGGCGAAGCCTGGCAGCAAGCCTTGCTGGTGGCAGAGGAGAGAGAAGCGGGCTCTTTGGCTGGTGGCGGTTGGCGCGAACAGTTGTCTCTTGCGGTGGGCCTGCGGTGGGCGGCACCGCGGGTGTCTGCCGTGGGCTCTCGTGGTAAGTCAAGCGTTGGCGAAGCCGCCTTGAGGGTGTTCAAGGCTGTCTTAGCGTGTGGGTCAGAACTGATGTATAATAATTTAGCTGATGATATCATCGATATAAAAGTTGTTAAATAAATGTGTGTTATTTCGTTCGTTCCGACCGCATCTGCTGTGTTCGTTCACTCCAAGAGGTTAGTGCTCTCCACTTTCGAGACCCCACAACAAATAGATTACCCCTTTCTACAAAAACAGAACATAATTTTATTGTGACAGAATCCTTACAAAGCCAAAAGTGTTGCAGACACAGAATGAGAGGTGCCCTTATGCCGATTTTCTCGCATTGTTGGCATGCGTGAGCGACTCGGAGATGAAGCGTGTTGTTAGAGGTCCCGATATCAACTAGTTGGCCAACTCAGTGGACCGGTTTCCCTTTCCTCTCAGTGCCTTTTTCGTGCCTTTGTTGGCAGTGCAGAGGGAGTAACTAGAATGTTATTCTCAAACACGCTGGCAACGTTACAGCTGCAGCTTGGTGCAATTAGAGCTCACCACAACGTCAACTAGCCAAGGCATTGTGGGCATCAAAAAGATCTAATTGGGTCTATTTAGCAGTTCATAGGTAAAGACATGCATTACTGTCTGACGTAGCGAGAGACAATTGGTGGACCCAGAGAGACAGCCCTGAAGCCTTTTCCTAGCCCCTTGCCCATCACAGCATGATATGACCCTGACAACGATCTAAAGCCGAAATCAATTGCCAAGGATACAGTCGCAAACATGCTTTGTTGCCTCAACTTCCACAAGCTTTTCCAACATGTCGAAGCTGACTGGCTGCAGCCCGCATAGGACATCAATATTCTGGTACTCATCATCGCTCGACAGGCTGTTGTTGGTGCGCTCGCTGCCACAGATCACAACTGCAACCTCGTCTTTGGACTCCGAGAAGATCTGCGCATCAGCATAAAGGTGACCTTAATTTGGTGTAGTTCTTTCATTGAGATAGCATAGGTTCATTTGATGATGCAAGCTTTAAGATTTCGTCATAAGACCCACACTTCCACAGTTTTTTAATGAGTGAGCCGGACATTTGTCTACTGTCTTGAAAGTGTTCCCACTTCATTCATAGCTTTGTATTTATTGCAACTGCCACTGTAGTGGGTGACAGTCAAAGAATGTAGCAGCAAGCATGCCACTCCTTAACTTTTGAGAACTTGTACAAACGTGATGTGACAGCAAACATTACCTTCCCTCATTACTTAAAAGTCGTGGGGGAGGCAAACTGCTTGTAAAGGGGCCCTGCAACACTTTCTGAGCATAGTCAGAAAATGCAGATTATCGGTAGTCAATGCTCCCGAGAACACGCAAGACAAATATACGGGCCACTGGCAGCCTGGTAAATTCTCAAAGATTTCAAAAGATCGCTTTCTCTTCTCTCGTCGAATGATGCTATATGCTAAATAATCATGGCGTGATAGGCCAAAGTATGGTTGATTTGAGCATGGCACGCTTGGAGGTTACTGGAGCCACTGTGGAAAGCAGTGATGTGTCTACAGGTGGTGTGGTGGTGGTGGTGAAAAACATTTATTTACAAGTAAGAGAGATAGGGGCGGTCTTAAGGCCCGACCCTGTATAAACTCTAGGAGGAGTCCCTAGTCAGTGACCTCTGAAGCTTCCGCGGTGGCACGCGTCCTGGCCACGAGGGCTCTTTGACCCTCCAAGGCCGAGCAGGACAGCCTCCCAGCTCTCTTGTGTGAAGGGGAAGTGATTGAGGGGACCGCCGGGTTAGACAGGCATGCCCACACCATGTGGAAAGTATCCGCAAGCGGATGATCACAGTGTGGGCATTCCCCTGAGAAAGCCGGACTGAAACGCCTAAGCATTGCCGGGCACAATACTGTGTTGGTGTAAAGGCGTAAGAGCCAGCGCTTGTTTAGGCCCGTCGCCAGGGGCGGAAATCGGAGCCTGTTCGAGGCAATTGCACTGAAAGTTGCGTGTTCAAAAAAAAAAAAATATGGGAGAAAAAGTGCTCAAGATCATGAGGCGCACATGACGCAGTGACGTACCTTTTTTACTCATGCCATCTCTCTCTGCTTAGCTTCCAGTGCTTTCGTCCGGACAAAAGTAGAGAGAACGCAATTGCAACATGCGACAAAGCTTTATAACTCCGCGCATACTAGACGGCTTCTAAAAATGTTTGCAGTAGTGAACTATTGAGTCAATAAGCTCCTTTAATGAATTTATTCCACGGCTACTTGGAAAAGTGTTGCAGGGTCCCTTTGATGTAGACATCTCTCAGGAAGTCACATTTTGGAGCATTAAAGCAATATATTCAGCATGTTTCCCTTATTTGTCTATCTCCCTTCCTGCAGTGTAGTTTACTATAAAACGAACGTACTCAATCTTCAGGTTATCCAAAAGTGTATATGTAATAAGGAAGTTAAGAGTGGGGCCTCCTTCATACTGTAAAAAGGTACTGCCATTCTTTCACACTGCTACTGCATGTCTTCTTAAATACTTTCCTTACTTCAGCTTCTCAATTTTTATCCTTCTCTCATTAAATAATATTCAAAATCAGTCTTAGGGACTGAATGACTAACTTTGGAACCTTCATATCAATGATAGCAATGAATCAGCTCAGAAATTTAAGCAATGATGCAGGATATGTCATGACACCTGAAAAGTAAACAGAGTGCATTTTTTTTACCCTGCGCTGTATCATGAGCTCAGCACATGTTTTTGCTTCTTGAAGGTCTGTTGGGCCATCAGGCGGGCCTTGGTTCATGTGGGGGCCAACATCCAGGATGATGGCGACAGCTTCCTAAAAAGTGACAGGCAGTACAGATCCATAAATGGAATGAACAGTGGGCAGAGATGACTGATCGAAGCTTTTATTGATCTTGATTCGACACAGCGAAGGTGCACGGTTGGGAACTACGTGAACAACGGTGAGACGTTGAAACTGGAGTGCGGTTTTTTAAGCACAGCTCGAGAATTATCGAATAGCGGTTCACACAGCCGTGGCAGCCAAACTAAACACTATTACCCCTTCCACACTGCAATCGCGACAAACATCGGACCCGCGGCAGCAACTGAAACTTCAAACTGTCTTTGATCACCTGTCCCGCCACCAGGTATTGACGATGACAGAAAGAGATCACGCCGCCAATTCCAACTGCCTTCGGTAAGGCAAACATGTGTAGCGATTAGTCGCTTCCAAACCCGTTGCACTCGGAGCGCAGTTTTTGTTACCCTGCGCACGGTTTGCGCGGCCATTTTTAAAGGCATTTTTAAAGGTGTGTTTATCAACAAGAACGCGCGCTAAAGCGCGCGCCGGTTCTTCTCACGAGGTAAAAAAGAACCGCACATTAAAAAAAAAACTGCATGCATACGGCGTCTAAGTGTGCCATGTATTGTGAACGATATCCTTGTTTTGTTGCTATATGCAGGATCAGCAACGCAACAGCGAGCAAAATTAGTACAATTTGACCACAATTGCATTCTTACCTTATTTGCCGCCATTGCGCCAGTGTTTTATAAAACTGGACAGATAACTAACCGACTCCTTCCTTGGCAGCATCTTCTTTAGTCTTTTATGTGACAAAAAGTTGTGAGACATGAACTACATAAAACTTATTTACACTATTAAATAAGCAAGGCTAAAAATACAAATTCGTCGCTAAACAAAACTATTTCTTTGAGTGAAATAGATGGCAGCAGCTACTACACTATATCACCCTGAATACATTCGGACTCGTTTGTTCAGTTTCAGCCAATCACGCACAAGTTGCGCAAGCCATACGGCCATACGCGAGAGATCAATTGAATGGGGCCTTGTAAAATCACACCAAAAGCATTCGCATCAACGTTCAGCAGCTGCGAAAGCATTAGCGACGCGTAAAACGTTAGACTGTGTTGCCTAGCGCGGGTGTGTCCATAAGTCCACACGGTACTTCACGTGCCGTGTGCAATAAACCGGTGTGGCACGCGCGGGACGCGGGGGGCGGTGCCAGTGCTCATTGCGCTCGTTGATCCTTGCGCATCACCGGTCCGTCTCCCCCCGTCTGGGTAAGCGCCATACAAGCTAGCTGTTGCGCTCTGTGTGCCTTCGGGCACGTTATGCTTGTTCTCGCTGTAGTATTTCGCACGCCTTTCGATATTCTCTCTAGGCAGAAAACGCATCGTTTAGTCGTTTCACGGCCGGAGCGATCGCATTTCATTTGCACTCGATCCCACATTCTTTCATCTATTTGTTCCTTTAATTGTTTAATTATCGGCGTTTTTTTTTTGCGGCTGTACGTATTCCGAGGTTTTGTCTTTTTTTTTCTGATGAAAACTTTCATCGCGGGATAAATTTTTGAAAAATTATATCTTCATGTTGTATTAAATGAGCCTCATTTAATCGTGTGCGCCAATGTAATCAATAATACCGGGGCCACGCGTACGGTGCTTTATTAATCGCCATTAAGCCCGATTAGGATCAAAGTTTAATCATTGCCCCTTCCAATCGGCAACTCGCGTGAAGGGAGCCAATCACGATTGCAAGAAATTCGATCCCGACGGGGCCCAATCGCGATCGAAGGTGACGCGTGTGATACCTGCGTAAACCGGGAAACAGCGCGCCGCTTCAACGCACGGAATGATATTACCTAAATACATATCCCACGAGTTGTGCGTGTGGCAGCCACGGATGCGCGAGCTGCCCCGATTGCGAAGTACCGCGGCTGTAAAGAGGCGGCATCGCGTTTATTGCCGCAATTGCGAGTCGCATTGCACGAACCGCGGGGGCACTGCACAGTGTTTCTTTATCGTCACGCATGTCGTCACATAACGGCCGTGCTGTTTACGCGCGCGCGCAGTTTCGACCGGCATGACGTGGCTGCATGCTTCGTGCGTCTGCATGCATATGCTGCAACTGAATGAGTCGTATGAGCCCTGCATATCCGCCACATATCAGCAGGAGGCGGAACTTTAGTCTCCCTTTGAAAGCTGCTACATGGACGAAAATTCAGCCGAACTATATATATATATATATATATATATATATATATATATATATATATATATATATATATATATATATATATATATATATATATATATATATATCTGTACAGCCGAGATCGTCACACAAATTGTTGGGTGCACACATAGTTTTTTTTTTAATTGTGTGCTTGGAATAATATAAGGCAACACCATGAACTTCAAGTGAATGTTGCTCAGGCTGACTGATGCATCCAAGTAAAAACCTGTTGATGCATGAAGTAGCTCATAATTTTTATTGGGATGTTCAAATTTTACATTAAATTTAGCAAGCGATATATTTAACCATAAACACATAAAGTGCCTTTTGCTCCAACTATTATTTAGTGCAGAAACAATCCAATAAAATTTTACTGATATTCCTTTATATAAAGATAAGTCCTGGGCCAAGCGTTGTCGTACATGAAAGCAACTAAAATTAAAACCCCGTGAACTCATGCATGAGACATAAAATATGTGATGTTTTAAGCCATGCCAAACTTACTTGTGCCTCACACTACAGTGAACAATGTCAGTGTCTATAGGGGCCTATCAGCTGATCATAGGAGTGTACCTGTTAGGTGCTCTGCATAAGTGATGCACATCATGATGAGTGAAAAGGTATGTGTCAATAAAGATGTGTCTGTGTAGATCAACCAAAAGCATGGGAGCACAAACATAAAGCAGTCGCAGCTCAAGATGGTCATTCACCCCATTGTTACTGGAGATAAAATTGTTAAAAAAGGTAAAGAAGGCAACCACTTGAACGTAGCACAAAGCCACAAGGAAATCCCTAAAGATTTCTTTGTGGCTTCGTGTTACATTTGGGTGGTTGTCTTCTTTCCCTTTCTTAACTCTTCTGCTAACGTGTGGGTTTCTGCAGAACTAATTTGCCAATAAAATTGTATTCCGCTATTCAATTGTTGATCAGTGATACAACCCAAGGTGAAACGAGTTCAGGACAGAAAAGAACATCAGTTGTAACTAGATTTACTTGAAGCAGACAGATTTGGTTGTATAAGAGATGGCCAGGTGTGCGGGCAAACTTGTACGAAATAGCCTAACAAAGAATAAAAACTTGTTTTTTTCAGTCATGCTCTAAAAATATTGGAGCATGATTGCTCCAGCAGGGTCACTGGCACAAGTATCACATTGATGAAGTAAGCCTCCACTGATTCTCGTGCCAAGAAACTGTTGCTTTTAGAGCATGCAAATATTGGAAAGACGGGGCCCACACATGCAGGAGTCTCAGTGGCACGTTTTCCTGTCCTGAACTGCTTTTGCCTTGCGTTTTGTCTTAATCATACTGAAACTGAAATAAATATCCGTGGATGATGAAGCACAAGTAGAAGCTGACAGACATTCGCAAACTAACAAATGAATTCATTTAAAACATCTTGCGTCCATGTCTGACAGCACACATGGGCACAAGCATTTGCGGCAGTATCCCACACTATAGCGAAGGCCCTTTATCTATCCTAAAAATTCAAACTCTTTTGTGTACATTAATAGAGAGTTCACTAATGCACTTGTCTGGACCAAGCTTTAAAATCACAGGCACTTCCAATATTTTTTGTGCCCTTTTTTTTCTTTGGCACACTCCAAGACTTTTGTCTGCTCAGAAAGTGGCTTGCATTTAGCACATGGCCTACAATGTGCCATCAAGTGTTGTTCATTATCTTTACTTGCAGCACACGAATGCTCAAGGAGGCACTTATTCAGGCATATTCCCATTTGGCTCACAGACTCTGCTATAGCTCAGTGAAATTTTGTAGACCAGCTACACTTTGCATCCTACAAAACTTTTATTTGCGGTTCGTGCCGCAGCTAACCTTCCTGAGAGCATACATGTGGGACAACTATAATGCTGAACAAAAATTTTCCAAACCAAATTTCGTTGCCACTTTCTTAATACCATGTGAAAGTTTGTGGACGTAGGGCAAAACCACAAATCCTCTCCTTTCTGCTCCTACTGTGTAGTCACCACAATACGCTGCACTACGCCTACAAGTGCTCTTCAACAGTAACTCTGCTATGGCCCTTAGTAGAGCCGCTGGCAAATCTGCCACCTGGGAGGTGAGACTGTCCTGGGACTGTGTGGTGGCTGGATTTAACGAAGGATGACCTTAGAAAAGATGTCCTTCTTGACAAGCTTTTAGTGACAAGAATTATAAGTTGCAAAGAGCCGTCTTAGACTGTGGCTAGATACATCTGTGATCTCGAGGCTTGGTCCAGATAATCTCATTAGTGAACCCCCTTGTTTATCTACATAAAGAAGAGCTTGAATTTCATGGTAAGGGGTCTTGAATATATCGTGTAATATCGTGAGTACTTGTGTACACGTGTGTTGTCAGAAATGGGATTGATGGTTTTTATAAATTCAGTTGTTAGTCTGTGCCCATCCTGTCAACTTCCCCTGCATGTGTTCCGTCACCCACACAGTTTTATTTCAGTTTCATTGTCATCCAATGCACATTACTTAACCATATTGATCAAGCATAAACTAACGCTCACTGTGTTTTGATCTGTAACACTTTTTGGTCAGCTTAAAACCTGGTATTTTAAAGGGAATTTTCAAAGCATTGCAATTTGTTTCAGACGTTAGAAAGAGCAAAATCTTATGCTATGACAAGCAGCTGCACATCAAGGGCGAGTATGATTGTGTGCGCACCGCTAAATAAATGGCAAGCAATAAATTATGTTGTCGATCCTGTATCTGTTTGCATGCTGGAAAGTGTAGCTCATTTTTTATATTTGTACTTTGCCTGTACTTTCTCATTCTCTGGAACAATATCTTTTATCCGCATTGTATCAGTGTCCTTTTCTACTTTGATCACAATGGGCATGAGAAAACAGAGGACACAGATGGCATATGTGTTCTTCCCTGTGCTTTACTTAGATAATTTGTGTTTAAAAAATGTTACTCCGTTATTTTTTAATGCTAGGTCACTGTGAATGAACGGCGCTGGGTACACGTTGCCGAATTTACAGAAATGATCCTCTTGAGAAGTGTGCGCCGTGCTGGTTTGCAATTTCTTATCAGTTGGACACAGAATTTCAGAACGCCTCCTTTTGTCTAGGGTGCTATCTGTGCTGCTTTGTTGTCTGACTGCTTATCAACTTTGAGATAAGTTTAAAGATATCGCTGTGGGGCAGCCTAGTGTTTACCCAATAGAGGCAGTCTTCTTTTCCAGGACAACTCGCTTTTGCTTCTACAGTATTTGTTGATATTCATTGTTTCCGATCGTGTGACATTGGAGTTCTTTGTCTTCCAGGGCACGCAGTTTTGACCTCAATAATATCTGTAAGTAAACTTGCTGATCCTTGAACATAGTCACTTTTTAAGCCTGCTGATAATGCAAGGCTGTCTAATTCTTTTAATATCTTCATGGATTTATGAGAACTTGTTGAAAGTCTGTAACATATGCTTTGCATTTCGTTATTAGACACGAGGCATGTTACTGTGTAATTGATGTTGTTGGAACATCTTTGTTTCAGCTTTCTCTCCAGTGCAGCAAGGAGCGGACTTAAGTTGCTGCGTGAATATGGCCAAACAAAATGTTCCTGAAGTCTTAGAGGCTGTGTTTAGGTGAGCATGACTGCTAGAAGAGTAGTATGTTTTAATACTTGCCTGTAATTCTAATATATTCCTAGAAGTGTGCGCATTTACAGCAGTAAATGCATATTGTGCATACAAACCATGGTTGTTAGATTAGGTGAAACAGCAAGTCTTGTTTCAGGAAATCAAACCTGTGCAGGTGTGTGCCACATATAATATTGTGGCTCTAATAATAACAAACGTGTTATGATAGCTGTTAGTTTTTGCTAGTTGTAATTTTCATCACTGCTGAATTGCGACACTAGGCAACCTGGTGCAACACACCCTAAATATGCACATTATAGCTTGCATATAATACATATTTCGAAAATGCCTTCGTTAGATCAAGTTCGTCCCATCCACTAAAAGTGTACGAGAATGCAACATTTTTGCTGTTGCTGAGGTAAGATTGGACCATTGCTGACAAGTGCAGCAGTTAAAAAGGCAAAACTGGCATAGTTAGCCATGACTGCAATGACCTTGAGAAGCTTTGCAACAGGGATAGGTGCAAGGTCAGCCTTGTCAGTTTTCAAAGGCATCAATAATTTTTATTTCATGAACGAAAGTGGCCAATATGCACCTAATCTGTTAAATAATAATTACACTCAATATATTAAGTCTGAGGGGCTACGGGCAATGCGAGCCCGCCGCGGTGGTCTAGTGGCTAAGGTACTCGGCTGCTGACCGGCAGGTCGCGGGATCGAATCCTGGCTTCTGCGGCTGCATTTTCGATGAAGGTGAAAATGCTGTAGGCCTAAGGGCTCAGATTTGGGTGCATGTTAAAGAACTGCAGGTGGCCAAAATTTCCGGAGCCTTCCACTACAGCGTCTCTCATAATCACATGGTGGTTTTGGGTTGTTAAACCCCACATATTAATCATTACGAGCACTGTGTAACACAAGTGAAGCCTTAACACATTGAAAGGATTGTATAATGCTCTTATGTCATGGACAGGGGTTGCACTCTTTTAGAGCTTACAGGCTGTGGTATATATTACCACAAAATTATGAAATGCTGTCATCCTCAAAAGATCTGTATACAGTCAAACGCCAGGACAATGAACACTTGCACTGCGAAGTAACCTGTACATCATAGCATGTCATGTCGCTGGCTGGGTTCCTGCCTTTCCTATGCATTTTGAACACTGCTACAGCGAACACCAGCACAATGAATTTGCCTGTAATAGAAGCTGTTCATGCATACTTTATTTCTAAATCGTAATGAGAACTAACACACAAGGATGCGAGGAAAAGCGAAGGGGATGTTATTTGTAGTAATTATCTTGTGAATGTTTAAATGTGGGGGTGCCAACACACCCATCTAACACTCCCACAAGTTGCCGTCCTGGATACTTGTGGCGCTAATTTTTGCACATTTCAATGCACATATGTACCCTATAAAGTTGACAGGGGGTGACTGCCGCTGTAGCTCAGTATAAAGCATTGGAAAATTGCAGGTTCAGTCCCTGTCAGTGGCAATATATCTTTCTGTACACTTTACTTTCTTCACATTTACACCATAATTATTACAAATAACATCCCCATTCTTTCCTTGGGGTTTTTGTCTATTGGTTATTCTCATTCATATAATGCTTAACAAAGAAAAAAAATCACAGCATATCCACGGAGTGAATGATGATCAGTCGGGCCAAGTGTCCTCCCCTCTGTCTGTCTGTCCCTCTGCCCGTGTCTGCCTGTGCGTATGTGCGTCCATCTGTCTGTCTGTCCGTTTGTGTGTGTGTCAATCTGTCTGTGTATCCGTTGTGGTGTCTCGAATTAACGAACGACACGCCACGCTTTTGGAGTGAAAGGACACAGAAGACGCGGTCGGTACAGACCGAAGAACAACACTTTATTTAACTTTTATTTAACTAATTTATTTAATTTATTTTAATTTATTTAACTAATTTAGAACAACGATATCATCTGCCGAATTGACACATCAACCATTATCAACAGGCTAGGACATCCATACACAATATTACCATACACTTCATGACAAACACGATAACACGACAAACACACAATAACACACCTATGGCGGCGTTGCCATCGCTTGACTTACCACGAGGGCCCCCGACGCGCAGCCCGCGGTGCCACGCGCCGAGGACCCACACTAGAGACAACTGTTCATGGCAACCGCCACGCGCAGAAGAGACTCGCTCAACTATCACCAGCCACCAAGGCTTGCCTTCCGCCAGGGGTCACCGCTCGCAGTACACAGCGTCATCTATCGCCCGGTGGTTGTAACCCGAAATGTGGCTTTTGGACGAGACACGTGTGCCACGCTGCGCAAACAACTTTACAGGGGGTGTCAGCACCCCCACACCATGTGTCTGTCTATGTGTTTGTCTGACACTGCCGGTTACGGCTGACGCAGGACAAGATTGGGCTAAGAGGAGCTTTGCCCTTAAAACGAGCCCTTGACTCTTCCTTTATTAATTGATGGATTATTACTGTAAACAAACACACTTAGCCATAAATGTAATGTGCAGCAGCCAAAAGAAACAAAGTAGTAGAGCTGCAAGGTCATTTTGCATTAACTTTTAAGAATTTCAAAAATAAAAAAGCCCAAAAAGAATTGATCAATAAGGTCCTCAAAATGCTCCCTATGCTGTTCTGCGATATTGTGGCTTACTATTGTAGTCATATCACTATGCATAAAAAAATTGTGAACTTTCTTTTTCAAGTGCTGTTTTAATCTGCTGTGAATAAATATATTTCCTCTAAGTTCGTTTATCTGCTTTATTGTGGTCACTAAAATGTGCTATGCATGTAGTGAAGTGATGTGTATAACACACAATTACCCTGGTCACATTAAATTCATTTTACTGTACTGGGACACCTACTCCTCGATATACTTTTCAGCATTGTCACGCATTCTTTCTCCTCTCTTGCCCAGCATTGTTGACCAGAAGAAGACTGAGCTAATTGACTTTCTGCGTGAGGCAGTAGCCATCAAAAGTGTGTCCGGTTGGCCTGAAGCACGAAATGAAGTAGTCCGCATGATCAAATGGATGAAAGAGGTATGAGTACTGTAGCCAGAATTAGAGGCAGTGCGTCTTTCATATCAGGTTTTAATACGTAGTCTCGGGACTCTTGACATTTGTTTAGATAGCTTATGACAAATTTCTAGCCAGTGTTTGTTTGCATTGTTTTCATAAACTTGACAGTTCCTTTATAGATCCTTTAGTATTCTGGCACAACAGGCACTCTGCATTCCCAGGGTTAAAAATCTTATCTTATTGTGGCATCAGAGAGATTTAAGAGACTCCTGTTAAAGATCTAGTTCCTTGAAATGCACTGAAGGCCACGTAGATGTTGTTTTTAATCTAATGCATCAATTTTTAAATGCAGTTGTATTGGCAGTCTTTTTGCAACACATCCAGGCTTTTTTACCCCGTTTTTTTCCCCCTTCGTGCCTTGAAGCATTTATATATAAAGTAACCCCTCTGTCCCTGCATCCCACCTCAAACGTGCACAGTACTCGCACATCATGTAGGTATATGCACACATACCTTGCACTTAGCTCATTGCTTTGCTGCATTTTAAACAAAGTGTCACCAACAATACTTATGTATATTCTTCCCCTTGTTTTTTTGCAGAGTGCTTTATAAATTTTTCCATTGCTGCACTGTATCCAGTGAACTTGAAGCAGTAACACATGCCCTGTTCTCAGAGCTGCGACCATCTTCTTTACAGAAACTTGAGAAGGAGGGTGCCACGTGCGAGCTTAAGGAGCTTGGTGAGCAGACATTGGCTGATGGAACCAAGCTCAGGCTGCCTCCTGTGATGCTTGGCCACCTGGGCTCTGATCCCGCCAAGAAGACCCTCCTCGTCTATGGGCATCTTGATGTTCAGCCTGCATTAGTGGTACACTCATTATTCACTTATGTTATATATATAATGCAGGGATTTGCTAATAGTACTCAAAAATGTTGAATATCAAACCATGTAGTGCCCTATTTTACTTAATCTTTGAATCTATTCGGTGCTAATCATAAATCCCTATACCTGCCAAACATTTTACAAATATTTCAAAATGTGAATTGCACTTAAATAAAGAAAAATCAGTTAAAAAGCACTAAAAATTTCTTTTCTGTAGGCATAGTATCAGCATAAAGCATGAGCTTATTTCGTGCAACAGGCCATAAGTAGCACTGGGAGACAGGCTTTGCAGACTTTATTACAATAATCATTTTCACAAAGTGCACATTCTGCGCATGCGGAGAATTTCCGTATCTGTTTTTGGTGCTTAATTTGTGCTTTTAAGGCTAAGATTAGATTGTGAATCCTATAGTCCGAGACCTAAGAAGTTTCGACTTAAGAAGTCCACACGATACGACTTAAGAAGTCCACAGCATTACCTCCTCAAAGTCTGATGCACGCCAGCTTACACCAATGGGCATGCTCTCCAGACAGACGTACGTCATAAGCCAGAAAGCCAAGGATTCTGCCTTCAGTGAGCATCGCCATGTTTTAGAATGGGACTGTTATGACAGTATCAGAGATAATCAGTAGCTGCCACTTCAATCTTCTGGGTCGGGATGTAAACTATAGGATATAAACATTATTTCATAATAATTGTAATGGAGGCTGTTAGATATTTGAAAAGAATTTGAAAAATTGAAGAGCACTTGAGCTTTACCTTCAAAAGTAGATCACGAAGGTGTAATCGGTCCTCGTGCGCATCGCCTTTTGAGCTAGCCTGCTTCAGTTCTCGACACATGGCTCGACTGTGCCATAAGGGAATGAACGACTGTGTGCATAACATTGGCCATTTCAAAGTATTGTTGAATGCCTCTTGCAAGCACAGTTAAGTGCCCACTATGCCATAACTATTCCTTTTGCGAATAGAAAAGGGCCCACTACACATTCATAGGGCAACACGCAAACCTAAGCAGCTGTTCACTTTGTTGATGGCTCTGCTGCTGATAATTATGTCTAAGCACTTCTTTGTAATGGGTGGGCCTATAAAACACCGACTCATTGCTCAATTCACATCTTTTTATGCCTGGCGTGATTCTATGCATCTGCTGTGCAATATGTGATGCATTAAGGACACTCTTTTCACTGCATGACACTCATTTAGTGTTTTTTTTTTCTTTTTTCAAAGCAGTGTCAATAAATATTGTGGCTCTGTGGTAGAACAATTGCTTGCATGCAGATGGCCTAGGTCTGATCATCATACGGAACTGAAAATTTTTATTGTTTTGTGTGCATCGTGATTTTCTAATCACAGACCAGATGATGATTTTTCGCTCACAACCAATGACATTTACTTTGACATCGATGCCAGAATTTCTGTGAAATCAGCTTTTTAACGCTATTATGTTGAAATTATTTTTTAGTAGAGGAAGCCGAGCTAGTTGTCATAAATGCATTGTGGAATAGCGCAAAAAGCACACAGGGACACATATCTTGGCTGGAATTTCGCAGGTGTCTCTGTCTGCTCTTTGTGCTATTCCACAGTAAGCATTTGGTATTTTATTGAATTACATTTGTTTCTGGTGCTATTCAATTTTTGATTCACTTTTAGAAATAACCATTTTTTTGCCTACAAGATAGTGGCATGCATTTTTCACTAGTGACTAATGCCACGCAGTGAAGTTACTAACATCTGCAACACCATGCAGGAGGATGGCTGGGACTCGGACCCCTTTGTGTTGACGGAGAAAAATGGCAAGCTGTATGGGCGAGGTGCTTCAGATGACAAGGGTCCAGTGCTCGGCTGGTTGCACGCCATTCGTGCATACAAGGCAGCTGGCGTTGATATTCCGGTCAACCTGAAGGTGTGCACTCAACTTCTGTAGCAAATTACTACTCGATCATTTGTGAACGCATTGTTGAATGCATGTTTTCCACTGCTGAAATTGGGTTTAGAGGGCTTGTAAACAGGCTCTGACTTGTTTTGTACACCCTAATAATAAGCTCGCTAATTTTTACTGTAGACTGCGACAATCACATTTTTCAAATATTACACTCCTGTGCGCCACATAAACCCTTGATGTTGAAAAAAAATTCTTGGGACTCTTTCCTACGCCTGTATAATCATCTTTGGTAGAAGCAAATGTACACTCACCAGCTAAAAAAGAACACAAAACAAGAGAATGGACATTTCGGCACACAATAGGAGTGCTTTGTTCACAATAAAGAAATGCATGGCAATGTTTATTTTATATGTGTCCAAAGGCTCAACACACTTGTGTATACCTCAGGGAGTGGACCCCGTGTTCGATTTATCATGTTTGTTGTACATTGTATTCAGAAAGATTCGATGAGCAGGTGGAATGATAATCTTATCTTTTTTTTTTATGATAGAAGCCGGTTGCCTGTTTTTTCATGATGCTCTGCCAATTCTCCTTGTATGTGCAGTGACGAAATTTTGCCCACGGGCAACGTTACGCACCATCGAGCTTGCCAATTAGTTCTTTGCACTACAAAACAATGCCCTGGCCCTGCGGTGATGCAGTGCTGGCCATGTAGTCTGAATTTGCATTTTCCAGTGCTGTCTCCTGCCATTTTGTATAGCCCGAGACTACCAGGAGAAGTGGTACTGCCAGAACAAAAGCCTCCGAAATTAAGAAGCATCTTGCTCGTTTACCGCAAGGGAAACGGGGCATGCCTCGCCATTGCCTCATACTACTTGCACCGTGCTTCCTCCCCGCGCCGCTATGACACGTTGGGGGGGGGGGGGGGGAATCCTTGCTCGGTCATTGGCTGCGTGCCGATGACATAATCCCGGACGTCATGTTACGTGGATCAAGTGGCCATAGTATCGACAAAGGGCTATGCCTACCCCTCTTCCCTGTGAGAGAAGGGTTGTAAAGACGAGCGAGAAATCGAAACCAGCCAACGCAGGTCGTTCTATACCTTGTAACTTAGCACTTATTTGCAAAGTTTTTGCAGCAGCATGTTCACATTGTACAAGTGTGCAGTTATTTCTTCATTAAAGTTTTTGGACCACGAGGTTGTTTACTGGCCTTTTAAGAGCTATCGCAGATGTTATTTCCTAACTTGTTACATACCGTGCTATCGTTTACTCACTGCATCAAATGACTACGCAAAATGCAAAAATGAAAAAAGGGGCAAAAACATCTGTATAACCAGATTTATTCATGCATAAAGAACAGCATGTGGACTAAATTATTGCATCATGATCATGTCCTGTTGGCACATAATACCTCATACTCCAGTTAAAGTTTTGTATTGTGTAGTCATTTTCACTCGTTATAATTTTCCAGCCTTAAACTTCAGGTGAATGATTCCTTCCTGGAAATGAAATTTCTTAATAGTTCTCTTCGTTTACTGCTTTGTTCAGGTAGGTTGAGGACGGCACTGCACTTATAAATGCATAAGGAACCCTATCATATAAATTGCCTTTCTTTCTCGTTGGCAGTGTCCCATTGGGGCATCGTGGCTTATACCCGGCTGTGAATTCCAGCATTTTGTTGTTGACTTGGATTATTTGCAGTTTGTTTTTGAGGGCATGGAGGAGTCTGGCTCGATTGGGCTGGATAAGCTGCTGTATAGTCTCAAGGACACAGATTTCTTCAAGAAAGTGGACTATGTCTGCATTTCTGACAACTACTGGCTTGGAAAGGACAAACCATGCCTCACCTATGGACTCAGGTGCATTGAATAATAATATAACAACTTGGGAGCGCCCTTTTGGTAGTTGCTTATTTAGTAATCTTGTTAATTTTGCAAGTGACTTTGCATGTTCAGCACTCCATCTTCAAATAAGCCATATTCGGCAATTCGAGTTGACTCTAGGCCAAAGGTCCCTTAATATTTATACAGGCTCCTGCAGGGTAAACACAGAACATCGTGGCAGCACTTTACAAAGAGCCAGTGCATTGGCTGCAGCTGCGCATTGAAGCAAAGTGGCACAGGCACTAAGGGGTGCTTTGTGTTGTTTGCTACCAGCTGGAGCACGCTACGTTGAAAGCACTGGCACTGAGCAGTGCGCAGCCATGCTGTGGTGCCGTGGTCACCCTAAGAGTGGGCGAATTGGTACAATTCGGTTAATACAGTGAAGCCATTGTTGTAAATTGTCTTTTCTTGGATAAAAATGACCTTTCATCATTTTCACGATTGCATACTACCGTGGTGTAGCAGTGATCGGAAAAGCAATAACTTGATTCCTAGTAAACTATTTTGGAGAATGAGAAGGATGAAATAAAGCTGAGGTATCACTGGACAATATTATTCTGAAAACAAATAAGGCAGTTTTCTTTAATACTGCATCTACTACTAACAAAGAACTACTTCTGAGCAGTAAAGTTATGAAAGGTACGTCATAGTATAAGTGACTTTTATATAATATTTAGCTTATAGGTAATATGTTTGCGCATTTGAAGAACAAGGTATTGCTCGTAGGCACTGTGTGTGGCTTGATTGCTCATTCTAGCTACATATTCTCTGTGACCTCATTCCACTACGTTAAATTTGTCATAGTACTAGGGAATTTTCACTCGCATGAAGTGTGCAATGAATTATCCTAGTCTTAATGTAGCATGAATAATTTTTGTTTCTCCATTTCAGGGGCCTTTGCTACTTTGCCGTTGAAATTGAGTGTGCCTGCAAGGACCTCCATTCAGGCGTCTTTGGAGGCTCTGTGTAAGTGCTTTTTGTTTTTGAGACAAGTATTTAACAGTACTTTCACTTCGGACCACAATATAATCATTGACTTTTTGTTTTTGGGAAATAAAAACATAGAATGTTGTTGATTTCAATCAAAAGACCAGTTCTACAATTAAGGTGATTTTATTTTCACCAAAGCTTCTGTATTGTCGCGAACCGTGCATTGGGTTTGTTTATTTGTGTCTTGCTTTTTCGGCCTGGCTGCGCCGGCCTGTGCTATCACTGTTTTCACAGCGTTTCGAACAAACGCTATCACAGCGTTTCGAACAAACGCTATCGAACAGTGTTTCGAGCGTTCCGAACAAACAGCGTTTCGAACAAATGCTATCACAGCGTTCTCGATACAATTCGACTATTCGAGAAACGCTCGCGCCGAGGGATATAAATTCCGGCACAGCCGATGCCGCGACATTCGATCGCCGACGCTCACTAGCGTGCACGTCGTTTTGCCGACCGCTGCTTCGCCGCCTGTGTATTCTTTCAGTTGTTAGGGGAGCACAAGCTCGCTCCAATAAACTTGTTTTCCTTATAGACAACCGCGTCGTCCTTTGCTGCGTGACATCTGGTGGAGGTGCGGGGTACATGAACCCTAAGCCATTGCCAAGCCGACAAGCAAGCCCAACACGACAAGCACGCCCAACTCGTGTCAGCCGCCGACAGCAAGGCCTTCAGCCAGAGTTTGGACTGCTCCCGGATAAAGAGAGGAAAGAAGACGTAAAAACCACGATGATCAACGCAGGCTACATGACCAGCGCTACCAACCCTCCCGTCGTTCTGCAACAACCTCGTGAACCCCCATCATTCCGAGGATTTCCTGGTGAAGACCCGGAAGAGTGGCTGGAGAAGCTGGAGCGCATCCGCATCTTTAACAGGTGGGGTGACGAAGAAACGTTTCATCATGTCTTCTTCTATTTGGAGGATGCAGCTCGAACGTGGTTTGAGAACCATGAAGGCTCCCTAACCGACTGGACTGTCTTTAAGAGCGAATTCCTCAAAACATTCGCTACGGTTGTGCGGAAAGAACGAGCCGTCCTTTTGTTGGAGACGCGAATGCAACACCCTAACGAAGGTGTTGTACTGTTTGCTGAGGAGATGAAGATGCTGTTCCGGAGAGCTGACCCCGAAATGGCAGAAGAGAAGGTGCGCTTTCTGATGCGGGGAGTTAAACAAGAGCTCTTCGCTGGACTCATCCGCAACCCCCCTAAGACCGTCGCTGAGTTCGTCACCGAGGCTTCGATGATCGAGAGGACCTTGGATATGCGTTCGCGGCAATACGATAGACCACTCAACACCCTTTCGGTGAACTCGGTAAACGCCCCTGGATTGGCGACGGAAGACTTGCGGGAGACCATCCGCGCCGTCGTTCGCGAGAAACTGAGGAAATTGTTCCCAGCAACGCCGCAGCCCCAAGTCACCTCCCTCACTGACGTCGTCCGCGAGGAGGTTCAGCAAGCACTGGGGAATTCTACGCCGTCGGAAGCATCTTACGAACCACAAGCGATGACCTACTCCGCTGCTGCTCGTCGACCCCGACCCATCCCAACCCGTTATCAAGAGGCCCCGCCGTACCGCCGCCCAATGTCGCCCGCCCGACCCCCTGTAACCTGAAACCAGGCGCCCAGGAAGATTGAGGTGTGGCGAACGCCAGATAATCGTCCGCCGCAACCGAACCTCGGACACCGTGCTGCTGTAAGGATCGCCGACGATCACGTCACCCTGCCACCCCGCGCAAGCTTGATGATCGCCGTCTATTGTGAAGGTGCTGCTCCTGACGTCGACGCTATCGTGGAGACTGACCAAAGGTTGCTTCTAGACCGCGGTGTGTCTGTTGCAAGAGGCATTGCGCGGTTTAAGCAACGCAGATCCCACGTTTTGGTCACCAATTTCACCGAGGAGTACCAGCATCTAAACAAGGGCGCTGCAATTGCGTTCCTCTAAGAAACGCAAGAAGCGAGTCAAGTGATCGCGGTCGCCACCTTTGAACGCGCACGCGCAGATGCTTCCAGGCTGCCACATCCTTTCGACGTGAACCCGGCGCTGTCGCAAGAAAATCGGGACAGATTACTGGAGTTGCTCTGTCGCTACAGCGAGTGTTTTTCCTCGAACTCGAAGTTACGGCAGACACCTTTGGCGAAGCACCGGATAATAACCGAAGATGGAGCCCGTCCTACCAGACAGTCACCGTACCGCGTTTCTTCACACGAGCGCGAAGCCATCCGGACTCAAGTAGATGACATGCTCAGCGACGACATAATACAGCCATCGAAAAGTCCGTGGGCTGCGCCGGTTGTACTCGTGAAGAAAAAAGATGGCACTTTAAGATTCTGCGTTGACTACCGGAGACTAAACAAAATCACCAAAAAGGACGTGTACCCCCCTGCCACGAATCAACGACGCCCTCGACCACCTCTGCCACGCCAAGTACTTCTCATCCATGGATCTGAAGACCGGCTACTGGCAAATTGAAGTGGACAAGAGAGACCGAGAGAAGACTGCATTTATAACCCCGGACGGTCTATACAAGTCCAAGGTGATGCCGTTTGGGCTGTGCACGGCGCCCGCCACGTTTCAGAGAGTCATGGACACTGTGCTAGCAGGCCTGAAGTGGCACACTTGCCTCGTATACCTCGACGACGTTGTCGTATTCGCCCGGACTTTCGACGAACACCTCACAAGGTTGGAATCTGTACTCAAGGCCATTCGTACGTCGGGGTTAACGCTGAAGCCTGAGAAGTGCCGTTTCGCGTACGAGGAACTCAAGTTCTTGGGTCATGTCGTGAACGCCGCGGGAGTCTTACCTGACCCGGCAAAAACATCAGCCATTGCGAACTTTCCAAGGCCGAAAGATAAAAAGGGTGTGCGAAGGTTTCTCGGACTGTGCGCATACTACCGGCGCTTCGTCGCAAACTTCGCACGCATTGCAGAGCCACTCACTCGCCTGACGAAAGAAAGCACCCCTTTCAGCTGGGAAAACGACCAAGAAAAGGCATTCTGCGAGCTGCAACAGCGCCTGCAAAACCCGCCCGTGCTCGCTCATTTCGACGAAAACGCCGAAACGGAAATGCACACGGACGCCAGTGATATCGGTTTGGGTGCCGTCCTCGTCCAAAAGCAAAGCGGTTACGAAAAGGTAATCGCCTATGCAAGCCGTGGTCTGTCGAAGGAGGAGAGAAACTACTCTGCCTCCGAGAAAGAGTGCCTGGCTATCATATGGGCCATTTCAAAATTTTGCCCATACGTCTATGGTAGACCGTTTAAGGTTGTGACAGACCATCATGCGCTGTGTTGGCTCGCCAATTTGAAGGACCCCTCTGGCCGTCTTGGGCGGTGGAGCCTGCGCCTGCAAGAGTTCGACGTTACAATATTCTACAAATCCGGCAGGAAACACTCCGACGCCGACTGCCTGTCCCGCACCCCCGTCGACCCACCACCACAGGACTCCGATGAAGACAGCGCGTTCTTCGGAGTCGTGACAGAGAGCGACCTAGCCGCCCAGCAGCGTGCCGACCCTGACCTCCGCGCCATGATCGACTACCTCGAAGGATGCAACGTCGCCGTGCCTAGGGCGTTCAAGCGCAACTTACCAGCGTTCAGCCTCAAAAACTCCATCCTAGTGAGGAAAAATTTCAACCCCGGAACGAGAACGAATTATCTACTTGTCGTCCCCGCAGACCTTCGTGACAAAATTTTGGAAGCGTGCCACGACGACCCGTCTTCCGGACATCTCATAACAGCTCGCACGAGCACGATTACAAAAATTAAGGCGAAATACTTCTGGCCCCGCCTTACATCCGATGTCACCCACTACGTCCGGAGCTGCCGTCACTGCCAGCGACGAAAAACACCACCGACGAGACCCGCCGGACTTCTGCAGCCGATCGCCGTCCCAACGAGGCCCTTCCAACAGATCGGAATGGACCTTCTGGGCCCATTCCCTACATCCCGATTCGCGAACAAATGGATTGTCGTAGCGACAGACTACATGACGCGCTACGCAGAGACCACCGTTCTTCCGAGGGGAACTGCACAAGAAGTTGCAAAGTTCTTTATTAACCAAGTTGTGCTGCGACATGGAGCCCCTGAGGTCCTAATCACAGACCGCGGAACGACCTTCACTGCGGAGCTCATGCAAGGAATCTTACGCTACAGCAACACGGATCACCGAAAAACGACGGCGTACCACCCCCAAACGAACGGACTAACGGAACGGCTGAATAAGACAATCGCGGATATGCTGTCCATGTACGTCGACGTTGAACATAAGACGTGGGACGAAGTCCTCCCGTACGCCACGTTTGCGTACAACACGGCTATTCAAGAAACCACGCAGATGACACCGTTCGAGCTTGTCTACGGAAGACGGCCGACTACGATGCTCGATGCCATGCTTCCGCACGTAGAAAACGACGACCTCAACGCCGACGTCCAAGGATACCTCCAGCGTGCGGAGGAGGCCCGCCAGCTCGCTCGAGTTCGTATGGTACGCCGAGACGCCGAGTACCATCCTGGAGATCGTGTGTGGGTTTGGACTCCCATTCGACGACGTGGACTCAGTGAGAAACTTCTACGACGCTATTTCGGACCCTACCCGATTCTACGACGTGTTGGCGAACTAACGTACGAAGTGATCCCCGATGGTGACTCCCGTACATCACGACGACGCACGCGGCCCTAAGTCGTCCATGTGGTTCGCTTAAAACCTTTCTACGGACGATGACGAACTTTTATTTTAATTTGTTTGGACTGTCCCTTATGTTAGCATCGGGTCGATGCACTCTTAGAGGGGTGGTAATGCCGCGAACCGTGCATTGGGTTTGTTTATTTGTGTTTTGCTTTTTTGGCCTGGCTGCGCCGGCCTGTGCTATCAATGTTTTCACAGCGTTTCGAACAAATGCTGTCACAGCGTTTCGAACAAATGCTATCACAGTGTTTCGAACAAACGCTATCGAACAGTGTTTCGAGCGTTCCGAACAAACAGCGTTTCGAACAAACGCTATCACAGCGTTCTCGATACAATTCGACTATTCGAGAAACGCTCGCGCCGAGGGATATAAATTCCGGCACAGCCGATGCCGTGACAGTCGATCGCCGACGCTCACTAGCGTGCACGTCGTTTTGCCGACCGCTGCTTTGCCGCCTGTGTATTCTTTCAGTTGTTAGGGGAGCACAAGCTCGCTCCAATAAACTTGTTTTCCTTATAGACAACTGCGTCGTCCTTTGCTGCGTGACACTATGTTCTCAGTGCTGTTGGAGAAACTAGATTGCAGCGATTAAGCAAATGTTATGGAAGGATAGTTACTTGCTCTCACCATGCACGTTTTTCTTTTTTTTTCAACATAATGAAGCGATTGTTTTATCTCGCCAGAGAAGGTATAACGCAGAAAATGAAGCTGTGCAGTAGACAAGCGGGGCACATGCAAACTCACTTGTAGTTCCTTGTAAGAACGTAACACGTAAAACATGCATTTACTTTAGGTTCGAGGTCCTGAGCAGTTTCAATTTCACACCACTTCTTTTGGCAGCTGGATTAGCATACAATTGTTCTCACAGACAGATTTTGTATTCTGGCCAAGGGCTTTGCGCAGTTGCTTTGCCATCTTTATTTCTTGTGACAAGTTGTCCGTCTACACTGTCTTAGATAAAAGAAACAAGGTTCACCAAAATTGCATGTAAATAATTATTTTGTTTCCAAATTTATTTTCTGGTTCGCTTTCATTTTTTCGGAGGTATCACAGTAGAAGCACTGTCAGTGTCAATAATTGCCTTAGTTTGGCTTTAACCAAAATAAATGAAAAAGTGCTCTTTAGTGCTGGTGACTGTTTATTTAGAATGTTTATTATAGTCTTCTCATGGATGTCACATTTGCATAGTGGGGTGTTGCACAATGTAGCAGAGCATTACAGAGGATAAATGCTAGAGGCGCCACGTGTATTAAAAGTCGAAATGAAAACTGGTGGCAGTTCAGCGACACCGAAGTAACAAGCTTAAGTTTTGAGAATTAGGATACCACACTGAAAGTGACACAGTTGTAGAAATCATCAAGTTCTGTAGTATGATTAGACAGACATTTTATTAAAGGAGTTCAGGTGCATTCTTTACGATTCACATATCCAATATGCACCTGTGTGCTCATAGGTTCAGTGTTGGAGCCTGGATGCGAGACTATACCGTATTTTCATTACCCACTGCCACTTGCGTTCCCTGAGTGCCCTTTGCTAGGCATTCAATCATGTCAGTGATACGCCACCTGCACAGGTGTTAGACACTTTTTGAGGGGGGAAGTTGTCTTACTTCCGTAGATACGAAGCCATGGCTGACCTGACGCACTTGATGAGCCAGCTGGCCGACCGCACTGGAAAGATTCTGATTCCGGGAATCATGGACGACGTTGCCCCTCTCACTGATAAGGAACGTAAGCTCTACAAGAGCATCGACTTTGACATGGTATGAACAGCCGGAGGTGTGGAATACCTCGTTTGCTCAATTGTAAATCGACTCGAACCTAGGCCGACCACCCCAGGTAGCACGAAAAAAAAAAATTATTGCATTAGTGCATTTATGAAAGTAAATTTATTTAAACAGTTGCTGGAGTAATAAAAATAAGCTTCAAGGTTTAACCTCTGAAAATGCCCCGCAGCAGCGGTATAGTGGTTAAGGTGCTTAACTGCTGGCCTGAAAGTCATGGAATCGAATCCCGGTCTCGGCGACTGCCATTTAAATGCAGGTGAAGATAGTTTAGGTCGGTGCGCTTAAATTTAGGTACAGAATAAAGAATCCCAGGGGGTTGAAATTTCTGGAGTCCTCCACTAATGCGTCTTTCATAATCATATGGTGGTTTTTGAATGTTAAGTCCCAATGATTATTATTATTATTAACGTCTCGAAATTACGGTATGATAGCAATGCTGTAGTGAAGGGCTCCGTAATTTGACCACCTGGGGCTTTTTAACGTCCACCTAAATCGAAGTATGCGAGCCTCAAGCATATTTTCCTCTAATTGCTGGACTTTTTTTCATGCTGGCTGGCTCCATAGTTGGACTCAACACCCGCCCAAATCCGATGTGCAATTATGGCTTCATGGCAGTTTACAGTTTTTCAGGGAAGCTAGCATCACAGCAATACATGGGCATCATTTTTAGGCAATTTTTCGCGAATACTTGCTGAGAGTGCGGGTTATAAGCAAGAAAATATGGTGTTTGTTGCAGGTAGAGCTGGGAATAAAACTTCGTGCTGTAATAATGCCACAGCGTTCCCGATTTTTCACTTGTCTCCCGATAACTGACACTGCTGGTTTGTTGCGATTGTAAGCTGAACCCCCAACATTGGGTCCCAAGTTTAATCAACCTACAATCATGTAAATATGGCATGTTTTCAGCTTTTCTTGACATATTTCTTATTATTTTTTCAGTAGACAGCCAGAACATCGCAGGCTATATACACACGTCCCATAGTGAGGGGAAACAATCACACCCTCGTTTGGTCATAAAATTGAGAAAACATCTGGTGTAAAAAGCAGCAGCAAAAGGAAATTCAATGCAACTCAGTGTTAGAACCATTGATTACAGTATAATGAAAACATGTTGAGAAATAGGTATGTATAATCGGTTCTTAATTATAATTGGGTAATAAAGCAGAAGCCGCAGAAGCCCAGCCTCAAGTAAATACAAAAATGGAAAATTTTTTAGAGGATATGGCAGACTGTTCCACCATTTTACAGCAATGATTGAGGTCATTTTCTCATTGTACTTAACGCAGCAGAAAATTGAGATTATGAGCTAGCCTTGTGCACTTGGAATTGGACACTTGGAATCAGCAATTGGTATGTGAGAAAGTTAATTAGGCCATGGAACAGTATAAAGAACTTTCTTTTTTGCCTTTGGAGCCTCTCATATGGTTGTTCATACTATGATGTGTAAAGATAGTGGGAAGTATTTTAGTATTTATTGTCAAGTTTTGCTCACAGTGGTAGTGCTTACACCAGTGTGGAGAAATTTGTTTACTTTCAAGTTAGGATTGCAGGTTCATCCACTCTGGATGATTTGTTCACTTTTGACGCAAATAAAGCTAAGCAGGCCATGTCTTTTGTAAGGCACTCACTTCAACTTATTTGTACCAGGATGTTGGGCATTCTCTTTGTATTAGCCACAATTCCAAAGCTTTTGTTTAGATACAGAATGGATTAGAAACTGGTAGTCATATTTGTGGTCAGCTGCGGAGACTCTTACTGTCAGATTTCTTCATTCAGGAGGGGTACCAAAAGGATATAGGTGCTTCTGGACTCCTGCACGCTACAAAAGAAGACGTTCTTATGCATCGCTGGAGATACCCATCGCTCTCTCTTCATGGTGTGTGTGCATTCTTGTTTTTACCTGTTGTTTATTGTGCTTTTATGCTGTGTTTGCAAAAGGTTTAGAGTGCTGCTATTTTCACTCACTTGAACCTTGATTCGAAAAATTATTGCCTAATGACTTGAAGTAAACAAAACACAATGATTCTTTGGCAGCTTGTGTTGTTAAGGACCATGCAGTATATGTATAAATGTGCCTTTTCGTGGCATCTGTAATTTTCCATTATTTGTACCCTGCACATGCACATTGTCAGTCTTTTCAAATGTAAGCAAGAAAGAATATACCATCAACCAAAGCAGCATCGTAAAGTCAACTTGTGGCAAGGAGACTCAAGTCAAAGTCACACGACGATGTGCTATGTATGAGCTTTGAGTGTATGTAGTACAAGTAGGGCAGTTCCGAAATCCTGCTGCTGATGAGGCTCGTATAATACAATTGTGACCCATCAGATTTAATGAACTTGAATTTGGGAACTCACGCCCTGCGTTCAGCCTTACTGCTTAGCACTCACTGTTGTCTCTATATCTATTTGGAGCATGTAAAGTTCAGCATTTGTTAAAGTTGAAGGTCAACTTAAAATTCAAAACATCAACAGTCAAGGAACTACTTCTAAGTGCGAAAAGTGGAGCGCAGTACAAAACTGGGACTAGAGACAAGGATGACAACACAGGCGCAAGGGTGGAGGGTAATTTCTCAAACTTTATTGACAAGTCATGCACAGTGAACTTGTATGACCACCTACCTGAACGTGCTTGCCCTACCTTTGCATCTTTGCCTTCTCCTTCCTCCATGTGAATAAAAAAAAAACCTTTTTTTGTTTTTTGTCTCAAAGTTATGAAGTCTGATCACCATTACTCAACCATGGCAGGCTCACGTGGAAGCAAAAAATACACATTGTTGGACACTTTGTTGTCTGGCATGTTCACCAGTACATCACTCACTCTCACTATTAATACGCAGGTGCCAGTGCTACAGGGCTACAATTAGTGTGACAATGTACGTGCTTATAGAAGCATCAGTCTTCTTTGAAGTTTACGATTTGATGTGCCTATTGGTAGCATGACTGTCTTTAACCTGTGCAATTAAAACTTGGTGCAAAATAAATAGCAATAGCTCACGTCTGTGTGGTTTTTGTCATCTGTGTTCCATGTGTTTTTTGCGCCGTTCATAACTATGGTGCAAAATATTGGTAGTACTGCTGGCTGGTGCCTTCCAATAGCTCTTGTTCGATAAATATTCACTCGTTTGGCCTGCAGGTGTAGAGGGTGCCTTTTATGGAGCAGGAGAGAAGACTGTAATCCCCCGCAAGGTAGTTGGCAAGTTTTCAATCCGCATTGTACCCAACCAGGAGCCAGCCAAAGTCGAGGCCCTGGTGAAAAAGCACATTGAGAAGCTATGGAAGCAGCATGGAAGCCCCAACAAAATCAAGTAAGTTCCCACCTAATGCATCTTTCTAGACAGTCTGAATTACACTTGTCTAAAGCATCCGATAGGCCACGTCAGCTGCTGTTTCTTGCAAAAATGTGCAGAGACGGATGCTGTAATAATACTGTCACGATTAATAGCCGGCAGCACAACAGAGGAGAATGAAGCGAGCAGCACGAGCAGCAGTTGCCGGCTTTCCGAGAAAAATGACGTTGGGGCGTCTGCTCTTGTGTTCTTGTGTTTGAATTGCCTAATCTTGTCGCAATAGTCTTGTGTCTTGTTGTTTCTACGTTGCGGCAATACCAAATATTGCTCGATTTTTTATGTGTATTTTCCTGTCTTGCCTAGTTTATCACACGCCTTCCTCAGTGTCACAAAACACACAAAAGCACTATGAACTGTTACTTCAACTCATTTCGTGTGCTGTTTGAGGACATGTTTCCGAGTAATCATCGAATGGCTTCATTAAACAAGTCTATTGTCTCATGAATTCTGTTATGCAAAAAAATGTCGAATCCATCAAGTACGAGTCGCAGGCACTTTTCTTATGCTTTCAGTGCTTTCTCTCTCCTTTTGTATCCGAAAGCGTGCTGAGAGCTACGTAGAGGGTTGGGGGCAGAAGGGGCAAGAGGCAAAAAGCTAGATCTGTTATTCAGCACACATTACGGCCTTGAGCACTTTACTTAGAATGTGTGGCTTGCTTTCAGTGTGATTGCGACTGAGTGTACAGGCACATCCCGGCATCCCATGGGAGCAGCTGTATATATGCAGATTACTATTTGCAAATCAGCCAATGGCCATGGGCGTTTCGCTTAAGGCATAATCATTTAGGTTTATGGCATCATATATTGAGAGGAGAGTGAGCAATGTCTAGCTGACTTTGAGAATTGTAACCAGGCCGCTTGCTAAGCTATGTTTGCCTCGCTTGTTCTCAGAAGCCTCAACTGCCGATTGGCAGCGTTTTCTGATCGTTCTGAAAGGAAGGAAGGAACAGGAGGCAAAGGAAAGGCAGGGATGTTAACCGGTCTCGTACGACTGGTATGCTATCCTACACTGGGGAGAGAGATGAGGAAGTTTGAAAGAGAGAAAAAGAGAGAGAGGGAAGAGAGCACGCACACTCAGTCGCACTTCACAGTCACCATAACACTGATATTCTATAACAGCTGGTCCAAGTCTCTTTCCTTCAAAAAGCTGAGGACTGCTTTCATTGCCTTCAGTTGGGATAACCTCTCTGGACGACATTTTAAAATGGTTTTCGCCGTCATCGGTATGCAATCTAGATATGTAAGCTAGTGCAACTGCAAGTGATATTGTGCTGAAAAAGTGTTGCAAGGCCTCATTATAAGAGACCCCTCGTGTTCTCATGCTTAATTTGTAAGCCTACACTACCGCTTGCAGTATAAACATAGCTTTGAGACAGAAAGCACATTTTCTTACTATTGCTTAGTGTGGTGGTACTCTGTGCAGTGTCCACATGGCTAGTGGTGGCCGGTGGTGGATTAGTGACCCTTTCTCACCCAACTTCGAGGCTGGCAAGGCAGCCACTAAGCATGGTGAGCATATTTTATTCAACCGCCTTTTGATTCCACCGGCACCTTCTGTCATGTTTTCTCCCATTTCGCACAGCATTTTCAACCGTGTCACATTGCAGTTTTTTAATTTAAGAATTCATCCCGATATTATAGGAGTGTGAAACGCTTCCAGGTATTTAAACTGACATGTGATCTTATGTTTCAAAAGTGTCTTGCATAATGTGCAGTCTTCACTTCTGTTACTTTCATAGTTTCCTTAGCTACTGAAAGCTTGTGCAGTAAGTAACTCATAGAAATACAGAAAGTTCTAGCCCTTCCTTTCCACTCTGTAGGGCTGTGTTTATCATCATTTAAACTATTTAAATTAGTGTGATTTCACTAAGTCTTGTTAAGAAATATACACATGAAGGTCAACCCAAAATATGAATGATTGAATTCACAGTGAACTAGCCAAGACAGCTGAATGAGTTGATAAATATGCATAATAATATGAAGTGCAAGAACAAATGCACTAATATGGGGAGAAACTGGTAAGACAGGATGATGCCTTACTACTGACTGGGTTTCAGTGAACTCCAGTTATTAGTAGCGTATGATCAGATAAACTGCCTACTGTACCACATTGATGAAAGCTTCATTTTTCTTGCCTTTTCCTGTTAAATAAGAAGTCACTATAGTCAATTTTTGTTTTCAGTAACCATGCCCTGCTAATGCTGTAACATTTAGTACCTCATTTAAATACTAAGCTCACAGACTTGCTCACCACAGCTTTCATTTTTTCTGCTCTCTATTCCTCCACACTCTGAGTGTACAAATGCCTACCATATATGTCTGCATATTTTTCTGCAATGGGCAGAAAAGTGCAAGTTTGTTTTTTACACCCTGCACAATCCGGGCATCTATGACTGAGCACTCCTTTGTATGCATGTACGTGTGATGCACCTCACAGCAAACGCATTTCGGGCAGGCCTCTGGCATTCATTGATATATAATTGGTCATTCTCACATGGCATGTAGGTTATCACAAGCTTTGGTTACGAGGCACTTGTAGTATGCAATCCTGAACATACAATTTAGTGACTTTAGGATGGTCAAATGTTGATGACTCATAGAGTACAAAAGGTACTTGTCTCACCAATAGTGACATGATAGATTAGTTTTGTTTCAGACAGCTCAAGCCGCTGTTTTCAAAAAGCTGGTGTTAGAAATTTTCGCCTTAAATTTCGATACCTGTGGCATTCTGTGAAAAAGTGCTCTATAGTTTCTGTTTGTGTACAATAGTATCATTGTGGCATGATATCGTTGCGCAAACATTGAGTCCTTATCTAAGAAAGATGCGTGAGCCCCGCCGCGGTGGTCTAGTGGCTAAGGTACTCGGCTGATGACCCGCAGGGCGCGGGTTCGAATCCCGGCTGCGGCGGCTGCATTTCCGATGGAGGCGGAAATGTTGTAGGCCCGTGTGCTCAGATTTGGGTGCACGTTAAAGAACCCCAGGTGGTCTAAATTTCCGGAGCCCTCCACTACGGCGTCTCTCATAATCATATAGTGGTTTTGGGACGTTAAACCCCACATATCAATCAATCAAGAAAGATGCGTGATGTGTGTTGCTCAAGTTTGTGGCTACTGATTTCTGTGACGGCAGTGTATGGTGTGGAGCCCGACATGACGAGGGAAGGCGGCAGCATCCCAGTGACGCTGACACTGCAGGAAGTGACCAACAAGAGTGTCATCCTGCTTCCTATGGGCGCCAGTGACGATGGGGCCCACTCGCAGAACGAGAAGATTGACGAGCGAAACTACATAGAAGGGGTGAGTCTACTGTTCTGTCCTGACCTTCACAACCTCATTAAGTAATCAAGCAATGAGGCTACTGCCCAGATGCTTTTAAGCATACTTCTACCCATGAGCTGCATCAACTTGTTTCAATGATTTGTATGCATTTTTGCCCCTCCGGTATTGTCCTTAAGGTCCTCTTACAGTAGTAGATTGTGTTCCATCTCTCGTGTTTGCCATTCTCCTGCTAACACCCATTCGTCGCCAAATAATTCTTCGTGACTTAGTAGTCCTTCTTTTACTCTGGAGGAATATCCTGTGCATTCGTCTGACTGTGGCCTGTCAAGAAAAAAATATTTTAAAAAACATAAGGGTCTGCAAGTTTCTATAGAGAAATAGTCAAGCTACTTGAGAGAAAAAAAGGCTTCTTATACTTAATACTTCTCTGTGTTTGTTTGACCTGAGCTTCCTGTTGGCTGTTCACAGTGCATTTTTTTTTTTTTGTCTATTAACTCTGGAGGCTGCACTTGGTGCCTCAGTAGCCATGCTATCGCATGGTTTCTTCGAGCTTTCATTGGTGGCAGGAAGGGGTTCATTCGTACTCATTGCTCAACTGGCATGCTATACTGCCCGGAAATTGTTTTCTAGAGCGAAAGAGCATCTTCTCCAAAATCTCAATTTGAGGCTGTATTGCAATGGTGCAACGTTTTCTTCACTGAAAAATGTGTGTGTTAGGTGAGGTGGGTAAATGCACGACTGTAATAACAAAGTATATGTGCAGTGTGTTTGTGTTTATGTACATCTGTGCACGTACAACTACTTCCCTTTTTTTATAAAGCCATGAAGAGTTATAATATGAAAAAAAAAAGGCGGGTTAAGAAGTCAATAAGAAAAACCTTGTATTGTGTGTGTCAAATACAATTCGCACTAGCTGAAATAAATTCCACAGCGGTAATGACAACTTCACCAAATAAATAAAGGTATTACATGAAGAAAGTTGAAAAATAGCTGTTACTTTTGACTCTATGTCTTGTCGGGGGTCAATCGTTTTGCTTTTCAGCATTCATGAATGCATTACATCTTATGTAAAACCTACTTTGTGACAGTTTTCTAGTTCTCCACATAAGTAGACAGTCTCAAACCTCATACGACAAAGTTGCATCTTACACAAAAATGAGTCTGTTATATCTGGAACTGTGTTAGTATAAAGGTTTACTCTTAACACTATATCTACTGTAAGACTTTTTTATTTACTTCATTATAGACGGTATTGTGTTATATCTGGGTTTGTTATATCGAGTTTCGAGTTAGTAGCGACCCCATTGAAGGTAGTGGATTTCGGAAGTCCACAGTGTTTATGGCATCGTTTTCTACAATGACATATCTAGCCTTTACTTATAGCTGCGCCCATCTTTCTGTATTCTTTTCTTGCTGAGACTTAAAAGATGCCGTTAACCTTGGCCTAGTACTCAAACCCACCTGCTGCCCTGCCTGCCATGTGCAATATGTTGTCAGAACCCACACTTTCTCTCACCACTAACTTATGGCAAACCCATGTCTGGAATGACAATTGCAGGGAACTACTGTACTTTACGTTACATTAGTGCACAGCATAAATTTTAATTCGATAGCATTAAAGAGCCTTCAGTTAAATTTCGATGTCAGTATTGGCGTCTGTGTCAGTGACGTTGATTGTGAGCTAAAAATCATCAGGTCTGTGACCGAAAAAAACGAGAAAGATGCAGACAACATAATGAGCTTCGGTCCGAGTGAGAATTGAATGCAGGTCATCAGCGTGGCAAGCAGACCTTCTACCACAGAGCCTTGCTAATGCTCGATACTGATTCAGGAAAGAAAACACAATATAAATGTCATTCATTCGAAGCAATCTTCTTAACACACAAAATATTGCGTGGCAGAAGCATAGAACCATGCCAGACATCAAAACATGTGAATTGCACGACAAGTTGGTGTTTTAAAGGACCACCTATTAGAAAGTGCTCAAACATACGTTAGCGTGCTCCCTTAAAGACATGTAGTGGGAACTTTACTGATTTGCAGAAGGAACAATTATGGCATAGTGGACACTTAACAATTGTACTTACTGTAGACATTTTTGGATAGTTTGAAACAGCCAATGTTACATGCACATGTAGCCATTTGTTTCTTTGCGGCACGCTTGAGGCATGCGCAGATGATAGAAGCTAGGCTAGCAATCGAGACGGCGTTGCGCACTGTGCCCGATTACGCTACAGCATTCTACTCTTAAAGGTGAAGCTTTAGTGTCTTCCAAGATTTTTTTCCTCAGATGTCGCCTCCTCCTGCACTTCACACATTGTGTCGTGTAACAACATACCTCAATGTCAAATCAGCTTTATTAGACTGAATGCGAACAAGTGGCAGGTTTTAGCGCAACTTGGTGTCAGACGTGATCATGGTGTTTTTTATAATGCAGTAATTGTCATGTAATATTTTTTTTTTCAGTCCAAGCTACTGGCTGCCTACCTCTACGAAATTGCTCAGTTGAAGTGAAGCATCCCTTTTATGTTCCCCCTTGACTGCAACTGTTTCTTGAAACAGACTCTCGACGGAGACGCCACATCTACACATACAATGAACTTTAATTTACTGGTGTATAGTATTAGCACTTCAGGCCAGTTGAGGAATTGAGATTCTTAGTTTCAAAATATTGTGATTCACGAGACACGCAGGTGGAAATATTCAACTTATTTTACGCAAGCCTGGTAATTTTTACATATTTGACGTTTTAGAGATTATTTTAGATGATATTGCATATTTTTACGCATGACTTAGGTGTACTGATTGAAATAAATATTTTTATACATAGTTTCATTTCGTTATTATTCCTTGATTACCCCACTGAAGGGGCATTACATGAGGGGTGGGGTATATTCATGAAAAATGAAAGCCGTGTATTAGTTAGGCTTGTGCGAATATTCGAACAAATAGTAGAGTATTTGAATTCGCTTTGATTTGAATTTAAATTCTTGAAAATTTCGAAGTATTCGCAATGAATGCACATGTGTTGTAGTGAAGAAGATGAGTGCTACTCGGAAAGGCAGGGGGTATCACTCAGTCGGTGAAGAAGACGACGTTTGGTTGGCTGGATACTCAGGCTGGTTCCGCCATTACCACTTGACGTGTCGTGACCGCTCTCCTGTTTTATAAAAGAGTGCCACTCTAGAACGCCTCATTTTAATTGGTGGAGGTACTGGGTAATGCCTAATCCTGGAGTTGCGAAACCGTACGTTGCCTCCAGTTGATGATGTCCACGGACGACGATCAGCAGGTGGCCACCTCGGCTCCAACTACTGCAGCTCCTGTCTGTCTCGGCTCCTTTCGGCAACGCGATCCGCCTACCTTCAGTGGAACCGATGACAAAGACGTGGAAGACTGGCTCGACGAATACGACCGGGTGAGCAAGCACAAGTGGGACGATGCGCACAAGCTTACTCTCATCCAATTTTATTTGACCGACATCGCTAGTCTGTGGTACCATAATCACGTGAGACCTCCCCACCTGGTCGGCCTTCCGAACGGCGTTTGCGGACTTGTTTGGCCGTCCAGCGCTTCGCAAACTACGGGCCGAAGAGTGCCTGTGTACTAGGGCTCAGCAGAATGGTGAGAATTACGCCAGTTAAATCGAAGATGTGGTCGACCTTTGCCGGCGTGTCAACTCGGCCATGACAGAAGCCGAGAAGATCAAACACATGTTGAAAGGCGTGACTGACGATGCATTTCAGATGCTTGTCGCCAAAAGCCCACAAACGGTAGCGGAAGTGATCCAACTTTGTCAGAGCTATGATGAGCTGTGGAAACAGCGTGACACCATTCGTCGTGCCAGCGCGCCATGTGCAACAATCTCCGCTTTAACGTCGGCCGGCACTGCTATAGACCACACCACTTTGCTTCTCGAGATCAAGCAATTTGTACGAGAGGAGGTCGCACGCCAGTTGTCCCTCGTGCCTTATATCTCCGAAGGTGCCCCATCTACTTTAGCGCCATCAATACAGCGAGCAGTCCAGGAGCAAGTGTCCGAGGCGCTACCAACAGCTCACGCACCACCTGTGGCTGCTCCATTTACCTATGCCGAAGCACTGAACGGAACCCGACGTCCGCCTGTCGTGAACGGCCACGTTTCTTTGTCGGGAACGCCTATGTCCACGCGCCCCTTTGTCGTACCGACTGAGCCTATGCACCAGGCTGCCCGTCCTTTCTCCCAACCACCACCTTCACGCTTTCAGAACCCTTGGTGCACTCAAGACAACCGCCTCATATGCTTCGCCTGTGGAATTGCGGGTCACGTGGCACGATTTTGTCGACGGCGTGAGTTTTTCCTGCGTGAGGACGTCAGGCCCAACAATTATGATTTCCCACCATGACCTAAGCCTGCTGTATCTGTTGAGCTTGCCACCATGGACACATTTTTACGTCGCTGGAACTTCAACAGACACCGGTCGCCTTCACCTCAACGCCATTCTCTTTCTCTATGCTACGTCGACCTCGCCCTGTCCCTGAAGAAAACTAGAAGCCGCTGTTCCGGGGGCAAGAACTGCGGATCTTTCGAACTCCACAAGACCTTGTTTTTCGCCGTCCAACGTCATTGCTGTCTTTGTTGAAGGTATACCTATTTTTGCATTGGTCGATACTGGCGCCGCAGTGTCTGTAATGACTGAAAAACTTTGCCGTCGACTAAAAAAAGTCACAATGCCTCTTCACGACTTCGTTTTGAGCACTGCGAGCGAGCAAAAAATTTGCCCTTTTGCTGCATGCACAGCACGTGTCGTTATTGCTGACAATATTTATGTCGTCGAGTTTGTAGTGCTCCCGCAGTGTTCCCAGGACATTATATTAGGCTCGGACTTTCTCTGTACTCATCATGCCGTCATCGACTGGCTTGCGCTGAAGTGGAGTTCGCGCCGTTATGTGACGCTGATTCACTCGACTCGTCCCTTTCACCTGCAAAAGTTTTCGTTGCTGCCGACACTTCGATACTTCCATTCTCATCCGCCCTAGTTCCGCTTTTCTGTGACGTCTCTATTGGCTAAACTGTTCATTTTACGCCTTCTGAAACCGCTGTTCACTGCAAGTGCTTCCTGATTCCTTTTGCCGTTCGGAATATTCACGATGGATCAAGTGCAATTTATGTTTCAGATCCGTTTTCCTCACCTTCCAAGTTAATGTGCGGAGAGTGCCTGGGCTTTGCCGATGACATTGATCCCTCGAGTGCACGTGTAGTTCCTGACCACTTGACTACGCTACCTATTGACGCTGTTGATTGCTGCACGTGATCCTCTTCCCCATCATTCACCGACGCAATTTCGCACTGCATCGACACCAACCTTACGGCCCAGCAGCGCACCGACATCATCGCCCTCCTCGAGCGCTTCCACGCCAGCTTCGACCATCAGCAACTGACTTTGGGCCGTGCTTCCACAGTATCTCACCAAATCGACACTGGCCTTCACGCTCACTTACGTCAGCGTCCATATCGGGTATCGACATCTGAGCATCGCATAATTGTGTAACAAGTTGACGACATGTTAAAGCGAGGTGTTATTGAGCCCTCTAACAGCCCATGGGCCTCCCCAGTTGTTTTAGTCAAGAAAAAGGATGGCTCAATAAGATTCTGCGTCGACTACCGCCGGTTGAATAAGATCATGCGCAAAGATGTTTACCCGCTACCTCGCATAGACGATGCCCTTGACTGCTTACAAGGCGTGGAGTTCTTCTCGTCACTAGATCTGCGTTCAGGTTATTAACAGGTTCCCATGGCTGAGGCTGATCGCCCCAAGACGGCTTTTGTTACCCCCGATGGCTTATACGAATTTAACGTCATGCCATTCGGGTTCTGCAATGCGCCTGCCACTTTCAAGCGCGTGATCGACAACATCCTCCGTGGCCTGAAATGGCAGACATGTCTGTGTTGTTTAGACGATGTCATGATATTTTCAAGCGACTTTTCAACGCATATTCAGCGGCTCAAGACAGTGCTTACTTGCCTCACCTCCGCCGGTCTACAGCTCAACTTGAAGAAGTGCTGCTTCACTGCTCGAAAACTCCTAATTTTGGGCCATGTTGTATCTAGAGATGGCATTCTTCCGGATCCGACAAAACTCCGTGCCGTTACAGAATTTCCTAAGCCGAGGACCTTAAATGAACTTTGCAGCTTCTTCGGTTTATGTTCATATTTTCGTCGTTTTATTTGCAACTTCGCCTCCATCATATCGCCCTTGACTGACCGTCTTGCTGGCAACAACGACCTTTCTAGTTGGTCGTCGGCTTGTGATGATGCATTCGCCACACTCCGCCACCTTCTTATGTCACCTCCCATACTGCGACATTTTGATCCTCTTGCCCTGACGGAAATACACACGGATGCTAGTGGAGTTGGTCTTGGTGCTGTGCTCGCCCAGCGTAAACCTGGATTTGATGAGTATGTCGTCTCTTACGCCAGCCATGCACTCACAAAGGCAGAATCCAACTATTCAGTCACTGAAAAAGAGTGTCTAGCCATCATATAGGCCATAGGCAAGTTTCGACCCTATCTTTACGGGCACCCATTCAGCATGGTTAGAGATCATCATGCATTATGTTGGCTCTCCTCGTTAAAAGATCCCACCAGCCGGCTCGCCCGTTGGGCGCTTCGACTACAAGAGTACGACATTCACGTCGTTTACCGATCTGGCCGAAAACATTCCGACGCAGACGCTTTGTTCCGATCACCTCTACGATGTAGGGATAAGTCGCCGTCTTCGCCTGCCCCCGACATATCTGCACTTAGTGTCAGCGACATGCTACAGGAGCAACGAAAAGATCCTTGGATTGCTTCACTTATCAACTTGTTGAGTCGAACTCCCTCGCAAAATATCCCTAGAAGTTACAGCACTTCGTTATCAGAGATGGTTTGCTATACAGACGAAATTATCTCTCCGAAGGACGCCAATGGCTCCTAGTCATTCCCAGGCGTTTCCACTCAGACATATGCGCCTCCTTTCACGCCGACCTACAATGCGCCCATGCTGGAGTGTTAAAAACCTACACCCGCCTTTCCCACCGCTACTACTGGCATGGAATGTATCGCTTCGTTCGTCGCTACGTACGTTCCTGTCTCGCTTGCCAACGCCGGGAGAATCCCACTCCAAGTTCTCCAGCTCCACTACAACCCTTACCTTGTCCTGCCCGACCGTTTGACTGTGTTGGTATCGATCTGTAGGGACCTCTACCGATTACACCGGCTGGAAATCGCTGGGTAATCGTCGCTATCGATCACCTTACGCGCTACGCAGAAACTTCACCACTCTCTTCTGCGTCAGCCAGTGATGTCGGTCGTTTCATATTGCATCAGATCATTTTACGTCACGGTGCACCACGGGAACTCCTGAGTGACCGAGGGCGTGTGTTTTTGTCGGACGCCGTCGAATCGCTTCTCAAGGAATGCCATGTGATTTCACCACCACCGCGTATCATCCTCAAACTAATGGCATTACAGAATTATTCAATCGTACATTAGGAGATAAGCTGTCAATGTACGTCGCAACCGATCACACCAACTGGGACAGTATTCTCCCTTTTGTAAAATACGCGCATAGTACTGCTGTCCAGACAACCACTGGTTTCTTTCCATACTTCCTCCTTTATGGTCGCGAGTTCTCTTGCACGCTAGACACCATCCTTCCTTACCACCCGAATGTTGCCGAGTCGACGACGATGTCACAAGCTGCTAAATACGCCGAAGAGTGTCGTCAGCTTGCCCGCTCCTTCACAAGTGCTGAACAGCAACGCCAGAAACACCACTGCGGTAGCCCGACGCCTCCGGCTTCTTATGCATCGGATGACCTTGTCTGGCTTCGCATCTCTTCAACCAGCCCTGGTCTCTCAACGAAACTGATAAACAAGTATGACGGCCCTTACCGTGTGGTTAAACAAACTTCACCCGTAAATTACATCGTGGAGCCGCTTGAGCAGCCCCATGATCAACGACGGCGTGGACATGAGGCTGTCGACATAGACCGCCTAAAGCCGTATTACGATCCCTCTATTGTCTCCTGCCCATGAGTCGCCAGGATGCCGCATTTCCGGAGGGGAGGAAAATGTAGTGAAGAAGATGAGTGCTATTCGGAAAGGCAGGGGGTACCACTCAGTCGGTGAAGAAGACGACGTTTGGTTGGCTGGGTACTCAGGCTGGTTCCACCATTACTACTTGGCGTGTCATGACCGCTCTCCTGTTTTATAAAAGAGTGCCACTCTAAAACGTCTCATTTTAATGTAAATAAGCCGCATGTAACCTTTTGTAAAGATGGTTTCACTGCAGTTTATGAGTGCGAAACCGTGAAATCACCTTTCCAGGGGCATTGCGCTCTGCCGCGAAGCCCCTCTTCAAATTTAAAGGGGCCCTGCAACACTCTTTGAGCATGGCCAGAAAACGCTGCCGATCGGTAGTAGAGGCTCTCGGGAACACGCGAGCCAAATGTTATAGCGCAGCACGTGGTCTGCAATTCAGAATGAATTCTCTGTCAGCTGAAAATTGATCTCTTCTTGACAAATGACACCACAAGCTTAGAATTCACTTCTCACAGCCACTTTTATCTGCCGTTGGCTGATTTGAGCATTGCAGCTCAGTAATTACTGGGACCGCCGCGGGTGGCTGCGACTCGTTCACGCATACGTGCGCGATCGCACTGAAAATCCACGCATTCGAAGCAGAAAAAATAAAGGCTCGAGGTGCGCTTGACGTATTTTCTTTTCCCATGTCATCCCTCCCTGGTTAGCTTTCAGCACTTTCGGCAGGACGAAAAGTGAGAATGCAATTGTAGTGTGTGACAAATCTTTGCGACTCCGCTCGTTCTGGACGCATTCTAAAAACTTTTGGGGCGGTGAATTCCTGAGGCAATTGGTGAATGAATTCTATTTCTACTTGAAAAAGTGTTGCAAGGCCCCTTTAAAAGAGCATATTACTCTCAAATCGATTCCTCATTTTTTTAAGTTTAAGAGCTTGTTATGCTGGCTTATATGCTTTACATATAACAAATTCAAAAAGCTAAGCATTTTAAAGGTTAGTTATTACTCGATCCTACCAAAAGTCAAATCCTGCTACTACTTAACAACATTGTTTTGACTTCCTTTGAATAAAAAAAAGGCTTTTGGATAGAGGCCTTATTTCAATTTTTTTAAATATTTTACTGGTTACTTAGGTCATGATAAATATGTCCATTTTTCTTTATATGTTAAATATACTATTCTAGTTCAATTCAAAATTATGTGACTAAAATTACTGTTTGGTTTGAATTCATTTTGAACATATAATTCAATATTTCCACAAGCCTAGTTTTAATACATTTTAAAGTAATCTGTTAAAGTGGTCAAAAATGTGGAAGGACAGGTTATGGCTGTGATGTCTGTTTTGGGGGATACTACATATATTCTCAGAATTGGAGTGAATGTCTGGAAAATCGAACGCACTAGCAGCAGTTCAGAATATTATAAAATTTTGTTGTTTACCTCGCTGCCTCAATACACAAGTAGGTGTGGTCCATTTGCACATACGAAGGGATGACCTGCCCACTGAAGTCGCCACCATCATCGACATCTAAGCATTCAAATGGCACATCGAAACCATCCCATCATAACTACCATTATATTTTAATAGCCTTTCTATCACCCACTCCTTTGCGTAATATCCCTAGCAGATCTTTGTGGTAATAAACTGAATCAATGAAAAAGTTTGCTGCTGGTGTGGTTAAACAGAGCCAATGCAACCAGTCCGTTTGGAAATTGAGAACAAAGCACTCTTTCAAGGCACATTACAGACGTTGGAGAATGTCATCTTGTAACCAAAGTCAACAGCCAAGATGATCAAACAGGTCATCTCCTCCCCTTTGATGGGGGCTGACGTTCTGATGTGTAAAAAGGCTACCAGTCTTCCATATAACGAGATTATTACTGAGAGGGCAACCGCTAACTAGAGTTATAGCACTTGTCGCAGCATCTAGAGGTCAGTCACACATACATTGTGTACGTGCCAGTCAGTGGCGTATATAGAGGGGGTTGGGGGATCAGGGATTCAGCCCCTCCGAAATTTTCCAGTTGTTTAAAAAAAATAGTTTGTGGCTGTATGTAGCGGCAAGATGCGAACATTGTGCAACGTATGCAGTATAGCAAAGCATTGCTGTATGATGCTATTCTCATTTGGTACTTTTTATATGCTCAGCCTCTACATTGCCTTTGAATAAAAACATTGCGGACACTCCGTCTCCTGTCTATTTGAATGATCCGTGGATTGACAACTTGTTCAAAAAAAAAAAAAACAAGACCAATGAATAAAGCCGTAGTGACTTATAATACAAATAATTGCAAGTAGTCATAACTTAGTTGAAATGAATATTACGCCATGACCTCAACTTTCACAAAAATTTTGAGCTGGACAAAATATAAAATAGCTAAATTAAAACAACAAACAAAAGGCTTGCCGTTTGGGCGAAGAGAAGTGGTCTGAAATCAATAACTGTCGCCATAGCTAAACATTGGTTGCGCACAGTAATCAAAAATTCGCGCAAGTGAAAACGAAACTGAAAGCGCAGGCCAGTTGCTCTCACCAACCACCAAGTCCGCTAGGTTCGATTGGACCGCTGGGGTCTATGAGTGTCCCCTCTTACCTTGTTTTTTATTTCTCTGTGGCGTCATTCCGAGCTGTGACGTCAGAGAAAAGTTAAGCGTTATCATGCGTGATAAGTGCCTCAACTTTTCGACGTGGATTGCAGTAAAGCAAACTTAACAGGGAATATTTTGTCTCGGAAAATACGCATGCTGGATGCATAGTTTCGAGCTGTGACGTCAGACAAAAGTTGAGTCTTATTATGGGTGATAAGGGCTTCGATTTTTTCGACTGCTTTTCGACATGTATTGCAGCAAAGCAAGCTTACCAGGGAACATTGATCTCGGAAAATACGCATACTGGGTGCATCGTTGCGAGCTGTGACGTCAGACAAAATTGTAGCCTTATCATGGGTGATAAGGGCCTAAACTTTTTCGACTGCTTTTCGACATGTATTGCAGCAAAGCAAACTTACCAGGGAACATTGATCTCGGAAAATACGCATGCTGGGCGCGTCGTTTAGAGCTGTGACGTCAGACAAAAGTGTAGCCTTATCATGGGTGATAAGGGCCTCAACTTTTTCGACTGCTTTTAGACATGTATTGCAGCAAAGCAAGCTTACCAGGGAACATTGATCTCGGAAAATACGCATGCTGGGTGCATCGTTGCGAGCTCTGACGTCAGACAAAAGTTGAGCCTTATCATGGGTGATAAGGGCCTCAGTTTTTTCGACTGCTTTTCCACGTGTATTGCAGCAAAGTAAACTAACCAGGGAACATTGATCTCGGAAAATACACATGCTGGGTGCATTTTCGAGCTGTGACGCGAGACAAAAGTTGAGGTTTCTCATGGGTGATAAGAACCTGAACTTTTTCGGCGTGTATTGTAGAAAGCAACCATCCAAGGGAACATTTAGTTGGGAAAATACGCATGAGCCTCTACTTGCACTGTGGGAGGTACTGGGTTTGATATCTGGTGCCAGCCGGAGGTCATCTTATCCAAGGGCAGAGAGATTGAGTAACTTGAGTAGATACAATTTAAAACCTCTAACAAATTCTTCAATTTCTTTATTTTTAAGTTTAATTCCTTTTCATGCATCAGTTTGTCTATATTTACCAAAACGTCATTCTAAATTTAATACACCTGAAAGCTCTATGCTCCACTTTTGAAAACTTTTAGCAATACCACTAGCCTAATTACAAACATTTTGCCTCTGATAAGCACCACACCAAACTAACATTTTTTTTAATGCAACCACCGTTAACAGACTTAAACCAGTGGCTGACTAGAAAATCTATCCGTTCTTTCCACATAATGCAGATTAGTAGTATGTCCCAAGGTAAAGCTCATAGCTTTACCTTTACAGGCAATTCAACATTGTCACTCAACAGTCATTTCAGCATAGCCACTATGTGGCAAAAGAGGGCGGGCCTCAATTTTACAGCTGACAGAATTTAGTAAGTATGCATGAATTTGACACTTACTGTACAAGTGAAATGGAAGTTGCAACACAGTGTCTATAAAAGCGTGGTTCATATAACCCCACCCATGAGCAGTTGACTGTGCCAATATAACATCAGAGTGAACTAATAATTTTGTATTCTGCACCAATGTTAAAATGTTAGAATACTTACCCCTTACCTGCCGGCAAGCAATGCCGTACATGCTGAAATAGGCCACCACGCAACACGTGTTGAGAGAACAGTAAGACGAGGCAAGAAAAACTAAAAATATTATTTAATTTCCAAGCAAATACAGGCGCTGCTAGAAATGACGACACATGTACCGTCAACACAAAACAGCACAGTTCTCATTATTTTGCGCCTGCTTTGACTAGTAACATGACATGATAAATCTGTGACCAAACTTTTGACACGCCCCTTGCACGTAAGTCACAAAAATTTTCTGTTTCTTGGATGGCTGCAGCAAGTGCATCTTACAGCACACATACAAGGATGAACACAGTCACCCATATGAAAAGGAACGCTTGGTGTTTCTTTCAAGTCTTTTTCTTGCAGCGAAATGAATTGCCAGCCATATTCACAAATCAACAACAAGTTACATTAGAAAAAATTCATACTTTTGTAATAATAATTTAAACATTGTTAGATGTTCCTTTTTACACTAGAGTTTTATATGTACTACATCCTTCTGGTGCAATCACCCATTACCAAATTTCATGTTTTGTGCAAGCAACTGCTACTTGCACGTTTGATAAACTTGCATGCATAGCTCTGCAACTAAAGGTGCCTGCGACCTTAGTGCCGCCCTGCCATTCATTCACCACTATTGGTGTATGCAGCGTGTGCAAATCACTGTCAATGCTAGTGCAGTGGCAGAAAACGCAAAGTAAGGACAGCTTGTAACAGGCACTATATTAGTGGAGCCTAGTGCTACGAAGCTCTTAATTGATGACAGTTTAACGTTTAACTGCGAATGACACAATAACTAAATCAGAAAGTTTCAAGAATGCTTTATCGGTATTGTCACTGATGATGCTGAGCTAGCAATTAGGTGCATAGACAAGACAGCCGTTGATATTCCAGCCTGACGGATCTTTTGAACGTCATACATACAGCATGCCTCCTCATGCTGTAGGCACAACTCATGCCCGCAGGCATAACACTTATGCCTCCTCCACTCTGTATGTATGTTTAATCGACCTATCGGTAATCTATTTGAAGAATATTTGAATCTATGAATAGTGACTATTTGATTTATTTGATTTAGTGGGCCAATGAGGCCAGTATTTGACCTGTCATTAAGAAATTAAGAATATTAGCTCAATACTATATGTTCATTCAGGGGGTGTACATAGTGGTGAATGGCTGACTAGCACAATGGCCAGAGACTGCACTTGCACGTTTGCAGAATTGCATGCACAGGACAATTTTGCAGTGGCAGACATTATTAGACCCTTAATAAACAATGGAACCAAGAAATACTGAGTAACATGATTGTTGTACAAGCCGCACAAGATTGAGAAAACTCTGCTTCAGGAGTTATGTCAACGAATACAGAAGTTGGGCAGCACTTGGAGAACAAGATCAATGCACATACGCACATTAATAAAGTATGGTTGAACAAACTGCACGACTAACAAAACGGCTGTGACAAAACACCCTGGTAACACAGCACACATTGCACAAATCAGCTGCCTTACATACAGTAGACATTGCATAATCTAGCTCCATTTCATATATTATAAAATAGGTTGCATAATTTGGCATACACTCATGTCGGAAATATACTGTCAAGCACGCAGTTCTCAAGCAATCCAGAAGACTCAGCCTGTACACATGGTCTGACACCCTGTACAGCAAAACATGCTCTCACAGAAAGTATTACTTCAAGAAACTAAACTCAACTTGCTAAACTCAAACCTGCACAAGAAATTTCCACAAGTAACTTTGGCAGTAAACCACAAACACCTAAACAGTACAGCCACAACAAGTCTGAAATTAGCAATCAGTCCGGCAGGCATATGGCAGTTCTGCATCTCGGAGTTGGACACAATTCAGCCGTGCAAAGTGGAACCAGTGCACAAGACAGCTCAAAACACATGCTGCAGACTCTGCAGGCACTAATGCAGTCATTCTTTTACATACCCTTCCTTGTTTACATCAACAAACATGCAGAGGCAAGTAAATAATGGAAATTATTGTGTAGACTTCTCAAAGGTATTCCAAAATGTTAGGGGCATTTCTTATCATTATCATTTGTACTGTTGGATTGATTTAATAGATCTGACACGCAACCACACTAAATTGCATTTGTACCTCTGTTCAGAACACACTTGAGTCGAACGAGTGAGTGCAGAGGAGAGTTCCAAGTTAATAAACAAAATGATCAGTATTTTTTTTTTTTCTGGTGAAGTTTTGCTTTTACAATGGGAGATCCCTCTTGACGAGGAGGTATGCAAAACTGCACGAGCTGTTTCAAGGATGCTACAGGACAATTGTGGAGTTAAATCTGCTCGTTATACTCAAAGAAGCTTAGAATACAGCTTAGAGCCTTTATGCTTGTATCATTAGCATCTGCATTCACGCATAGAAAATAACAGCTGTGCAGTTTTGGTACCGACAAATAAAGCAGACGCAAGGTTTTCTGGTTCTCTCACTAGGCTAGCAGGGTCATCACCTACTTTTTTAAAGTGCGAAATCTATTGCTTTAGTGGTGGCATTTCAGCCACGTGGAAAAGTGTGCCTGTAATGTTTTGCATAAGATCTATTGATTAAGGTATTTTAAAGATGTGCCCAATTTTCACACGTGAACCTAACTCAATATCAGCACTAACCAATCACAATATACTTATTTTTCAAATACATTAAATTTCTATGAAATACCGCCTGACACACTCGAGACCACGAGCCTCAGATCTATATCTGCAACTTTCAATAGCCTGATAAAGATATTTTAAAGGCAATACAAAAGTATGGCAATTTTGGCCACTGACTGGAAGGCAGGCGAAATCAGTAAACTTTAAATAGGAAGAGTTCAAGCTACATGGGCAAGTTAGGAGTACATTTCCTGGGCGGGAGTGCACAAAGGACAAGAAAAAAAGACACTGAGACTCTGCGATCGGTAAACAGAGCTGAAAAAACAAAACAATAAGGACAATGAAAAGGTAGACATAACAGGTTCCAAGTTCATACTCTGTTCATGCCCCGTTTCACAATAACCGTGCAAGCCCAACCTACTAGCCAACCTATTAGCCAACTAGCCCAACCAGCCAAACTGATCAAAGAAACATGTTTGCGGGCACTGCCACGTTTATTCTTGTGTCCACTGTTCACCCTGATTATCCCACTACGTTGCTTCTATCTGTCGGCTCCCATCTTGATTTTGTTCTTGTGTCCATCATACAGGATAGCAACTAGCAGCAAATCCACAACTGCCATTGCATATCAGCTATTTTCATTAATAACAAGTGGCTACAAGTACAAAGAGCAACATACAAGATGTTTTTAGTTCTGAAGCCAACAAAAAAATTACAAACTGTGAAAATGCATCAATTAGGCTGAATTGAGAAGTAGATTATGTATTTCTTGTTTAAAAGTGACTGCGGTGGCCACTTCACAGCCAGTATCGCTTCACGCATGCATGTAATTTCTCTTTCGTAGCATGACTAAAGGATAGCACCGGAACTCGCATCAAACTTTTGCCTTTAAAACACTCGGCTTTTGGTGACACAATCATTGAGCGCAAAAAGGTGGCAACTAAAATCTCTAGCTTTGCCTTGACCACAGGCAGGGCACTCATTCTCGTAACATGACTTAAAAGTTAATTATCAATGGACAACAGTGTTTCTTCATAAAGCTGTGGCGCACCTCAAATTGCAAAAGCATGCACATGTAGATGGCAACGCATTGCATCTAAGGAGCTTCACAGCTAAAGAATAGGACTTATATGGCCATACTCGGTGGCAAAATGTGGTGAAAAGAAGTGTGCTATTACGCATAGCATGGAAGGCTGTCACAAGTGATGCTACTACATACAGTGCCAGTACAAACATTCAATATTCTCAATAATGATCACAAATCTTGATGCAAATTACTGTGCCTCTGGCAAGCCAATTCAGGGTTGTGAATATATCGAAAATGTTTTCCAGCAAATTTAGAAACTAACGTAAACACTAATATTTTAAACCACATTGGGATCCGTCGCCATAATCAAGATACCCATGAAACACACATAACCTGAACTGCATCAGATTCGCGTGATTGCACTTGATGGCGTGCTATATGAATATTTTGCTTGTTATTCATATTGTCTGCCAAGTCACAAACAGTTCACACATTGTGGTCAGTCATCAACTATTGGTACGAGTTCATGCTGAACAAAAAGTAGCCTTACAATTAAAATACAGTTTCCAGTAATGTTAAAGAGTGTGCTGCCTATTATGAGCCATTAACAACATAACAGCACTCTTTCTTTTTCATAAACCAGAGACTACAATGAAAATAAATAGCATGCTGCACACATCAGCGTTCCCCTATTGCTATCATTATGGGCTATTCACATACAAGAACACTGCATATCACAATGGTCCCATTCAGTCATGTCCTTCAGTCTAACAACTCTCTGGTAACTTTTCATTTAAGTTAACACAGCAAGATCAGGCAACCCTTTCAGCAAAGTTTTTATTTCCAAAGTGGCAGCTTGACCGTGGCGCTTTCGGTACTTTTAAAGTTACCACCAGTTTCAGTATTGTACAAAAGATTAAAAAAGTGTTTGCAACACGTAACACCTACTTTCGAAGGATCGAGCACAATGTCAACGTTTGCTAATGGGCCTGTTTGTGCTGTGCTGCTGTCAGTCAAGCAACACACAGCCAACTAAAAGAACAGCTTTCAAAGCTTAAGACTTCTGCAGTAACACACACACATGAGACAGCACCAAGTAGAAATGCAGCAATTACACTATTTGCAGAAGATCCTTGGCAGTAGGGCCTGCATAAAAATTACAACTGCGGTTGATTGCTTAACAGATGCCACAGAAACAGCAATAGCAACTGATTGTGCAGAGATATAAGAACATTTAAATAAAACGAGTCTGAACTAATACTGTTTGTGGTAGGCGAAAAAAAACATATAAAACTTGTTTCCAGTTCTGATAAACTTTAAAACATGTTAAAATAAAACTTTCTTGCCATAGTTTCAGCAAGCAAAAAAGCACAATTTATCAGATGGATAATTGAACGAGTACACCAATTATTAATTCATAAAAACCTATTTTTGTGAACAGTGAGCTCACTTAGCAATCTTCTGGCAATAAGTATCAGTTCGAAACTCCAAGACAACATTATGCTGGACTGATCTTTCACTTTCCCCACTGATTAATGACTAGGAGTGCAGAACATGCTGCACAATGTGTGCAGGCACACTATGAAACAGTGACACTGGACTAATCAAATTGTCAGGCAGGTTACTCCCTACTGCCAAAACTGGGAAAATGAACGAGAAGCTGCTTCTAGTGCTACCTACATCAGCGCATGAACTCCTGAAAAGTGTACTTGCATTCACAGTTCTCTACTACTCGCTCTGAAGGCTGTAAGACACCAAAGCCACACATTTGATGTACAGGCTCGGTCATGTCAAGGTGTCGGTAATGAGTGAAAAAAAAAAAGCCGCAACGTCGCTGTTTCTGTATAAAACGCAGCAGAAGGTTGTTGTAGGAGCAGGAGGCGAAGATGAAGGCATGACGTCGATGGTGATGCGTGGTAGGGCACCTGGGGAGCAAACGACCACTTCCCACGAGCGGGAGGGGGCCGCGTGCAGAGAAATGGTGGCGGAACAGAAAGGAGGCAGCTAGGGCCCTGTGGTCCAAGCGAAGTGGTGGCTATCACAGAAACATGGTGCCGACGGCACGGTGGCAGCTTTTGCGGAGGAGAAGGCTCCACGCCATCGGCCGGTGTCACTTAATTGGCCGATAGTGAAGCACCAGGTCTGCTCCGCTTTTCCATATGAAGTGGCGCACTGTTCGCAGGTCCATAGATGGATCCAGCACCTACACATGGACAAGAAGTTATAAAACTAATGGCTTTAAAATCTCAAATTAACCAATATGACTGCAAGGTACACTGCAACGGGGGAATCGCAGAGCCTTAGAGAGCTGAAGCACTCTAATATGCTCTGACATACGAACATGCATGTTTTTGCACTCCTAAGCTCCAACACATGCTGGTCTGAAGTAGCACCTCTCACATTGGTACTTATATCCCATGTAAGTTACTGAACAAAAATGGGCTGACTATTCAAGATGCACTCATGCTTCCCAAATATAAGAAACTGCTTCCTCAGGAATCTATCTTGACGGAACAAAGCCTGAGCAGAATATTTTTTACCCTTGTCGATTAAGTCCTGGTGCTAAGCTGATCGCACGTACACAGCTTAGCACAAATTTGGTACGGGACAAAGAAGAATTTGGTACGGGACATGATCTTCCGCTCCCATGATCTGAATAGTGCTTACCTGGTCTTGGCACAGTAGTTCAACCTTCTCCTCAGCAATAGAAGCTCGCTCATCGTCCGTGGCAGCGCCAGTAGTGCCGTTGGAGTCACCACTCCTGTCTTGAGTCTGTGAACTTGAGTCTGACCCTGCTCCCATAATCTTCTCGTAGACATGCTCAATCACCTTGCGCACCTGTATCATGTCACTCGCCGACAGGCGCTCCCTGCACATTGCGCAAGAGGCCAACACAAAGGACATCATCCTCCTGCTATTTTACTGTCTCCCCACTGCCAATGGTGCAGCAAGCAGTGAAAACAGAATCGGCATTGTGGGCATGCATGCTTTGAGATAGTGGGACCGGGGCTACTGCTGCCAATTTAATGCTGGCGTCACACATGCGCTCCCAGTGGTCGTTCGGTGCTGTATTTATAGAATCCGATTCGAGTTTAACAGTGTTCACAGGTGTGTCACGATGCAAATATATGACTTTTACTGAGTCATTTCCACAGCGAGTTACTCACTTTTTTCAGATGTGTTGGCTTTTCATCTCCATCAGGCAGCTCGGAAAGTTAAATAGAGACAGCTTTCAATGACCGTTTGAGCACATGTGCGACACAGGATGCAACTCATGTGATAAAACGCCAAACTAAACTTGGACTACGGGCCTTACGGCTCGCAACAAATATAATGTAGGGCAAAATAGCAAAGCGTAACTTAATGTGCAATGAAACATCAGCTCTGCACTATGACATATACCGCTATTTCCTTCTCCTCCTAGTCTGACCATTTCGAAATATAGCAAGCCTCATTCAAACAGCTGCTTTCTGCTCCATCCCACTGCTGCCATGTGGCTGATATAAGTTATGCTATAGGCTCTTTGCTTATTGATCCCCTCTGCCAAAAAAAGGAAAGGAAGGGGGGGGACTGCAAGCCACTACTTTATGTTTCTATCCCTGTGCAGCTCCCATTCTATCCCTGAGCAGCTCCCTTTTGGAAAACAACCAATCAGACAACTTTGTAGTGCAACTAGTTGCCACTGAGAGGCCTTCCTTAGAGTTCCAGTATACAATGGCTGTCAGGTGTCAAGGCAGAAAACCCGCCTCAATTGCTAGTTCTTCCTGTGGCGGTGAATGTGCCCACTTGTCGAAGTCTACGGAATTGCGTAAATGTAGGCCTAGTTCCAGGCAGAGGTATATTTATGTTTACATTCCTTGCTTAAAAACAAAAGTGATGTTTTCCAGTTCTGCTGATTTTAAGCAAAAACAGTTTAGTAAAATATGTGCGCACCACTACTGCATTGGCATATCCTCACATTTCTCTTATGATGATGGCAATGCGATGAGGCAAATGACAGCTGCATGAATAAAGCCTTGTTTTTGTTTTTTTTAATGCATGAGGCCACCACTTGAACAAAAAGGATACTAAACTGAGCATGAGCAGATGTAGCATGGGGGTTGAAAAGTGCAATAAGTGCATAACATTTTGACATTTGTGCAATCTACAAAGAAAGACCAAGCTGTTTGTTTTTTGCTTTTTGTCATACTGGTGAGCTCAGATTGCGTGCGTGAAGCAGTGAATTACTGTGCAGGCGGTCATTCGGTTCTTCAGCAAGTAAAAGACCAGGAAAACTAGAACTTCCTTTTCTTGGTCTAAGCATGCAGCAGGTGATGGATAAGCACACGAAGTACTTTGTGTAACGTACACAGTGCATGTTCATGTTCTTGATTGGTTATATGAAGCTCAGCTAGGCTGGAGAAATTACTGCTTCATCAATGATTCAGATGTTTCGAAAGCCCTCCAAAGTTATTGCATTCAAATGCAAAGCGCTGCTTTCTATACCCATTGATTGGCACCAAGTGGCATTCAGTGTCTGTGTGTACCTTCCACGATGGCCTCTATATAAGGTTAATGAGAAAAGCTGGATTTATTAGTGTATTTTACAATAGCCAAGATGTTATGATTGGTGTAAGTACATATAGACACATTCAAAGACACAAAGGATGCAACACCCAGCAAGGACCATGGGTAAAAAAGAAGAAACAGACGGTAAAGAACACCAAGGACGAAGGATGCAGAAGAAGGAACGTGCAAGACATGATGGTAGCACCGAGTCCAACACTCCTTCATGTGAGCCTGTTGTGTGGCACTACAAAAGCCAGGGTAAGGGCCAGTTGATTCTACATTCTGTAAACACTGCGCGCTACAATTAAACAAAATCTATGTAGAAAGAACAACACAGGATGTTCTACTGTAGCTGAAGCACTTATCTTTCTTTGACGATTTTGATGCGATGTTAGCCATAGGCCATTTGAGACAATACTGCGCCTCATTAAGAATAGGATATCTCTTTATGTATTTCTTGCCCATGTGAGCGTTTCTTTCTGTTCCTCTTTTTTTCCTGCCCCTTCATGTGTATTTAATTTCTCACAATTTTGTAAAAGTAAACATGTTAGTTCGAGCTTGTGTAGTCCAGTGTCGTCCTTTCCACGTCGATTTGTTTCCTTGTAGCCCACAATAAGTTTACACTGTGTTGCACTAGTTAAAATGTTTATGTTTGCGATGCCACTGCACTGTTTTTCCAAGCATGGCTCCCCATCACCCAAGACTGATACCTTGGCGTGCATATGTGCCTTTCAAGTACCTTTATCAAAGCAACATCCCCCTCTTTGTGCCATGAAAGGCATGAACAGGAACAAGGAACGTGGAAGTCACAAGTGCTGACAGCTGTGTGCGCCTTCTCTACCTCTCTTCAATCTAGTGAGCGGGAGCAAGTGTTGCCCAATACCAACGGTATGTGCCCCTCCATCCGTACAAACATCTTCTCCTTTGCAGCCTATTGGAGGGTCAACTGTCATGACACCACCCGTGCAAAGCACTTGTGCAGCACGCAGAAACGACTACACCCACCTTCACCATGTTGGCACAGGCCATTGCCTGCAACATGTACGCAGATGCTCTGCGCTTAAAAGTGCCTCAGAATGTGTAGACTATTTTTTTGTGTAGCATACACATAAGTGAGCTTGCCAACATAAGGGAAAAAAGACGCAATCTTAATTCGTTGATGCTCAAACGAGAAATCAAGATGTTGATAGAGCATGAAAATAATGCCGAGTTTTATTTAATGTTGTGTAACAAAAATAAGATATCCCCAAAAATGCCCATTATGATCACAGCTTCAACTTCTCTAATGGTACTATAGCTGTCAAAAAGAAAAAAAAAAGACAACAGAAACATGTGTGATGCTGCTGGGCCTGTTGATTTCACCTGTTTTCGCTGTAATTTCAGTGATTTGATTGCTTTATTAAATGCTTTGGCAATAATAACAACAAAGAGAAAATGTTCAAAAACAGATAAGCAGTTGACAAAATATCCAGTTGATTACATGGTTCAAAGCTTCAGTCATCACCTCCTCTCTGAATGTAACCGAACCCACTTTGGCATTTTAGTAAAGCTTCAGAGCTAACGTAAGAGATGTCCAGTTGACAACTACAGAAGGCTTAGTAGAATTTGCATGCCTTTGTCTCAATCAAAGCACTGCATGATGGACAGTATCGGGCTTAACGTCTTCTTGTCAATATTGTAATAGATGAAAGTAAACCACAGGGATGTATATAAAATTGCTCTCAGTATTACTAGCAAATAAAAACCAAAACAACGCTCACCTCCGAGCATGTGCCGAAGTTTGAGGCCTCGGTAACGACGCATAGCAGTCGGAGCTGAAAAACAGGTGACCTCACACAATCTGCCACGACTCTGTTGCTGCTGTCACTCAGAACTACTGTAGCTAAAGCGCATATTTTGCTTCGATAATTTTGATGTGATGTTAGCCAGAGGCCCATTGTGACAATACTGCTGGTAGATCTTTTCACTTTCCAAGACGAATTTGCTAAAGTGCCAGCAAGTGGGCACACGTGACTTACGATACAAGGCTAACACTCAAGCTGCATGACATGAGACTTAACTCATGGAGCGGCGCTACAATTTTCAGTGTTTGTTGGAAAAAGAAACCATTAAGCAAACTTAGCAGGTTTTATGGTGCAGTAAGAAAAGTGTGAAAGGGGCCCTGCCACACTTCTTGAACATAGACAGAAAATGCTGCTGAGTAATGGTTGAGGCGCCAACGAATGTGTAAACCAAACATTGCGATGCAGTCCGTGGCAGCAAATTTACCATTAAATTCAATGTCAGCTAGAAATCGCTCGCTCTTTTGACATACGATGCTATATGGCTAAAACCAACTGCATCATAAACCCAAAATAACATGGACACCGCTGTTGCACGATTTGAGCATTGTGATTTAGATAGCTGCGGCAGCTGCTGCAGTGTTTCCACATCGTATATTGCAGTGCTAGAAATTACGACATAGAATTACATTGGCACGCTCATGATTACATTGAAAGTCAGTCGCATGCTCAAGAAAAGAAACTGCTCAAGGGAGTTATGCGTGCCAACAAACAAATGTAGCTTCTTTACCCTTTGTACCCTCTCCCCCCTCTATTTGTAGCTTTCAGCTCACTCGCTGGGACGAGAGGGAGGAGAAAGCACCAAAAGAACACCGTATACCACTAACACACTAACCCTGCTCTCATTGTTTAATGCTACAAAATTTTTGTGATAGCTGGTTCACAAAGCAACAAACTCCACTAATGAGGTCATTTGATAATTACTTCAAAAAGTATTGCAGGGCACCTGTAATGTATCAGTAATTAGCTGAAAATTATGTAATGATATTCTCTTTAACCTAGCTACAGCAAAGAAAAAAACTTTATTGCTTCAAGCTCAAATACATATGACACATTTTAAATCGAAATCTTGAAATTCATGCTCACATGCTCTGGCAGTGTTCGGCAATACAAAATGCCTTTTTTAACAAACAAGAGGACTGGGAGGAATCCCCCAAAAGCAGCGATCTCCATAAACAACTAAGCGCTGTCCAAAGGGCCCGCGAACGGGTGCAGGACCATGGTCTTTCGACCCAACGTGGGTGCGACCCACAACTACGACTGTGTAGTTCCTTAGGACCCAATAAAGTTTGTTAACTGACTGACTGACTCAATGAAATTCATGAATCTTTACCTGCACAAGTTCTATTAACGTAGTGTTCCGTATAAAAAATATATAATAAAGATTATTGTGCATGTGCACTGTTTTTAATCTGTGCATTACATAATCAGCTGTGTCAAAATATAAGCTGCTGCTGCTGCCTGTTAACAATCTAATGTCCCAATTATGTGAATGAGAGTCTGATGTGTCTGAAGGTTAAGTGCCGATAATGATATAACAATAATGGCTGCTCGCAGAAGAATGCAGGGGGTAAACATAAAACATTAGACTTGGCTAAAGTGCGGTCTATCCCAGGAGACATTCACAGCACTGCCAAATCTAAGAGCTGGCTCAACCACGCAGCATTTTACACACATGCTAACAGTGTCCTTTCATGAAGCTGGCCAGATAAAATTTCTGTAGACTATATTTAAAAAGGGCTCTCTACAAGTATCCATTTCTTCTTTTATTATTATTTTTTCCTACAGAGAGCAGAAAGCAAAAGACAGATGTAGCTTTGGGTTAGCTAGTTGCGACTATCTGTCAAAATAAAGTTACATCTTAAAACTTCAAAAGGTATTCTAATGTGGTGGTTGATTCGACACTAATACGCTTGATATGCAATAGACATGAATATGTTGTCATTGTCTATTTTTCGTGCATACCGTAAAACATATGTACAGTCGAACCCTTTTATAAGAGACACTGATATAAGAGATCAATAGGTATAAGAGACTCTAGTTTGCCTGCAGTAAAATACGGGGGATAGGAAAATGTATACAAGGTCCCCTGATTATAGAAGACATCTCATATAAAATACAAGAATTGCTGCCCGGAGCATGCACCTTATAGAGAGGTTTAACTGTAATCATAACAAAGCATGTTTCTGGGAAGGCAGCTTTCAAGTGATGAATGCTCACAGGCCCTCATTTTTATTCAACCTTACATTACCTATGATTAAGAAGAGATAAGATTGGGAGGAGTGTATGCTGCTGATGATAATGTCCCAGCGAGGGCATGCCTATGGCATGCAGCCGACGCGCTTACGGGCAAGGTGGCGAGTGCCGAGTGCAAGCATTTGAAAAAAAAAAAAAAAAACAGCAAATGACGATGAAGCTGAGCAGAGAAACATGGGCCTTAGTAATGAAGGGTGCACGATAAGAGGAAGGTGCTCAAAGTCGTCAGGCTGAAAGAGTGCGTCGACAGCCCGAAAAATCCACCACCCATCACCACTGGGAGTAGAAGGCAGGGAGGTCGTCGAGCTTTGCAGCCCGAAAAAAGGTCAGTTGGAAACAAAAAGACGTGACCACTAGCTGCATTTATACCCCCTCCCAATTCCGCGTTGTGGACGTAAAAAACCTTCAACATGTACAATCGTGCCCAATATGAGTCGCAACAACCTGGCTGTGGTTGAATTGCTTCAAGCCTGAACGATGAAACCGAAGAATGTTAAATTGGTTAAGAAAGTAACACTAACTGAGAGAGTTTTATTCGCCTTTTTTTTTTCCTATGTAGGTGCCGATTTGTAGTGTTGGTGTCATTATGAGCCCAGACGGTGCGTTGCAACTCATACTGAGCATGACTGTATATCACAAATAATTCTGTCTGTGCTCTTTGTTTGAATACATCAAAACATCTTCGTTTTCATTGTACATTCTAATGTAGACATAAGAAACAACCAATCTGACTGATTTTACAGTTTGAATTCCAATTACTTAATACAAAGGTAATGCTATATTCCTTTTATAGTTACTTGCATGGATTACTTGAAAAAAGGCTGCAAGTTACGCCTTTCTGCAACGAAAAAAGAAAAAGTGTAGAGGAATGCAGTCTTAAATGCTGAATGTTTATGTAAGTGAGGACATTCAATTACGGGTGTACATAGTGATTATTTATAGACCACTGATGACCATTCTCCCTGCATGTATTTCAAACTTATTGATAAAATGCAGAGAGCAAAGGGCATGAACGGCTGTGAACTATAATATAATGGTAATAGACGTAATTTTCGTTAATTTTCTGTGCTTTTAAAAGACCATCAAATGATTGTGCAGCACGCTGTAGCGAGAGAACTCTAGATTAATTATGACCACCTGGGGTTCTTTAAGATGCATCTAAATCAAACTACAATGAAATTGTGCTTCAGTGTTTGCACATAATGTAGCCTATGCCCCCCCCCCCCCCCCCTACGCAAGCATGGAAAGCGAGGACGAGAACGGAACCGAGCGCAACATTAGAGATGCAGAAATTCCACACTGGAGAGGCATGACACAGAAGAATGTCATGTAATAAAGTAGCAAGGAATAAAATCAAGAGATGAATGTTTTACTATAACTCAGGAGGCCTTGTTGTGTGAAATCTGCTCAGGGTGTCAGACAACACAGCGATACAGGAGTGCCGGTGATAGTTACCTATGCATGGCATGCAAGCATAGCACTCAAACCATGGATCATGTTTTGTTGGTGTTTCGACAGTATACATACAAAAATAGGCAAGAAAAGCTTCACTTTAACCGAAAAGCAGGGGCAAACATGCACGGCTTACCGGCTCACTCCCAGTAGCGAAACAGTCTGCATGTGGTTTTGATAATGTCACAGTGGAATCCAACCGCATTCATTTTGATGGAATTTTGATGGAGATTACCAGCGGCAAGCACTATCATAATCAGCCAAAGAGAGAAGAAACCAGCAACAGCAGGGCTTCTAATCAGCAGAACTATGCTAGGCAAATGTTATGTGACCATTTATTGTGAGGGGGGGAATAAATCACATTTTTTTAAAAACAAAGTTAAGGTGTCTTTATTGCGTGAGTGCATTTATTGCATGACCCATACGATTTCTTCAAGAAGGAAACTGTCACCAGTCACAGGGACGTCTGCACATAATCTGTGGTTTTGGCAGTGCTGAGAGTGCCTTCTGAGAGAGAGCCCAATTACATTGTTGCTTGCCGGTACAAATCGTTTTGGCCAAAAAGAGGCAAGTGTTGGCACAATTTTATGAAGCCATTTGTGGGATATAACTGAGTTTTTTTTTTTGTAATGCTTTCTAAAGAAACTGGGCTAAAGAGTTTGTAAGGAAATAGGGTAAGTGACAATTTCGTACTGATACCTCTGAGAATGACACATTGAACTCTTTGAAATTACTTCTTCAAGTGCCCTTTCTCTCAGAAACGTTACTGAATAGAATAGCCCTATTGGTGATACTGTGACATGAAGTTCACACGTCTCTTGAAAAACAGAACTTGCTTTTTACGGCCTTTTCCACTTGCACTGCTATGTTCCTTTGTTCCTTATCCCTCTTTCACAAGAACTGCTATGCACTATTTTGTTGCGATCTATATAAAATCAAAGAAGGAATGGCTGTGATCTACATAAGATCATAGAACAAAGAAATAAATAAATACAGGCTGGCCATACTACTTCCGACATGGATGAAGACAAAGTGAGAATATGGCTGCTATCTCAAAAACAAGCTCTTAAGCTTTGAAAAAATATGTGAAAATGCCGGTAGACCAGGAAAGACAAAGAAGCATTAAGCCCATACAAGAGCAGTGGGGTGACATTGTTCTTTTCAACATAAAGCAACGAGCATACGGTGAGAGAAGTATAATGCTCATGCCCGTTGCTACAGTTAAGTTCAGTGTTTGCAGTATTTATTCTACAAAACAGCACTTCATATAAATAAATAAATTACCTAATCAATTAAACTTCTTTGTTAGCTGGCAACTTGGTATGGTACTTCTAGTCTAGACGATAGGTCACGGCCTGTGTATTTTTTCGTCGGTGTATAGTCACCGAAGTGACAAAAAGACGCGGCAAAGGCACTGAGAACTTGGATGCCACTTAATGTGTCATGTGACAAGGGGAACTACGGTACATATGATAAGCCATGCAGATCGGTGGATGCTCTTATAAGTGGAGTGAAAGGCATTGCCAAGCAAAAAAGCATAGACAGAACATGGTGAGCTGTCATCCCCATAAAGAGTCCATTAAACACAATAAGAAGTCAGCGGGTAAGCTCGCATAAACGCTTTCACCATTACTACACTTAATCGATGTCAAACCATGCATTATGAACTCGGTCAAATTGCTTTGCCTATGAACCTGCTTTACCTCACCAATAAATGACTCGAGGGGCACATAGAGCGCTGCACTGTACATATATTACATGCCACGAACATTTGGTGTGTTAATAAAGGTTATCTTCTCAATAAGGGATTACGCACAAGTAATTTACTTAATATCTGTATCTCAGTCAGAAGATTAGAATAAAATCATACCAGCAGCTTTGTCATAAATCATAGTTAAAAAGTATAATCAGTGTAAAATTAGTGCAGCCATTGTATAACTTGAACACTAGTGGTCCTCCCTCTATCAAAGAGACACTTGAGACAAACATTAAGCCAAGCTACAGTGAGAGATAAGTGAAATGTGCAAAAATGACACTTTTACACATAAACAGGGCTTACAAATTTGAAGAAATAACATATGACATAATTAGCTGATTACAGTGGAAGCACTGCGCTAACTTATGCTGATGTCTTGCTGAAAAGTAGTACTAAGTATACCAAAACAATACTAACCTAAACACGATGAAAATTCAGCACTGCTTATACTGCAGGATTTTCATTCAGTTGCACTCCTAGGCATTGTATTTTTCTAACCATTCTGCCAGTGCTAGTGATGGTGGTAGTACATGGCACCATTTGTGCTGTTTGTTCAATCTCTAAGAAGGCAAGGACAAATCAGTGGCATTGATTGACACAGATGTCTGCATAACATTTCACTAGTGATACTTTCCTGAAGACTGTCAACATTTTCTCGCAAGTTAGAAATAATTTCTTGGATATGAATAAATGCTGAGGGATGTGTGGCACAGTAATCTCTCACTAAAGCTAAGCCTAACGTTTGCCTTTCGTGCGTCGATTTGGCTGTATCGAACATGAAAATGGCCTATGAAAAAAGTGGCAGCCTTTTCAAACAGAGGTGATAGCAAGCAGGCAATTAAAATCATAACATTTGCTTCACTACATAAACCGCTTAAATGTCGCTAATAAATGAAAAGTTCAATAAATACGCTACGTGACACTGCTAAGCTTTTGTAATGCTAAAGTCTTGAAATTTCTTCAAATCTTTTTTTACAAACCAAAACATCAACCGCTTCGTTCATTCTCAGTCAGGGAAAACACTGTTCCTAACAAAGCAGCAGCCCCTCGGGCTAATATACATCTCATGCATCTAAGAGCTACACTTACGTACAGTTGAACCTCGTTTTAAAAAAAGAGAAGACCACAAAATGAAAAACAAGATCAACGAAACAGAACTTAAGGCTCGTGGAAATGCGTGCATTAATGCAAAAACATGCATTACCAAGCTTCCAACAAAACAGAATGTCTACATGCTTCATAAATTTCACTTTTAAGCTGTATTTAAATAATTTTCATCTGAGGGTCTTGCTCTTTTAAAAGACTATTTAACTGACATCTAGGGCTACAGGTACTTCTTTGTGACTACTTCATTTGCCTGTATTTTCAATCGTGCTTTTTCAATCCAGAGAGCACATATTAGAATAAATGTCTCCCATATGAAGAAATGCATTTTCTTCTCGCCAGCAACCAAAGGCACACAACATTTTGATGAAATTCTGTGTGACTGTGTCGACACAATAGGCTGCTCACCAAGCAGTAGACAGGAACTGACCATCTAAGAATGCGTCCGTTGCCACTCAGCCAGAAGGCTTTCACAAGCCTTAAAAATGCCGGTGTGATACGGGTATTTAATAAGGTGCCTTACATGCGATTTTCTCAAAGTTGTAGAACTTTGAAGAATACTGGCATGCGCCAGTTGTTTTTTCAGTTCTTATTGCTCCTTGCTTTTGAGCAAAAAAATTTAAAAAAGGTTTTCTTCAGGCGAATGAGAATATGCTACTCTGTGCAATGCACTGATATAAAACAAAGCTGGATGCTGATATGCTCTCGTTCTATGCGGTACCTCAATGCTCCCACGGATTTCCGACCATCCACAAAGGCACTACTTTTTCCCCTTCAGTGTTGTTTGTCGAGACGGTGAAATAGAGTGCACCGTGTTACGTCCATGGTGCCACATCTCACCAAGTGATATCTACACCTTTGTTGCCAACTGTCCATGTAACATGAACAGGTTGTCGATGCACCTGTAGCACTGGCCCGCACCGTTTGATGCCAAAATCAAAAGAGTGTCCCCCAATGCACCTACTGAAAGTGAAATGAATGAATTCTGAAGGTATGGTAATGATAGTGAAGGATAGACAGCGAATGCACACGCATTATTGCCAAGTTGGGCTGGACACGCAACAATAAAAAAATATTGCGAGTAACAATGAGTGTACTTGCGCATCTAATGCACCAATGAGAGTGGAGGCGCCGGATGCTGCAGAGGCCAGTTGGGGTGCTTCCTTGGTTCTCGTGATAATGCTGATGGTGATGATCATGACCATGTGAATGCACAAGTGCCCTTGGCATGGAGGGAATTCCTATTGCACGTAGAGTTATCACAAAACTCCCGCTAACATACTCTTGCATGAACGCTAATAGATGTGGAAACTACAGATACACAGTAGATGTGGCAATTACTTCAACTCTTCCCCTTTGCTACAACTTGCATCTTCATTTTCTGCCATCCACGCTGTGCAAGTATCCACAAAATGCTGAGAAGTCGGAACAGCTTACCCACTGCATATGACGCATGTGGCAATCCTATAGAGGTACCACACTGCAGTGCTTAGACTCGTTAAAACAAGGTTCAACTGTACAACCTTCATAAAAAGATGAATTCAATTTTATTTGGATAGGTGACCTTTCTGTCACTGGCTAACTGCCTAAACCAATAAAGGGCTTTTCTTTTCTACCGCTCCAGCCTGACAGCCCTAATACAATAAAACCCGCTTATAACAAACTGCAGAATTTATGAATATTATTCAAATGTATTTAGCATTCAAATATATTTATGCCTGTTTAAAATAAATTCTTCTCGACTTCTAATAATAATTTCCAAGTACATGATAAAGACAATAATACAGAGGCAGCATTGTTACAATAAAGAATTAAATTTTTGTCACACTGCATGCTGTTCCCACATTTTAATTTAATTTATGAGATGTGCCACCCCATGTGAACATAAGTTATGACAGCTGCTGCTATCTATGAGCGGGTGAAGCAGCTTTACAACAAATAAGAATTAAACTTTCTGTTGTTACCTCCATACTTCTGTGTCTCAATTTTCTTGTGGTGCTCCAATTAAACCGTACTTCCGCATAGCTGCTAGGAAGCTACAACTGAACAAGTAGCCCACTTACAATCGGCTTCTAACTCCATACAGTGGCTGTTTAGGTGTGGATTATATGCATGAATATATGGCCGTTTACACTGACCATGCTTTAGAGTTATAGAGGTTCAATGTAGAATACAATTTGCTATACTCAAGTTAATTATAAATCAGGTTTCACTGCACAACTTGAGTAAGCACAAAAACCACATCCCTGATGTGCTGTGCACCACAAGTTACCTTCATCTATGCACTGAAACTATGTTTTGCAATGTGACCACTGCAAAAGCTATTACAGGGTGTGTGTCTGTGTACTCATACTAACACAAAATCAGAAAAAAAAATCAGGAACAAAGCACACACCTTCGAAGTGGTTTCACACCCGACGTAATGTGTGGAAGCAGCGAAAATGGGATCTTGGGAAACCGGGGCACGTTTTTCTGGAAATGGTCAACGTGTTAAAGTAAACATTCTGTAAAACAAGTCAACAAGTGGTGGCCTGCATACTTTTGATCTCTCGCAACTATTGTTTCCTGCGTTTATACCTGTATTTCTCTTTAAATAGCCCCGTAATCATAACATGACTGTCTATATGCAACGGATATGAGAACAATGTTAACGTAAGCATAGGTGGAGACTCCATAGCCCACCTGAAGCATTAAATGCATTCTCAGGTACCCGCACACCACAGATTTTTCACCGATTCATTTACGTACAATATCCAAAATGCACATCAAGAAATGAAACATGAAGAATCATGAACAAAAGAACATTGCTTCAGCCACTGCAAATGCCACAGTGTGCTGCGTTTAGAGCACTCCCTTATTAAAAGTACAGTTATAGCGAAGATGCATCAAATTTGATTAATGAAGTCAGAGTACCGACAAACAAGCGCAGTGGTAAGGAGCGGTATTCTTATGCCCTTTTGTGTGCACAGATCAAGAAAGTCAAGAACATGTGGTGGGACTCACAGACACCACTACATCATGCACCCAGGATGGAATGGTCTCACTAATCAGCAGCTCCTCCGCATCACGTCCGGCGTCTCCCACCAGGAACCTTAGAAGTGTTCGGCCTCCAACCTCACTGCCAAAGAAAATGTCCCGGCATTAACTCTTTGTGGTTTGAAAGTTTCACTTACTTTCTGGCCGTTCTGGTACGAATATATCTCAACAATTTTGTGCAGTGCAAAAAAAAAAAGACCAACATGCGAGAAAAACTCATAGGATGTGTATTTTTGAAATGGATACTTTGCTTAACACTTTCAGTCTTATTTGTGCAACATGTGGTGTCTGACAGTGGTTTGCTGCGGCCACGTTGCGTCATAAGGCCCACTGAATCTACCGTAAATTCCTTCTTCATTAAGCTTATTACGACTGAGTAGTAGATATCAAAGAATCAACCAACAAAGTTCATCTCTGAGAGAGTTGGCACGGAAAATTCAAAGTGGCAATGATTTTTGTTTTTCATTTTTTTCCCTCCTAGCTTATCAGGCCGCATCTAGGAGTAATAGTGGCTTTTTTAATATTAAAGAGTGCAATTTCCTAATAAACTTGAAACAACTAATTTATTCACACATAACTTAATGAAGGCTTTATCAGGTCATGTGCAGCAATAAAACCAGCACCTTGATTCATTTTCTTTCATTCACTGTTTCTTTAGTTGACCTTTAAAACTGTCCTTGTCATCTTGGGAAATGATTAGAAGGACGTTGCAAAGCATTTTCCTTTACTCAATACAACTTTTGGTACATTGTAAAATGGCAATAAGCTAAGCAAGCACACAGGTTCTGGAAAGTTGTACCAAAGTAGAAATAAATAGCAACACTTTTTAAGATAACAAAACATGAGAAAGGCGTGCTGTTGGTTCGACTGCCTGAAACCACTGACCTGAAAGTCACTGGCGTATGATCTGGCATGCTGAAGTACATGTTGCCAGGCTTTTGCCTGTCACCGCCATTCATGGTAGGGGAGACAACTGTGCCTGCACAATGACAGAAAGTCAATTGCAGTGAGACCTTACATACACGATACCTTAGAAGAACAAGGGTATCAATGCACTTAGTAGATAAACATGCGCATCACATTCCACCGAACACTCATTTCTGTCAACCCTGTCCTCCACTCCATTATGAATGTAAAAGCTTTTTGTGTTCTCCACACTCCGCGAATCCCAAACCATAATAATAGAGTACACCTACGGCAGTTGATACAATATGTTAGCCAAACAATTGCCAATGCTGCAGTTGAGCTACCTGACTAGAGTAGTAGTTGTTCTCTTATGGAAGATAGTTGAGCAAACGTGGAATTCAGTGGCTCAACCCTACGCTTTCTGATGGGACTAGCACATGGGCAAATAAAACTCTGCCATTCGAGAGTGCAACGCCATAGTTAGAGGTAGCAAATGAATGAAAATTGAGCAATTTAATACTGGTTCAGTTGTCCCGACTGTTGACTGTTGTCCCGATTCACTTCATTAATGTTGTCTAAGACACATTTCTCATGCTACGACAGTTCACACAATGTAAAGCTCTGGGAAGAAGACATACCATTCTCAGGTCGATCTGGAGGAAGGTAAGATGGTGGCCAGTGCTCGAGTAAAGCCTGAAGAACGAGGGCTCCAAGGTTGACTGGTGCCAAGCGTAAACGTTCAGAAAAGAAAGAAATGCAGAATGTAAAGAAATAAAGGTCACCTACTGGCTACAAATGCTTGCAGTTACTAAAGCTTGAAGAATTTGGAAGAATTACCAAGAACACAAGGCACTATATATAGAGTAAAAAAATAAAACAAAAAACACTGGCAGAGTTGTAATCAGACAGGAAACCCTGTGAGCACAATTAATAAGACTAAACAACTTTCTGACATACAAACACACACATTGTGGGGGTTCTGACACCCCCTGTAAAGTTGTTTGCGCTGCCTGGCCCACGTGTCTCGCCCACAAGCCGCACTTAAAATTACAACCGCCAGGCGGTAGGTGGCGTCGTGTTCGCAAGAGTTGGTCACTACTATCGTCATTATCATCATGTGGTAGGGCTGGCGGTGACCCCTGGCGGAAGCAAGCCTTGGTGGCGGGCAAGAGTTAAGCGAGTCCCTTCTGCGCGTGACGGTTGCCGTGAACGGTTGTCTCTCGCGGTGGGTCTGCCGTGGACGGCACCGCGGGCCGCCTGCGGTAGGCCGGCGTAGTGAGTGAAGCATTGGCGCCGCCGCCTTTTGTGTGCTCTTGTGTTATGTTGTTTGAGAGTATGATAATTTTGTGTGAGGATGACTTAGCGTGTTAGTAACAATTGATGTATCGCTTCGGCAGACGATATCGTAGTTCAAAAGTAGTTAAATAAATGTGTATGTTGTGTTTGGTTTGTACCGACCGCCTCTGCTGTGTTCGTTCACTCCAAGAGCGTGGCGTGGCGCTCGCTCGCCTGCTTCGAGACCCCACAACATGCATGCATAAGCACATAACATGACTTGTAGTGATACAACTTATACTATTACTTCTTTTTTCTTCATAAGCTCCCACAGAACTTGTAAGGTAGTGCAGAATGATGACATTTCATAAAGCTCTGCACCCAACGTTTAGGCAATGCACAATGTGGTGGTGAGTGGTGATGTAGAGGTTGGTCTCATGCATACAAACGATAACATTTTCACTCGGAGGCTCTGTGAAATTCCTAAGAATAACATCAATGCCAATACTTAGCAGAGGCCAGCATGCCATAAATTCAAAGCCTCACAAGTCTGTCGAAGCCATCACCACGGCCTTTGTGATGTAGCGGTGTACAATCTAGTCTTTGAGGCTACATTGCCACATATAGGGTCCCAAGAGTATCAGCAAGGTTAGCGTGTCATGTGCCCAGGAGGTTAGCGTGCCGTTCCTACAGTGATTTGTTTGCATAAGTGTGCAATAGTTATATTGCAGTTAAAATATGTGTAGAGGTAACAGCGTAGTTAATTTACTGTGATTGCTATACCACATGATTGTAAACTGGACATTACATTTTTAGCCATTGACCATAGTTCCGAGCATTGATGTGGTGATTCTGTCACAACACTATCTGGGGAGCCAATGCAGGCCCTAAGTAACACTTACTTTTTGGATCTGGACCTTCAGGGGGGCCCAAGCCAGCTTCCTTGGTGGAAACCCAGGCTGTAAAACAGTCTGGGTCATCCAGGTGAAGGCACAACATCTGTAAGGAGAAAAAGAAAACAACAGCACTATGTGAAATTGAACTACAATCAGAACAATAGCTGTGGCATTTTGTTGGCCAATGCATAGAACCTGCATATTGTATATTTACCTAGTAATTATCATGTGAATAATCACACAAGCCAAAAAATAATGTGCCTAGATTTAGCAGCTTTGCTTTATCTTTACAAGCCACCAATCAGTGATGCAACAAAGTGTACTCACGCCCATCTTGAGGTCAACCGAAAACCAGTTTGGAACGAAGACCATCTTGAACCGCTTCTTCACCTCCGCTTCAAAGTCGGCCGCACCAAGGTCTTCTACTTTACACGCCTGTTTAATGAAGCAATAACATATAAGAATAACACTTTTAAATAAGCATTGTGGCAATATAGTTACACGTGCCAGCAGTGCGTTGCAAGCATTATTGTCCCCATAACCTGCACATACTGCCTTTAATTCATCGATGCTTTAATCTGGTGGGAAGCGATTTAACAATCGGAATGATGCCTTGAAACACAATAAGAATTTGTATGCCTCAGTGTAACATTAGAGAAACACCTATGAGGTCCATAAACTTTCGATTTTGCTGACATTTCCATGACAGAAAGAAAGCATCTTCATCTGCCAATACACCCTAATATAAAATTGATATTTCGAATATATATATATACATATTGTACCAGAGCATATATCGGCACCAGCACTGTGCCAGCGTGAAAGAAGACGTTAACGTTCATGTGGCTCAAGCTTGCCACAGCTTGTTTGGCTAATGCTTTGACAATAATAATAAAAGTGTTTGTAGGCAAACTTGCTTGTTGCAATATATATATACACGACTGTTTACAAGAGAGGTCGGAAATTTGCGGTAGTAGTGTGCGACCCCTGGAACGACCTCAGAACTTTCACTCCTCTCCCCTCATCCCTTCCCTTCCTTTATGAAGGCCAACATGGTAGTTTGAACCTCAAGTGGGGTTTTTCACTTGAAGCAAATGCTTGCTAACAATTGCAACCTTGTGGCATAAGTGCTGAAAATAAATACTATTTCGATTCCTGTTTTCTCCCCCCCGCAATTGGTAGTGCCCTCGGATTCGGCCCTCCAACTCTAACACTAACAATGGTCAGACACTAACAACGCTCAAATATTACAAATGCACCAATGCCATACAATGCACATTGGACCATTGTATAAGAGCACAAACAAGCCTAAAACATTGCTTAAGAAATTCGATTTATTTTTGACCATTTACAACAATTGCTTTACGTTGGACAGGGTCACACCAGACCATGTTCCTTAAACTGAGCTAAACGGGATATAGTGGGTGTGCTCATTGGCAACTACATTGTGACATACTATTCAATCATAACAGCGCATGAAGCTTGACAGGGAATTCGCAATGAGTCATCATAAGACCTATCCTTTGCAGCCATGCATATAAAACACAAAAGAAGTAAAGCTAGTTTTGAAGTTTATCTTCTATACCTTTATTATTTGCAGTTGACCTTGATACCAGCAGCCTTGTTTACACCACTATACTAACTACAGTAGACTCTCAGCATATAAATTAATGGAGCAACTACCAATGATATGACTGGTTTCAGACTGGAATACTGCACCCCCCGCTTATCTCTCATAAGCAAAACTCCTGCTAAAGATAGAACTCATTTGCCTGGTCCCTTCATGTTCCGTTTAGAGCTAACTGACCACAAGGACAGTGACATCTCTCTGCCTGCAATTTAAACATTGAATGCAATACCCTTGAAACTTTTTTCAAGAGAGAGCAAGAAAGAAAAAAAAAGTGTGCTATATTTAAATTTGATCCTTTATGAGGGTATATAATGGCAAAAGGCTCGGTAAAAATGTAGTAAGAAAACTGAACCTCTGGAACCCTTGTCAGACTCTTAACCACCAGAAAGCTTCAGCCCAACTTACATGTAGGACGTCCCACACAGCTACGTGGCCAGCCGTGTCCTTGGTAATAATGTAGCGTTTGTCATTGAGGACTGCATAATGCCTGATGCTGGGATTGCCTGTGTGGGAGGGTGAGCACGAATGCACTCAGTGGCTGGAATGTGTTTGCAACCACACATAAAAACTTTGTTTTTACGCCCTTTATGTCTGTTAAGCAAACAAGCTTATGTGTGTTTTTATGCAGCACACACACACACACACAATAAAAAGGATATAACATGCTGCACTCACACTGTTATCAAAGCATTTCAAAAGCACATCGCCTGTATGCAGACAAACTTTCATGAATGCCCCAGGTATGTTCACCCGAAATGAAGAATCCAATCCTTCGAAAACACGATTGTCACTCTATGAGCATATAAATAGTGTGATAATCAATGATGAATGACATACATGGCCTTTCCTAATTATTCGAAAACTAGACTTTCGGACAAATACGATCACAGAAACCAAGAACAGTCGTTGTTATGAGCTTCCCTTTATTCACAGACAAGAGTAAATGCTTGAAATGCTAATTAAATTTAGTATGCTATGTTGAGCTGGGCTAACATGTCTCAGCTTGCACACATAGTGGCACAGTGGCACACATAGTGGCACAGTGGCACACACAACAAGCATGCCAAACAGCAATTTTCTTTATAAAAAATGCCGTGTAGATTTGTGCGCAAACAAAGTCCATTCTTTTCCAATCCAAAACATACAAAGATTCCACCATTATTCAATCACCTAACTGTTGTGTCCCTGTCTTCCAAGATCACTTTCGTTCCCGAGTAAGCCCCGAACGTCTAAGCGGCCCACCGTACCTGCAGGCGTACGGTTGTCGACTGCTCCCCCTTTCCACTGCTCGTTGCAAGCAAGTCACCACTCGTTTCTCACAGCAGTTTAGCCGCCGCCTCCGAGTAGGAAAAAACACGTTTTTACCCGAACCAGACTGTCTATGCTTTTTAGACTACCGCGCCTCGCGCGTACGCCTTTGGGCCGACGACAACCTCGGACATAACACTAACAAATTAATGATTTCCAGTTTTCTAGATGCTTATAAGCAACAGATTTTTAATATTCTATTGCACAGTTGTATAGTGTCCTAGTGACTAGAGCTACAAGAGATTTTCGCTCTTACCTTTTATGCTTGCCTGTGGCTTCTGGCTGAGAGGAACCAGTATGTCAGTGTCGTAGTCATCCAGCTGCGAGCACCGGTTGTTCACAGGCTGCATTTAATGTCCAAAATTGCGTTAGAAAACAAGCACAAAAGTCAACAGAAAACACAGAAGCAGTTCTGGTACACCAATAACCTTTTTCTACATAACAAATTAATTAAACCCTAATACGATTATGAAGCATGCCACAATAGGGGAGCCCCGCCACGGTGGTCTAGTGGCTAAGGTACTCGGCTGCTGACCCGCAGGTCGCGGGATCAAATCCCGGCTGTGGCGGCTGCATTTCCGATGGAGGCGGAAATGGTGAACGCCCGTGTACTCAGATTTGGGTGCACGTTAAAGAACCCCAGGTGGTCGAAATTTCCAAAGCCCTCCACTACGGCGTCTCTCATAATCATATGGTGGTTTCGGGACGTTAAACCCTACAAATCAATCAAATCAATCAATCGCAATAGGGGACATCTGCTTCATTTTTGATTGCCTGTATTTCTTTGAGGTGCTCCCAAAGCTGAGTACATGGTTGTTCTTATATTTCATTCACACAAAGATGCAGTCACCGTGGCTGAGAATTTAACCCATGCCCTCATGCTTATTAGCGAAATGCTATTTTGGAGAGTCGAAAATCGTGGCAGCCATTGATACAAGACAGTATAAAGAAACATATATGGGTTTAGCACGAAAGAGTCTACTTGCCCAGTTTTTGATGGTAGAGTCAGTAGTGGCAACCCATAAGGATGAAGTATCATTGCAGAGTGTCATCTGTTCGTTGAATAAACAAAAAAGAGTCATCTAGTACAAATGTGTTTTACCAATAAGAGAACAAATTTCCACATGAACCAGGCAAATGAAGCTTAAGAAAATGAGTTGTTTAAAATAGTAGAAGCAAAAAGCAATAGCAATAACAGTTATTTATATTCATAGTGCCATTCCTTTGTTTATACCATCATGATCTAATGCAGTGCCAAGCATGTCTGCATAATTACAATCAACGCTGTCATGACAAAATGTAATGCAGTAATTTTAATTCCTCCCAAAGTTCTTATAGAAACATATATACTCCAAATTTGCAATACTAGCAAAGCAGAACTTTTGGAAGAACTAATGATCACTGCCCATGGTTTACTAAAGCATACCATAGAGCTTTATTGAATGCTACACACATTTACATTTCATTACTTACTTTGAGAACTGGTGCGGTCTCCTCGCAGACAAGTGCCCGATTGTCGGGGTTCCTCAAGTCAGTCATAAATATCTTGCGATCCCGACCACCGGAAAACACCGTTGTGAAGCTTTCATTCACCTGTCATAGCAGAAAATGTTTTTAACGTCAGCCTGCACAAAACGTCATGTTAGCAATTGAAATGTCAAGTATGTAAATTATGCTTTACAGAGTGCCAAAGAAAACATAACATAAATTAATCACTGAAAGACAATTTATAATGCACATAAAAAACAGAACTTGTCAGCCAGACATGGTCCTATACTGCCCAAAGCAACAATTTGTTACTGCACATTATGAGCTACACTACAGGCAGGCTCATTTCAGCTTTCACTGCTAGTAGCTAGAATTGAGAGAGAACTGCCGAGAGCCGAAGCTGCACTGCTTAGCACATACAAGGTCTGGAAACGGGAAAGTGGCAGTACTTAAAATATATATATATATAACTTTCCGTGAGCGGTCCTTCTCACGGGCAGTTATCTTTTCACCCACTTTTCTTTCTTATTTGCATTACATTGGCTTTAATAACTTCCTTATACATTCCTTGGCATCATTGTTTGTTAGATCTCATTATATTGTGTCAAAACACTGAAAAGCGAGCCCTTAAGTATACACCTCTTTCCCTTACACACACACACACACACACACACACACACACACACACACACACACACACATGCACGCACACGCACACACACACACACACACACACACACACACACACACACACACACACACATATATATATATTCACAACTGCAATACATCAATTAGAGTTTTCAAATATGCCCCTCTGGATCAACAAAGCCTTTCCAGCGACTCTGCCGATCAATGAACTAAAGGCTCCTCGTAACGCGAAAAGTCTAATGCTCTTCAACTCCCTTATTGGGCCTCTTAAATGGCCAGGAACGAGCTGTGGTGCCATCCTATTATGACCTTTTTTTCAATCAGGGGAAGAGGAAGAGGTCCAAAGTAGCAACATCCAGGCTATTGGCAGCGAGGACATACCGTGGCGCCATCTGCTCGAATCGTTCTGTGACATATAAAACGACATCACATGGCCGTGTGAAGTGTTTGACAACTCCTGTAATTCAGGCTGTTCCACCATGGCGCTCTTCTCGCTTCACAAGTGTCACTTGTGTTTGTATTAGCTGGGAAACAACCTAGAGTGTTTGCCAAAGATTTTTAGCGAGTCAACATACGGTCATCGCCGCATTGGGCACTCTCAACGAAGATTGTGGGCATGGCACCGTGGACGCACAACGTGGAGAGCTACTTCGGCTGTTATAGAAATCATTTAGTAATAAAAGTAAATCAAAGCATTCTCACATTGCACGAAAATTTGTGTTGACTGAGGCAAGCACAATGGTGTGCACCTGTCTCTCTTGCTTTTGTGCGTAAAGCACGCGGCCTCCTTGGTAACGTTTTGGTCAGTGCGGACTGCCGCGCAGGGTTCACGGCACCATCTCGCCCTAGTTTTCAAAGCAGTATTAAGTGGCCGAAGGCGAGCTATGCTGTGATATTCGTTATTAAGTTCGTTTGATTTTTCATACGGGTATCTAGAGCTCTTTTGCTGCAATAACACTGCTCTTCACAACAACTGTGTTTTGTGTGGCCTGCTACTTTCACTCGAAGTATTACTGGATGATTATTTATAAGACATATTTCAATAAGTGTAACTTCACCCACATATAATTTGTCTACCTAATCCTCACTTTCACTACAAGCAAATCTCTGCGCGGGGTGTACTGAATGACGTGACGTGATAAGCGAAAGTTACAATAACACCTGCTCGACTATTAATAACAGTTACCGTATCTTGTTTTCAGTGACTCTATACTGGTCTCTGGCATCAAATAATTTGTTTACTAGCAGCTCAACACATCACGGCTGAAATCAGAAAAGACGTCCAAATACGCAACGCAAAATGACAGCATCAGGGCAAAATCATTCTCGCCGCCCTTGAGCTGCCGACAGATGGAAAAGGCCTGTCTGCCTGGCATGAATAAACATAGCTAATTACTATGTGTACATTCCCGGAAAGTCCCACGTCGTACTCACCAGATATCAACCTCAACACAGTACACAAAATATTTTCGTGAAAGTGCTTGCCACACATGCGATAATCAATGCTTCACTGTTCCACTATTCTCGGCTTTATCGAACATGCATCCTGCTGGTTCTTGGTTTTAGTGTACGCACGAAAACACACACCAGGGCTAGAAGTAGAGACCGCATCATGCGCTACATTAAACAATTCAAGGGCCAAATAAAATGGTTGCTGTGATTGCACACTTTGGGAATCGTTCTTTCCAGCCTGGTGCGAATAAAGGCGATTAATTCCTATGCCTGCAGATCCGTGAAGTACGCCGCCATACTTACCGAACATCTAATCTCTGATTCCCGACGCAAAATCCTTGCAGATGCACGAACGCTCAAAATATGAAGATGCTGCTGAGTGAGCAGCACACCCGCGGAGGAACGCCGAGTTGTTTCGCTAATTTCAGTTTTATCAGTCAAATGTAACGGTGGTGCGTCTATTCGGACAAACTCATTCACATTAAGGCTCACTCAAATGCTTCCGGCACTACAGAAGCAAGCATATCAACAAACGTGAAAGTTAGGAAATGAACTGACTCGGGGTTGAAAGCAAGCACGCTGCACTGACGACGGCATAAGCGAGTCATGTAAGGTCGTTTACTACACCACAATGACAGCAGCACTGGCCTCTCCAGTGGTTACCCTCGCTCTCAATATGGTGGCTAAATGAGCTGTGGGATGGCATGTTTGGTCAGAATGTTCATGACGGCAAATGTGGTGTGGCTTTGCACATTGGAGCATTTGCAGCGATCTTGCGCAAACTGTTCTCAATCCCAAGTGTTTGGCCACAATGTGGAGCCCAGTAGTTTTTGGCAAGTTTAATTACCAGCAATGGAAGCGACATTTTGCTTTTTGGAACAGATTCTAGAGCAGAAAAAATGGCGCTTTGGAGCCGCCTTAACTGTCTTCCGAGCAGAAAAGAATGCTATAGCTAAGGGTTGCTATTGGTGTATTCACAGCAGATGCATGTTCGTAACAACTTCTAAAGTCTAAAACATCACTTAAGCATTTATTATTATTAAGCGTTTATTATTACACATGCTGTATGCTAGTATGCAGCTAGTATACAAGCCGTATAGTAGCATCATTGGCGTAAATAATGGGGGGGGGGGGGGGTTCAAGAGAGTCCGGACTTTTCTTGTGTTCAGGCTGGGGAGGACAGCCATAGCAAGTGTCCCCCCCGAGATTTAGCTTGAGCACATAATATAATTGTGTTAACAGTTGAATATAGCACAATCAAGATTTTAAAAGGCTTTTTATCTGTTACTGCATAGCTTTGTTAAATGCCCCTGAGCTGTGTGAACAATGGAAATTGCGAAAAGGTGAATAAGAGACTAAATAGAACAATAAAATTGTTCGAGCTCGGACCCGACGCTGGTTTTTTCTTCAATTCTATTTGAAAGCATGATTTATTTCTTAGATAAATAAAGATACAACCCATATTTAAAATACAAATTGGTCAACATGGCCTGATATGTGTCACCCCTTGTGATTTTTCTAGATTTGCGCCACTGAGCAGCATACTAGGATGATAGCATACAGCTTGCTTTTGGTTTCGCTTAGGCTCACGGGATGGTTATCATGGTTCAACTTCATTCTTTTTAGTTTGCCAACACCATTTTGGAGCAGGCTTGGAGCAGTTACTAGCAAATCTTGCACTTTGGAGCAGTATGGAGCAGCATTTCTCTTTCGGAGAAGTTTGGAGCAATTGGAGCAGCACTTCCATCACTGAATTACTTTGGTATCACACGGACACTTAGCCCGTGGTCACAGTTCAAGAGATTTCGAACTTTCACAAAATTTTCATAATTTTTAGTGGTTCAAGGGTGTCCTGACCATTGCTCATCTTCAGCTTGCACACTTCTGCCCTGAAACAATTGGTGCCACTCAAAAAAGTTACAGCTTTGCTGCAAAGGCAAAGCAATGAACCCAATAGCAACAAATTGGAAGGTCACGCGCACAATGGCAAGCAGATCGAAACGTGCCCCGCGTTTCTCAAGCACAAAGGACGCACAAAACGTTCTGACAGGTACAAATTAACGGGAATAAGCATCTGAGTTGTTACTACGCTGAGCCTGAAAAGCGTGCCCTTTTCGCAAACGGAGGCTGTGCAATGATTGCAGTGACCTTTGTGCACCCGGTAACTGCAACAGAATTCTTTCGACGAAACCCAAAGGCTAGCTAGTCAAGAGGTGCAATTCTCCCCACTGCAAGATAAGGGCACGCGATTGAGCGTACACCCCACACTCCCCCCCCCCCCCCTATTCTCTACGCGGGCCAAAGTACGTGTGAGAGATGAGAGCCACTGTGCGCTTACTGCACCATCTTTCTGATAATGCTGAAAACACGATAGTCCCCCCCCCCCCCCCAAGATGCCCGCCAACAGCAATAAGTGGTAGATATGAATAGCTTGCCGTTTGAACGTTGAAGGAGGTACCCTTCGGTCGTTCAGTGGTTAATGCCTTGCATTCACAAAGCGGAGGTTCCCCGTTAGATTCCACGTGCCGGAGTATCTTTTCTGGAACTTTTTTTCTTTCTTGCGTTTTTATAAAATATATAGATATGTACACATATACGGTGCATTACATCGACGTCGAGGCCCACACCGACACCAGCAGTGGAATCCAGCTGAGAGAGTCCATATAATTGCTATCGCAATAAAACACAATTGACCCATGGCATCTCTCTTGTATGCACTCTTCACAGTGTTGTAGGTCTGGCATGCAGTTTTACCCAGTTTGAAGCTAAAGTTTATCGTGCAACACTCCTTTAACAAACAATTCATCCAAGAAATGACAAGGCACCTTGACAGGGGTTCACCTTAAACTCAGTCTACACTCCATGAAGGCCTGGAGAACACTGGCAACTGGTGCACTCGTAGATAAGACACCCCTCCCCCCCACTAACCAGCACAAAAACATCCCCCTTCTTTGCAATGTTTTTGCAGAAAAAGATCAGTTCTTTCACTATCTGGACAGATCCCCTGTACTTATAGCCTAGGCTGCAGCTTCATATCTTTCTTCTCTTGCTGCCTGGTTGTTAAAGTACATTCTTCTCACTTGAAAAGTTTTGTGCAAACTAACAATCCAGATAATAGAAGCTGCCCGCTACATCTTAAAGAGTTAATCGTACCTAGAACTTCTAAAAAGAGCTATATGTTATAAACGGTGGCGATAACTCACTTGTAGTGCCCAAACACCTTCGTCATGAACTCGTATCGTGGCCACACACCGCTGCTGCCCAAGTGACCATAGCCGTATCGTCCCATCTGAGCTACCAGACAGGCACTGCAAAGAGTTTGGGGTTCATATAGACGGTACGCACACAAACAGGGTACACACGATATCATTAAGTGTAAAACCCAAGATGGACACAAGACATGCTATTCAACGACCAATGCTGTCATGCTGTTCAATAATGTCCATAACACAAACTAGTATTTTAATACAGTCGTAAAACGGTGGCTATAAGTGCTAGGGTCACAAAATTATGTTCACATTGTTTGCTTACGCTACTGCTACAGAAGAAGGACAAATGGAATGAAATTAAATGTATGATACACTGGCATGGCTCTTCTTTCTGAAGCAACACAAAAGAAAATAATCTTAGCATCAAAATATCTCATCACAGAAATGATGAGTCATTTATCTGGAAGTAACCAGAATCTCAAAAAAAAAAAAAAATAAGTGGCACTTTTTAATAATGTTGCACAAACTATAATTGATTAAGTTTGATGTTATCAAGAGCAGTATTTTGAGGTAAGCATTTTTGATATACACAGTGTAACTAGCATTCTTACAAAAATAACCGCATGCAAGCAGTCAATAAATGATTAGATAGACAAATAAATATAAGAAGGTAAATAATTATGGTAATTAATAATGACTTAGTACATATGATTGATCGTTTGTCACGCTAAGATTGTACAAAAATAGAAATCCAGGAAACTGCTTTTAAATACCTGTGTGCCCTCTCGATTGAGAACAAGTGCTTTGACATTGTCTGTATGACCCTTGAGTTTCGGCATCTTCTGGCATGTCCTGGGGTCCCAAACCCGAATCACTTTCTCAGTGGATCCCGAAACAATCACCGTGCCTGGTGGGTTCATCGCCAGGCTGTATATGCTGTCCTTGTTGTCTGTCAATGAAGATGCTGCAACAATGAAGCGAAAGACGAGACAGAAAAGAAATAAAAGAGTTAAATCAGGGGGAAGCAGCAAACAGCACAAGCAAGAGACATTGAAGCAATGAGACACAAGTGACAAGCACAAGTGACAAAGGGCCATGTTCTCAGACAATTCTATTTATTTTAATCTTGCATATTATATGCCTCAAAGGCATCACAGATTTGGCAGTTACGCTTAAGTTTCATTGAGGAAAAGCAAAGAGTTTACCAAAGCCTATAAATACATTGAAACCTTGATATAACGAACCTGGATATAACGAAATATCGGCTATAACAAAGTAAACAAAGCACAGTCTTGCAATAGACATAGTGTTAGGAGTATACCTTTATAATGAATTCTCAAATAAAACGAACTTACTTTAGTGTAAAATGCAACTTTGTTAAAATGAGGTTTGAGTGCAGCGGATATGCATCTATCTTGCTATAGTAGCTGACCAGGTAGAGCGCTGCGCAGCTAAGCTAGGGAATGCAGGTTCGATTCCCAAGCACGATAAGCACATTGGAGGTAAAAGCAAGAACACCTGCTTACTTAGATTTAGGTGCATGTTGAAGAATAATGGGAGATAAAAAATGTTCTGAGTTTCCCTCCACGACCTCGTTGTCACATCGCAGTTTTCATACATAGAACCGAAGAATTTTAGACTGTGCCTGAAGATCTGAACAAGTTACATTGAATAAAGGGCAGTTCTGCATAACGATGCATTACAGTAACATTAGTACCAGACAAAAATGCGAAAGCAGACATCCACCGACACATTCAATCAAAAAATACAGCATGGTTTCATCTTGTACTTCATTGCAATTAAATTTTGAGTCTTTGTGCGGCAAAACCACAACTAGATACACTCAAACCTCGGTGTAATGAACTCTGATATGACGAAATATCAGTTATAACGAAGTAAATGAAGAATAGACTTGCGATCGAATGTTAGTAACATGCCTTTGTTTACAAATTTTGGATATAACAAACTTGTTTTCGTGTAAGATGCAACTTCGTTATAATGAGATTTGATTGCATAGTGTGCAACCTACTGTGGGCCTCCAGATTATTGTGACAACATAAGATTCTTTTACGTGCACTTAAATCTAGCTGCTTGAGTGTTCTAGTCTTTTGCCTGCATTGAAGTGTGCTTCACAGCTGGTTTTGAACTCGCAACCTAGTGCTGTGTTGCATGCTGCAACATCTCACAAATTAATTTTGTCTGTACGCTCTATTATCTGTTTTCAAAGCCTCTCATAAACATGACCCAAAAGTGTCACTTGATTATGTGTTGTGTCTTATGATAGACGGCTGTACAAGACACAGTGATGTGATGGAAGATTTCAGTCCCATGCAAGAGAAAGAGACTTCATAGAAGTGCAGACCGTAGCGACATGCCATCTGAACACAATTCTGCAGGAGTAACACAGTATATATCTTTTCTGATCAGCTGTAATCGAGCTGTGCTCTGCAGTACAGAACACTACTCTACTACCACTGTGTTTATGACTCATACACAGGCACTAACTATCACAATCTTTTGATGCCGTACATTGCTTCTTTAAAAGTTTTCAAACTGAACATGTCTAAGCAAGTGTAAAGAGACATTTCTTAACGAAAGTTGTGCAGGGATGCAATGCACAAAGCAGCAACTGCTATGAAAAAATAAATAAAGAAAGAAAAGGACATCACAGGCAAGCAGCAAATGTCACACATAATTTGAAGTTTAGAGCAGCGCTTAACTTCCTAACTTAGGGATGCAGTAACAGAAAGCCGAAAAGTGAAGTCCTTGACGGTTCTCACCCAAAGTGAGGCAGTGTAGTCAGCGTAGTGGGGGAGGGGGCCAGTATCCAAGGCAAGGCAGGGAAAGAGAGATACCACAATGATATGAAATAAAGATAATTGCAATCCAAGATAATAATGAGGGGGAGGGAGGTGATAAGGACAGAGAACAAGATCCAATTGAAGAAAAGCAAACCGTTTCAGGGACCAGACGTGGACAAGACTGTCCCTGAAGCCGAATAAGATGCAGCGTTGGATGTTTCAAAAGTAAACAGAATAGGATGTCGATGATGTAATCCCCAAACATGACTACCTCATCGCAAGCAGTGAGCATGAGCATGGGAGTTCTCAGTGCAGCAAAACTCTACAGAGACACCACAGTGGCAAGACGGAGGCCTAAAATTAGAGCACGCGATGACTAGAATGATCAGAACAGATGCTAAAGCTGCAGAAGAATCCCAATGAAATAAGTAACCAAGTAGGTTCATGTAAAAAATTAAGCTTGGTGGCGAGGTGGTGAGAAAGAAGATAATGTGTGATGAACCTTACTGCTATCACTGATGTGAAACCAGTGGGGTTAGCTTACAGATCATCCACTGATTATGCAAGGTATTAGAGACCATAATGATTCTTTTGGGCAAGATAATGAAGTTTAAGACAAAACTATATATTATCTCCACATTGCATGCACTATTTCATGACAGTTTTATTTCTTTTTTGAGTTGCCCAGTAAAACCATTTTAAGGTGCAAATTGACTGAACAGTAGCTTTGAAAATGACTACACATTGGTGATGGATACGTATGTTACATCCTTCTCAACAGTAGCCTTTAAAGCATTTTTTCATACAGTGAGCTAGCCTGTTCGTTCCCCTCTCAGTGATGCTCTAATGTAAGTGATGTTGTAGGCAACTGGATAATGCAAGGCAATGAAGGATGTAATATGGTCACATAACATCCAGCCCCTCTTGCCTTGTAGGGACTGCTCAAGAGGATGCAATTGGACTGCCCTAAGCTCGTAGGTGCACGTGCAAAGAAAGCCTAGCTAGTGACTTCGTCATCCAGAGCTTATTGACAATAAGCACTGTCAATTTCCAAGATCTGTTACTATCGATTTCACACACCCACTGGAAAATCTCTAATGCGGGGCCAATGTCTGACCACTGGCAATGTTCTCTCTTCCATTTCATGAATGGCACATCCCTATTAAAAGCCTCATGCTCTTTTTTATAAATGAGAAAAAAATCCTTTTGTCAAATTCAGAAAGACAATGATCTTCAACTGATTGTGGCTAGAAACTAAAGCAGTCAGCAGCGCAAACATTGTCACCTGCATCAGAATCACACCCTAGCACCATTAAACGATTGATGGGGATGCCAGTGTAGTGATCTGAGGTTAAGCGCCAAGACAAATGTGATGGTAATGTCTATATTTTAGTAGCCCCCCTCGAGTCCACAGTAGCATCAGCTACCTCCCATATCTGGGATTACAGCACAAAATGGTGCTTTTTCAGAACGAAATAGGTAAATTGAATGAATAATTAAGCATTCAGGTCTACATTTAATTCAGAATCACAAAATAAAGAATGCTCTACATCCTTGTAGCAGTAAAAATGCTGGATTGCGAGACAGCTGCTTTTCAAGCTACCTAGCAGTTACCAACATAAAGTAAGTACTTTGTAAGCAAGAAGAGCACCAACATATAGTAACAGAAAAGGAAGCAGAAGAGCCTAGATGCATTTCTGCAGACAAGTGTCTCGTAGCCAAGCAAACAAATGGCCAGAATGACAGAGACAAAAGCAGACCTCAGACATAGGGCTTAGCCAACTGCAAATCAAACCTAAATGTGAAGTGATGATGTTAAGCTCTAGCATGAAGGATAACTTTGAAACTTAGAGTAGCAACAAATGTCATTAGATAAAAGGACGAATTCCAAAAAGCTCGAACAAAAGGAGGAAGCAATCAGAATCATTGGGCTCAAAGAGGATGTGGAAGGTATGACAGTGCCAAGGGTCACCAAACAGAGCATCCACAGAACGGAATAGTTTACTATTCCGTTTCTTGTCTCTAAAAGAGACAAGAAAGTTTCGGCTTTCATGTTACGAAAATCAGGTTCAGTGCAGCAGCATTAGCCTTTCCTGGATCAAATGGCCTGTCCTCCGAAGTACTACCTCCTGAATTCTTTAAAATGCGAGGTGTGCAAAATGTTGACACTCAGAAAAAATGTGTCCGAAAAATGCTGATTGTGCCAATCCATCACAAATAAATGCTTGCAATGACGCGACCACTCGCACAGCTGTAACACTCGTATGCCTACAAATGGCGTGTCAGTGTTTAACAGAGCCACAGTCAGCAAGAACTAAGAGTGTGGTCGTCATATCCACCCACAATGATCAATGCAGTGCAGCCTCAAAAAAAAAAAAAAAAAAAGTGTTGCGCGTTTCACACAAATGAAACACACACTGTCACATCTAGTACGCTTCGAGCCAGAACTGCGAAACAGCTGCGCAAGGTCAAGAAATGCAGAGCGCTTACTGTGAAAATATTAAAACCTTTCAAAAGTATAAGAAAGTTAGCTTGCTTTTCAGAATGAGCTAAGAAAAGACAACCTGTTTCTCAAAGCTTTGGCTTTGACCAAATGCAAGAGCTGAAATAAAAAGAAAAGTGATGGGGAAAAAAAACAATAAGCCTAAAGCTGCTGAGAAAGGCAGATGGCAGCTGAAAAGCCCATTTTAAAATAGAGGTCTCACAAACTGCCTTTTAGCTCGCTAAGAGTTATCGATGCACAACACATAGCAGAAAGGAGACAGGCTATATAAGTACGCTGCCACGATGTTGCCAAGCTTTAGCAGCAGGGGTCACCACCTCTCTACTTCTTCCTTCAGGCAAAAACTCTTCTAGATCTAGCTGTGGGTAAGTAAGCCAAGATCTTGTCTTCAAGGCAAAGCAACTTCACATTTAGCTGCCATAACACACGAAAACTAATGCCAGTGAGAAAAACTCTGTTCACCACTCAGGATGGAAGTTACAGTGTCTGTGCCTACAAAAGCCACTATGCTCCAAGCAAAACAAAAAGCCAACAGGAAAGGCACTCTATCCAGTAAACATATACCAAGACGACGTGCTTTGGTATAGTGGATCACAGCCCTGCAAATTTTGTTTTGTGTTAACAAGCTATCTTTTTGATGGTGTTATTAAAGCGCAGTTTCTTTCTACATTCTCAACATTTTTAAAGACAGCAGTTTCATTCACAGAATCCTAATGCAAACCGGTTTTTTTTTTATTTCTTATCTTAAACATCCTCAATACTAACATCTTGCCAACTTTTTCCCAGTATCACATTTTTTTCTTAATCATAAATACCAAAGACAATTTGTAGAATATAACAGTGTATTTGACATTCTGTCTACTGTAACCCAACAGCTCTTTAGTTCTGAACAGCATCATACCAAGTAGCTCTGCTAGTAGAAGGTTCAATGTGATAGGCTACATAGAAGTCAATCTTTGCCTTTTAAATTGTTTCTAGAAAGTCAGTAAATACAAATCTTTTTTAGTGCTTTTTAGAATCAACACATCATTTCTCGGAGAACACAGAAAAAAAAATTATTTGAAAAGTAGGAACAAGCTGGCTTCAAAGCATGACTGCGGTCAGTTTTGCTTGCGGTACAGTAGTGGAAAATGATATTAAGGTACTCCAGCAGCCCCTGTGCATGAAAGAGAACTAAACAAAAAAAAAAAATTTTCAGATAGCCTTTGGTAAGAGAAGTTACAGTCTCCACTATATTGTGATAGTAGGCATTCGAAACGTATGGAAGTGCCGAGCTATTCTACAAGAAGTAAAGAATTCTGAATTCAATCCGCATGGTGACAAGTTCAAGTTAATAAAAGTGCATCTGCTCAGTAGGAAGCTAAATAACACAAGTGTCTTCTATTATTAATCACTGAATGTAAGTTGGCTTGCAAGAAGTCAGCCCTTAAAGGTGCACAATGTTTAAACAATTTAAGGTTAACTCAAAATCGATGGTAGAGAATTCTTCATGCAAGCGACTATGTGAATAAATTTTCCCTAGTTTACAGTGATATTACATTGGCTAGGTTTAAATCACAACATCACAAGACTTATCCCAAAATAGAGAAAACAGTCTGCCATCATAACAGGAAAAATTAGAGCCTAGTAACACATATCAGTCAAATAGCTATCATAACAAAGCAACAATTTTCATAAGAAAAAAACCATAAAGCCAAGTAATCTATTACCACTTCATAGCAGCATCTCTTGACACAGAGATGGGACGGAGGAGAGGATAGACAAAGAATCTCAAAGTAAGAGCTCTCGGAACTAGCTATCATACTAGCTATTTTGTCATAATGGGCTAAAGTTATCCCAACTATTACTCACACTCTTTCTACTATAAAATGGGTTAAGTGTGAAAGTTATGATAATAAAACAGTAAGAAAAGAAAGGCTTACTGGTCACCGTGTTGTTGGACGCAGTTAGGGCGGTCAGGACATTGACATCCCAGAGGAAGATTACTCGATCAAGACCTGCTGAAGCAACTCGTTCTCTGTCTTTCGCATAGGCTAGGGCTTTCACATAATCCTGAAAGAGGGCATTACGAGGCTTACACTCTTTAAAACAAGTTCAAAGCAACACTTGCCATTTGTAACATGAACGACCGTGAAATCACGAGCAAGCGCCGCCTATGGTGAAGGATAATCCGACAGGATTTCGTGGGGTGGCCCTTGCTCAGTGATGGATCAAAATTCAAGATGGCAACGGAAGAGCCGTTAAGAACAAAAGAATTCAAATCTGTGCTTCTAATTAAATGAATTATTGAATACACTTGCATTCACAGCTTTCATTTGCCCTCATCAGACGAATAAGAACAGTGAATGAAACAGTGTAACTTGTGGTAGGAGTGAAGAGGCCACACTTTCGAAATCTCCCAAAGAAAGGAGGGGGGGGGGGTGTTCCTGCGGATTTTATGATAGTATGCTAATGAGGATATTGTGCATCCGCAAGCAAAAAGGATAAGCTTCATGATATCGAAAAATTTATTTTTTGTTCTTGAATCTAGAGCACATAAAACATTTCCCTGATCTTACTGAACATGAATTCATACTGCACTAGGAACGAGGCACCATAGTAAAAGGGGACAAAACGAATGCAGTCAATCAACTTCTATTCAGGTGTCCTGTCTCCAGTGCAGTTAAAACTCCCATAATGTCTAAACAACTAACCCTCCAAACACGCATTCATCAACTTCGTTGACCATCTTCAACAAACAATTGAAAAATTTTTTTGATTGTTTGTAGACATCAGTGCAAAGTAATTTTTTTAAAATACTGTTACCAAAGCAGCTCTACTTCTGAATAAAAACTGACTTTCAGAGTCACAGCAAAGCCGGGTGTCACAAAATAGAATCTTCAAAAGCACCGTACAAATTTACAAATTTAACTACACAAAGTAAATGCTATTTTTCACTATTCAATGCAGTTAAACAGCATGGCTGGTTTTCTTTTTCTAAACTACAAAATGTAAAAAATAACATGAAACACTTTCAGCATGTATAAAGTTTTCTAAGACTGTTACCATTTTGTCACACTGCTTTTCTCGTTTTGTAGACTACAAAACATTCAGCTACAACCAACTCTAATTGCAGCACAACTGAACCTCCAATCAGGCGTGAAGAACAGCACGTGAGCATACCTTGTGCGTACGGAGTGTGGACATGCAGAAACCTTTATAAGCGTTCCAGACCTTGACAGTTGTGTCACTAGAGGCGGATATCACTGCACAAGTTGTGAGAGAGAAACACATGAAGGCTTAGAATGGCAATCTGCAAACGTCGAATACACTGCGTTCAACTCCGCACGTGAAAAAATTAATTCGTCTTCCGTGATTGACAGCGTTTCAGGACAACTCCTTGTTCACCCAGTCTTCCAGCCATCGTATACGAGAAATATTGTTTGCAATTTCACTACTAACACAATTTTATGTACAGTTGCATGCCCAGTCGTCCCTGTCATCTTGCTTGGTTGTCAGCGATTCAGTGATTTACTCTCATAAGCAAGTGATTTGCCCTCATAAATGAGTTTTGGGTTTTGTATCTCATAAGCTGGCAGTGCCGAGTTGAAAAACTTGAAGTCCTGACAGGCACAATGCTTAACAATGACATTGCCAATGCGTCTATCGAAGAAACATACAATGAGGCCACGACACCTGCTAGGAGAGGAGCAACGACAATACAGATACCACCCTTTCGATTATAAAATTAGTGTGGTGTGAAGTTTCTCTAAATACCACAGATTTCATTTAAATAATTTTAAAAATTGTGTTGTAGAGGAGTTAATGGGATGTGTGTACATGATTGAGAAGTAAGGGCCAATTCAGATCTAAAGCTTTTGTTTAATAAGGCAATTTGAGGTTGACATACACATATGCCTGCAAAGCCTGCACATTTTGAGACATATTGAAAGACAGGTTGTGAAGTTAACCACTGCCGCTAGCATAAAGCCAAGGTCTAGCAAAATAAGAAATGTACATATTCAATTACTCGTTTAATAATTTCCTGAGTAATGGTAAGCATTGAAGTTCATGCCAACAAAAAGTTTACTGCACAAACACATTTCAATGGTGCTCTGCCAGCTCCGACATACCAAGCATGACAAGCCAGGCCATACAAGGTTACTTTGTCAAGGCTCTAGAGACAAAATATATGCTGCATAATTAAATTGTTTACACACATTTGCATGGGAAAGTGCTAAAACAGCTCTGTAGAAAATGTAATAAGTGCTGAAGCAGCCCTGTAAAGTGCAGTGCGACAAGCCAGAGACACATGTATACATTGAAAAAAAAAAAAAAACAGCTGAAAAAAATAGTGAGCCAAAATTACAATACCATTAAGAAACATCAACATTTCTACATGTTAAGTCATTACCAATGTGTTCCCAACCAGTTACATAATACTACACGACATGCTCGCAAACTACGCATACACATCACCAAGTACTCATCATAAATCTATATGAATCATACTTTTCGTGGAACATCCAGAAGTGTTGAAAGTAATTCACCTTACAGTAGCTTTAGGAGACAATTTATTTAGTTGGACATTTAAAATGTTTAGTTGACTTTCTAAAGTGAAGAGCTAAAATTTTAAGAAAAGGCATGCAATCTGTTGGTAAGATGTACAGCTATATATAAAGACAAAAGAAAGTTAAGAAAGTGAAAGAAGACAGCCACGCGTTTGAAGCACGAAGCCACAAAGAAATCTATACAGATTTCTCAGAATGTCCATATGGATTTCCTTGTGGCTTCGTGCTACAAACGGGCAGTTGTCTTCTTTCACTTTCTTAACCCTTTTGCCACCTTGTGGGTTTCCGCAGAACTCATTAACATAAACTCAAGAACTCACAGTTTTTGCCGCCGCAACAGAGCACAACATCATTGACCCAATCTGTATGATGCTCCATAGATTGAATATAAGGGTCCTGCCAAAGGAAGAATGCACACCATAAAGTGATGCAATAAAACAAAATACAAAACCAATCTGAGTAAGCCATTCACTGACACTAATTTGAATTTAGAAAACACATCCGAATGGTTAGCAGACAATAAGATGCACTACACACAATCGACATTCATTGCCAGAAAGATTAAATAAATTTAATTGTTTGTTCCAGATATGAAACCCTAATTTCTTACATTGACAAAAGCACCACCAATATGGAGAAATGACTTTCTCAACTGCAAATACTGTAGCAATGCACAAGACATGCCCTTAGACACCACATCCTCCCTGTCTGACTCTTCGGTCTCAAGCCTACGAGAATGTCACATCAGCAGTGCCAATCCCCACACATTGCGAAGTGTGTGGGGAATTGAGCATATCTAAATAACATTTTTCATTATTTTTATGTAATATAAATTCACAAGTGACTCCAGTGCTCAGCACAATGGAATAACTTTCGGCAGACTACCAGCTCACCTCCCAATGCATCTAAATTGTTAGTTGCAATATGATCTGGCCCTTTGGGTAATGAATAATGCTGCGGGCATTACAGCAAAAACTGCTGCGTGAGCACGACAAACTGAGAACAAGCACACCCGTGTGCCTTACACGTACCTCAAGATTGCGCGTGTTCCAGATGCGGATGATTGAGTCGCGGCCTGCAGAGTACAGCCTGTTAAGGTAGGGGTCATACTGGAGAGAGTTGACACCAGATCGGTGTTGCCTCTCAACCGCATCTCTGATGACATAGGATACCTGGCAATAACCAAAGAAAGAAGCCAAGGCTAACCTAAAGGCACAGGTAAAGCACTTCAATTTAAGGACTATTTCCTGTAACATGAACTTGCTGTGTGTTAAACAAGCCAAGACATCTTTGATCCGATGTTGTTGGTGGGTGGCTTATGAAGCCCTACATGAGCAAGCTTTTAAAACAGTTAAAAAAAAGTCATAATTTCTTTCAAACAAAATTTATTGCATGGAGCATCTGAGGTAAGATATTTTAATTTTACATGCACCATAACCATTACTAGACATCAAAACAGGCATAAGTGCTCATAATATCTGCTGCACATAATCACATATGCATGGTTTCTAAATGCTTTATGTATAAGCTTTCAAGTAGTAGTTAAAATAGCCCCTTCTCCAATCTGCATAAAGTCACTGTCACCAGTTCAGATTCTTGAGATGGTAAAGAGCCTGGCAGTGGCTTAGGAATTGTTTTGTGTATGAATTTATACTAGGTGTAAAAGTACACGACAGTTTTGAAAACAAAAGATGGCACACAGATACCGAAAGAAACCCTGAAGAAAAGATATGCAAAGGAAATCAGTCTCACGGTGATCTGAGAAATTAATGAAATATCATTTGGGTAAATGAGCTTTGCTCTGTGGCTTGATAGTCTCTCGGTAAGTTGAGATAGAGTAACAGGTGACGTACAGATGTACATACAGGTGTTCTAGTGCCCATAATGAGATAAAGCTTCCATTTCTACAGTCATCCAGTCCGTAGGACATGAGATAGCGGCAGCGTACAGCACTGAGTGTAAGCACCTCTAACAAATTAGCTGTACTGTTAAGATATATTTAAAGAAAATGACTCCGCTAGGTCAACTTAAGCTACTCTCATAGCAAATATTTTGTCTAATACATTTTAGAAATATTATAAAGAATCATCATAGCAACTATAAACCATTGTTGCATCAGGCCCAGGGTTCAACAAATTTTCCCGAATACTACATTAGAGCAAATAAGCACAAGGCCTGTTGTAAACTGCTATGATGACTCACCATAGCACATATGTTGCAGTCAGATTAGTAAGATATGAATAGCAACACCTAGAACACACAATGCACAGAATGCGTGAGAATGGGTTACAGACCATTCAATTTACTACGGTTTTATGCGTGCTGCTTTCCTTTTTCTGCAAATCCACACACAAAAAAACATCACTATGGAGAGAAATAAGCAAGAAAAAGTCAGTCTTGGAAGAATGTTGCTTATATAAATTGTGCACATGGCAACATATAAGTTATATTCTCAGCCCAGCAAGAGCTGGTTAACAGTTATAAAATATAATTAGCAGTAGAGAATGACCCTTCATGTTATACTGAGACAAAGCAAAGCTATCCAAAGGGCTTGTGTAACAAAACACAGACATTTTATATATTCTAAATCTGCCGTCCTTGATCTCCTTTATGGCCCAGAATATACCTCACTTAGTGTACTATAATAATAATAATAATAATAATAATAATAATAATAATAATAATAATAATAATAATAATAATATCATCTGTGGTTTTACGTCCCAAAATCACGATACGACGATGAGACACGCAGTAGTGGTGGACTGCGGAAATTTTGTCCATCCGATGTTCTTTAACGTGCACAGACTTAGTAAAATAGTTGAACAGCAAACCTCAAGAACGAGTTAGTAGCACGGCCAGTTTATTACGTTCTGCAATTACCCCGATTTGCGCCCTGGTGGGGCCTAGTCAGAAACTAATCTAAAAAAATAAAGAAAAAGCAACAACACAATCCCTAATTAAGGGCTACGTAAACACAAGCTACCGAGCGTTACGGCGTCGATTCACCACTCGGTACGGAATAAAGAGAAAACGGTGCTCGTCGTACATTATTGCAAGCAGGTCAGCGACATCTCTAAATCAATGACAGCAGATGCGCACATTCGCTAACCACCTTTGCTTAAAGTGGAAATGCACGGCGGCGATCGCGCGGGCCGAAGCCGTTCACTTTACATATCAGTCCAGCTATTGCGACAATCGCTACATTACAGCTCACGAAACATCTATTACGCCCGGTCTTTCTCACCGTTCTCGAGCCGACGGGAAATGCGCACGACCAAGAAAGCACCTGCCGCGGTAGCTCGTATCGGCTCAGGTTGCCGTGTTTTAGTGTTCTAGAAAATGGTTCTAGTATCGCCGCTGTCGATGGATGTGGTCTGATGATGCGTGTTTACGATAGCGCACACCGCATATAACCTTTATTTTGTACCACTAGAAGCTCCTCTGGAGGCATTGCGGAACTGAGCCGTTTCAAGGTGGAGCAAGCCGCTATGCGGCAGCTAGCTCTCGTCGGAGCGTACGAACGGAAACAAATAAACAAACGGGTACAGGGAGCTGTGGCTTTGCCTACTATGCTGCTCGGAAGAAAAATCATGGCGAGAACGGGAAAAATGACCGAGGTGAACAGTTTCGATAATAACAACTAATAAAGAAAAAAAAAATCCCGATCTTGCCCGTCCAAAATGAAGGGCTAGGATCATCCTTCTCGCGGGAATCCACTGCGTCGCCTCTCTTGAAACGTTATATGCGCTACGCATGAAATCGATGTTCGATCCTTAAAATAAGCAGCTACAGGGTAATGGAAAGGATCGGTAGCATACCTGAACTTTCTTACGAGGTGTATGACCGCCGCCGCTGCTGGTCTGCTTCTGATGAGCAGCCATGTTTGTTTACCAAAGGACCGCGTTGCCGTCGATTTCCAAGCTTTACGGTTTTACTTTCGCATACGCTTAATCTCCTCAGAACGCATTCATCGCTTTTAAAATCAAACGGATAAATTATATTCCTTTCGTCTTTCTAACTTTTATTGCTTATTTGATAAAATGTGAGATTTGTGTTGCCCGTTTTTTTTTTTTTTGTCATGAGGGAAGGGTGTGTCAGTGAGCGGCATTTTCAGTTTCAGCATGGCGTATTTTTCTGGCGAGCGCGAAGCTTGGAAAGGAAAAATAACGGACGTGTGTCGTACTCTCTTACATTAGCAACTGGAGAAGTGAAGAATAGCTGGTGCGGTGGCTTACAAGCCTAATAAGAGGAGTGCCGCGATCGGGTTGTCAGGTGTGGGTCTTTCTTTGTGGGTGTGGGAAGGGGCAGTTTAGTTAAGAAATGCATTTGTTGCACGCTCAGATCAGAATGCGGCCACCTCTACCATGAGTCAATAAGCGACTACAGTGGCACTGAACTACGCCATTGGGTTTACTAATGCGGCGGATGAAAGCAGCAACACCCATAAGCGTGTGCATGGTTCACCTTCTGGAGGGTGAAGCTTCGTCGCAGCCACGTTAGGGTGGCCCTAGCCCCGTAGAGTGCTTCGATGCGCTCGTTCGCCTCTTGTAGAGTAACTGTATATGGTCCCTGCGGGCAGTTACCCTAGCCTCTTTGAAATTTTTTGTCGGCCCCTTTCCACCACTTACCCACCTTTTTTAAAGACAATCGTCTTTCTTAGGTACCTTCGACGCAAAAACGTTGGTTTGTCTGTCTGTACAGTTGTCTGTTTGTCCACCGTTACCGCGACCTGGGTACTCTAAACAGCACCAGCCGATACCCCGAATGGCCGACCCCATCCACAGCGACCACCAATGTTGTTCAAGGATCAGCGTTCATACGTGTGCGATTGTCAATTAAAAAAGCAAATATTGCGCATATCTGAGGCACCATAACACGTATACATTCTGCATGTTCGTCTTTAACTAGAAAAGGCATACATAAGTAATACTAAGGACCGTAGCACTTATCACGCGGCGCTGACCATCCAACGCTTACACTGAAAGGCGAGTATTTCCGACGCTTTGCTAAAACGAGACGGTGGTGGCACCTACCTGTCGCCTTGCGTATCACACCTTATCCCCTCTGAGGCGGGCGCGCACATCCGCCTAAGAGCCACGTGCTTTGTTTTTCAAAAAAAAAAAACTGCCAGACGTGGTCATGTCTCACGTGTAACGTGAGTTGATGCGCTCGTTCGCCCCCGCTGCAGGCTCGAGGCACTCTAACGCAGCGCCTCCAGAATACCATTCACCGATTTTCTTGAGCAGAACATCAAATAAATGTTTTCTTCACTCTCTCCACACGCAAGACTATCGTCTTTCGACGACATTTGCAGATTAAGTGCAGATACGGGGCCACTTTTTTTTTTCGTCGCTTCGCGCTGACATGGTTTAAAGACTATAAACTGTGCTACTATCACAATATCATGCATTTGCTGGGCGCTTTTACAGTTAATAATTTATGCATACGAAAAAACAAAAAAAAACGTGTCGTGGTGTTAGTCAAAGCTTTGGCACTTGGTGATATTTTGGTCAGGAATCTCGGCCGCGAGCGTTTGAAGTAGGCTCAGCGACGGGATTAATGCTGCAGCGGTGGTCATACTTGTACCTGCCGGAACAGATCTCGCCGGATTCGATCACTGCGATATATTTCACTAGGCAGAGGTCCGTTTTAATGGTAAAAGCCAGACACAGTTCCAATGTCTGATAGGCCACGTTCAAGCATATTACAGGGTGACTCTTCGTACGTGTGCTAAGATATTCTCAAGCCAGAGGCTAACATTTCTATTGAGCCTTTGCACGCTCTGCTAACATCTAAACACACGCACACACAAACACACACGTGCAAGCAAGCACGCGCGACAGAGTATTCAGCTCTTCCACAGAACTACACCAGTATGGGAGTGTACAATATTGTTGCCGGGTTGCGGCTAGGTTGTGCGAAGTAGAGGACGACGACGTGTTTGGTGTACGAAAAATACAACGGCCGCCATCTTGGCTGCTGGACTATTTTTCTACTCCAAAGTAGTAAATACATGCGCAGCATTCGAAACATACACAACATATATTAAAACATATACTTACTATGCTCTAACGGTTAAAGGCACTCCGAAGTGTTGTCTAGTGAGTGACGAAGGCGCAACACAGGCAAACTTACAGGCCAATCACAACCTTAGAAAGGCCTACTAGAACACTCATCGTTAACTTAAGCTGATAAATAAAAAGGTGTAGTCATAAACCTAAAGCAGCGCTATGAAAAATGCAGTGTGGGCAGCTGTAGTGAACAGAAGTTTCATTGTTCAGCGGTGTAGCAAACAGCGTAAGAATAAGAAACATAAAGCTGAAAAAACACACAACAAATTAAAAAAATATACATTGATTCGCTTCATCTGTTCATCCCTTCACATTGACATGACTAGAAGGGCACACCGAGCGATTTCTGCACACCTGAGCTTAGGCTGGATAACCTATAAAGCTTTACATCCATCAATCCACCCACTCCATGGCCGCTGAGACTTGTAGCTCTTTAAGGAACAGCAGGACTTGAGCAAACTTTTATGAAGGACTCGAATAGGGAAATCTTGTAATCAGATTACATTTGAACATCCGAAAAAATAGTGACCTCCAAATATCGAATTCAGTAACGGTTTTTAACGTTTCTATAAAACCGATGCATAAACATTACGAGACAGGGTGAATCGCTTCGTCTTGTCTGTTCTTTTGTTGTCCCGTCTACCATGCTTCACTTCACTCACTATGCAACCAACTGGCCGAAACTTCTGCTCTTCAAAATTTCACCCGAACTAAAGAAATGCTAATTTACTTTATTTAATACATCTAATGCAACTGAAAAAGGGTGTCAAGTTAAGCAGGGAGGCATGGGTGTAGCCAAGGGGTAGGGGAATCTTTAAACCTTTGCCAAATGTTTCAGTTTTTGTTGCATATATATACACGCACACGCATACAAACATACGCACGAACATGCATAAATTGTGGTTGAACCGCCCCCCCCCCCCCCGGAAAAATTTCTGGCACGCCTCTGCAGGGTGGTAGCAACGGGGCCAACTTCACATGTTACTTTATTCTTTTTGGCTAAAATAAAATAAAACAAAGGGAGTTTCCGATTCCCCCCGAAATATAGTGTTGGATAAGCCTCCTAAAGGGAAGCTTCATCAAAAACACATCTAGCGCATGATTTATTTTTTTTTCAGTGCTTGCACTTTGCCGGTAGTCATGTGTATAGATTAAATGAGTGCAGTGTGATTGTAACTTCAGAACTGTTCTGTTTTGTTGCAGCAGCCGGACATGGTCGCCCCCCGTGTTCTGCTCGTGGTTGCGTTCTGCGCTTTTATGTGGGCGCCGCCACAGACTGCAGCCGCTGGTGCGCCGAACGGGACAACCTCGGGAACACCGTCAACTGTGTCTCCGGGAGGTGGAGGCGAACTAGCCAACCGTAGTGATTCTTCTAACGCCACCAAAGCATCGGCTACGCGGGCAATCCAATCTGACGAATCGGGCAAGGCAGGCCGCTCTGCCTACGAAAGAGCTGCCTTTCACGGCGGCGACACAGGAGGGAACCACGATTCGGGGGACAACAAGTGGCACGGGGGAAGTGAAGACTACAGGGACAAAAAGTGGCACGGAAGGGACGACGACGATCCTTGGGACAAAAAGTGGCACGATGGGGACGATGATGATTACAGGGACAAAAAGTGGCACGATGGGTACGATGATGATTACGGGGACAAAAAGTGGCACGATGGGGACGATGATGATTACGGGGACAAAAAGTGGCACGATGGGGACGATGATGATTACGGGGACAAAAAGTGGCACGATGGGGACGATGATGATTACGGGGACAAAAAGTGGCACGATGGGGACGATGATGATTACGGGGACAAAAAGTGGCACGATGGGGACGATGATGATTACGGGGACAAAAAGTGGCACGATGGGGACGATGATGATTACGGGGACAAAAAGTGGCACGATGGGGACGATGATGATTACGGGGACAAAAAGTGGCACGATGGGGACGATGATGATTACGGGGACAAAAAGTGGCACGATGGGGACGATGATGATTACGGGGACAAAAAGTGGCATGATGGAGGTGATGACGATTACCGGGACAAAAAGTGGCACGATGGGGACGATGATGATTACGGGGACAAAAAGTGGCATGATGGAGGTGATGACGATTACCGGGACAAAAAGTGGCAAGGTGGAAGAAAAGACAACTACCGGGACAAAAGATGGCCCGGAGCAAGAGGTGTCCTCAAAGGGTAGCAAGGGGTAGTAATGGTCAGAGAGGCGAACGGTGGCGCGGCAGCGAGAAAGAATTGAAAATGGTGACGTCCAAAAATAAGGAGGCCAAAAAAGACGGTGTCTAAGGCAATGGAACACCTCGTGTGCTAAACAGACCCATAGGAAAAAAAAATCTTGTTTGACACATGCAGTACATATCCAATAATCTCACAAGATTATTTGCTCTCATATTAATATATGACATGAAGTAGGTGTCGCAAGATTTTTTTTTTTGATAGAGTGCGCCCAGCCTTGATGCGCAACTGAAGTAAATACTACGGCAATGGAGAAGGCCCCGCCGAGGTGGTCTAGTGGCTAAGGTACTCGGCTGCTGACCCGCAGGGCGCGGGTTCGAATCCCGGCTGCGGCGGCTGCATTTCCGATGGAGGCGGAAATGTTGTAGGCCCGTGTGCTCAGATTTGGGTGCACGTTAAAGAACCCCAGGTGGTCAAAATTTCCGGAGCCCTCCACTACGGCGTCTCTCATAATCATAGAGTGGTTTTGGGACGTTAAACCCCACAAATCAAATCGAGAAGAAATTGAACGAAACCCATCTCGCTTGCAATAGCTCATTTTGCGACGTATACCAGTATACGCATCCTTTAAATACGCGATCGTGTACACTGCTAATGACAGCCGCATATCGGAACAGTTCTTTTACAGTATTCCATAATGATGATTTTGCAACAAAACTGCCGCTGTAATCAGTTTTCAAAAAGAAGTAATAAATGGGTATCAGCTGGTCTCGCTTGCGCATGCCTTGTGCAGCCTGCAACTTGTATCTGCGACCGAACGGAGTGCCGTCTCTCGTACGTATGCTGTCGATGTCACTAACTCATATTGACCCCACATCTGCTGTTTTATCATCATACCCTCAAATCTCGATATAACAAATCCGCACATAACGAAATATAGTCTTGCAATAGGTGTAAAGTTAGAAACAGAAGATTATAACAAATTTTCGAATATAACGAATTTATTTTCATGTAGGAAGCAACTATGTTCGAATGAGGTTTTAGTGCATTCCCAACTGGCGTAGCCGAGCCACGGTCTTTCACGCGAAGCAGAAAATGGGCTACTCTATGAAAGTCATTCATTTTATTAGCCAACCCAAGGAACTTTGAGAAAAGTTCTATCGACAGGTATTTATCTCCGCCTACGTCCGGGTGCCCCTGCGTTCCCCTCGTTAACACAGCGTAGGCCCAAATTGGCCCGGAAGGATAAGAAGGTTTGACGATATGACTGTCCGATGATCACATGAATAACGTGAAAATACTGCCTCGCACGTCGTCAAACCCTTTGCTCCAGAAACCTGTAGCACGTTCCCGTATACCACGGGATTCGATACTCGAGTATCCAACACAGCTGATTGACAGTTAAAACCTACCCAACAACGGCGAGAGCGGACATTGATAATTCCAATTCGAGTGCGTAAAAAAAAAAAGAACGACACTGGTAGCGCAGACCTTATGAATGCAAACAATCAAAGTTGGGAACCCAGCCAGAATTGAACCGAAGCATTCTGCGTGGCAATCAATTCTATCACTGGCCTCGAAATGCAGACGTCATGCTGGGTCAACGTCAAACGTGGTTCCACCGTTGGCTCCACTTTACGTTACACTTAAATTTACATCATTCACATCATTACCTTTTTGTTCCCATTGGTCGACCCCGGAGGAGCATGCGAACGAAAGTAAAGAATGTTATTCATGTCATCGCACCATATAAGCGGTGCACTTTCTTTCAAAGGCACAACTTCTGCGCCTGAACGTGAGTGCTGGCACTACGTCAGACCGTGAATTAACCTTTAAACGTCAGTACAAACGGTGTGCCTGGTAAGCCCAAGACGTGCCCGCAACTCCTCCGTTTGCAAAAGACGAGTCGATCCACCTTTCGACAAAGCCTTTTGCTGCTTATTTTCTGGGAGATACTTCACTCAAGGCCACAATATTTCAAACAGCGATTTGCCTTTTCCCTTTCCATTAATGCGGTACGATGAATTCAGTCAAAGTTGAGCTCACTTCGTTGCATAATATGGCTGCACGAAAAAATTGGGCAGAACATCAGTCACGAAGCGACTAAAAAAGACCATTCTTAATCGCTCTTAAGTGGGTGGCAGCAAAAAGAAATCAGAATAAATCTGAATAAGCTTAGTATCATGGCAAATTATGTATGCCGATATACGTGTTCTTTGATGTCGAGTTACCGCAGCTTATGGAATAAGCAGGGGCGTAGCCAGAAATTTATTAGTGGAGTAAGAGCAGGCGGGGGGGGGGGGGCTTCAAGTTTTTTTATATATGGTCGTGAGTATGCTGGCACGTGTGTGCGTAGGTCTTCACATACAAAATGTAAAAATTCTTTCTAAGGGGTTCAAATTTCTGCAGCCAACATCTTGGCCGCGCCCCTGGGTACAATTGTAATGCGTAAACGATACGAGCGTTTTCCGTTTGCCTGAAAAAAAAACATTCAGTATGTCGGTGAGATACGGAAGCTAGTGAGCATGGTTCCCAAAATTAGTTCGTAAACACGTCTGGCTTATGAGTGCTGAAGAATGTACATATCTTATTTTCAGATTGTGATTTAATCTCACAAAATAAAAGAACTTAGAAGGAAAACACAATATACTAGAAATACATTATCAGCCAGACTTTTGTGCGAGTTAGACGACCATTCATGACAACTGCAGATCAAAATAGCAGTTCTTGAAAGTACACCCGTAAACTTTTTCTGGTACTATGATATGTACGCCGGGCCTGTTATACTACCTGATTACGCAATAAATGATCTTTCAAATAAAGTTTCATTCGCGACTGAAGTTGAATCAAATCTGTATTCGACTTGCAAAAAAGTCAGCAAGCTGCTCTATCACTATTGTTCACGTTCGATGCGAAAGCTGCCATGCACAATACATAATATCTGCAGATGGATATCAACTCGTTGTAGTCGAACTGTCCTTGCGTTTTGCGTTCAGATGTCTGCAAGTGATACAATAAGCGAAGTCCATCAATGATTCGAACACCATGCCAATCAACAGTACCGTAGCCAGAAATCTTTTTCATGCGGGGGGGGGGGGCGGTCAATTATACTTTATGTATGCTCGTGAGTGCACTTGTATGTGTTAGTGTATACATGCGAAATCAAAATTGAGGAATTTCGGGGAAGTTGTACTCCTCCCTCCTTCTTGCCTTGGTTCTGGAAACGCTCATCCCAATATTGATTCATACATTTCTGTGGCGAACGTGAATCACGTTATACCTATTTTTTTGTTTAGAAAAAGTGATTATAGCTACGTGATCTCGTCTTTCGCACGTGGCTTTGGAGTTGTAAGAGCTTGGTGCCTGTACAGTACTTATGTTGCCTAAAATAAATTGGCTTAGTGCGTCATAGCTAGAGGTACAACTATTTCCCGTCTTCAGTGGATCTGGTGAAAACTCACATCTCTACAAGCAATTGCTGACAACACAGTAAAAGTCGCATTAGCATCGATTTATCAAAAGTAACTTTGGTGCTACACCACAAACGTCGAACTTGGGCTTGAATGTAAGAAAATAATGACAACGGTGCCTATATGTTCCCGAACCGCGATTTATCATTCATATTTCATATTAAATATGAATATATATTATAACATTGTACAGAATGTAAGCTATGTTGTATTAAGGATGGTGCATTTCTCTCTGAGATAATGAGATAAACAACTAGAAAGGAGGAAAAAACAGTTGTAAATTGTCCCTATACTTTCAGTTATTTCTTCGTGACAAATCCTCTGCGAAATATGAATCAGCCAAATCAATTCACACTTTCACACTTGCACGTGCCGTACGCCGCGATAGTATAGTTTATGGCCAAGTCATGTATCTGTGACGTACACGTTGAGCATATCAAGACATATCTTAATTATCACCCCATAGGACTTCCGTGCATGCGCTATATTTTTAAAGATAAAATTTGTTTCTTTTTGAAGACAACGGCCTATGGCTTTTTTCATCCTCTCTTGCTGATTGATATGAACGTATAAAAAGTACAGCTTTCAGTCGAAGTTCGCCCATTGACCAGAGAAGCGCCTGGAGACGGCACCGTAAGTAAATGTTTCTGCTGTATGGGCTGTTGCGAAGGCCCTGTGCCTTTTCGCCAGCAAGGTATCGCTAAAAAGAGTTCGCAGTTAATATGAAGCACTTGGGCGATTCTCTTTCGTAAACTACGGAAATCGTAACGTACTGCGGCAGGGGCTTAAACCCGCACGGCAGATGCAAGTAATCGAATTTAAATCCTTCGTGGAGCTGTGCAATCGCACAGTTAAAATGATCGCTTATAGCACTTTGATGAGCGTACCATTTTCGTGAAAACTTGCATTCACTTTTAACGCTAACATTTAGTTTTGTCGCACGAGCCTGACTTAAGTGTTCATTCGACATCAATTAACAATAAGCATAACATCACTGCATGTTGCGTATCTTCTTGTATCCTGGTGTATTTCGCACTATTAATATTCCTGATGCTTTTCCTGTGCCACGCCAAAGGGACGATCATGCATCTGCGTTGCTGTAACGTTCGCCTTTCTCTATTCACCTCTACACAAGATCGTTTTTCAGCTCTTTCATGCTTTTCTTTCGTCTCGCTCAGGCTATGGTCGTCAACAACCTGCTGCTGGCTCTTGTGTGTTGTGCTCTTGGGTCGTCGCAAGTAGCACACCTGTCTCTGCACAAAACAAAGCAGCCACCCGCTTTACCAGCGCCCGCAACAACTCCTGCTTCCACGGTCGTGACTACTGAAGCACCTTCTGTTAACGCCACAATTACGGAAGATTATCCACTGACAAGAAAACCGCAGATAGGCACGTGGACGGCAGGTGGCCAGAAGTCTTCCCTTGTGTCCACTTTCGGTCAGAAGACGCATAAGGGCAGTGGAAGCAACTCAAGCGAACCTCTGAGAGGCCCCTGGAGTGGCACCGGCGAGAGTTTTTGGCAAGTATCTGGCTCCGGTCAGAGCGGCTCGGGCTGGTCAAGTTCAGCCAATGACACAGCTGGAAGCGGATCTGGCTGGGGCTGGGGTTCCAGTGGCAATGGTAGTCTCAATGACTTAAAGGCTTGGGGTCAAGCATCAGGATTCGGACAGGGGAATAAATGGGGTGCTGTAAAAGGACAAGGCAAAGGTCAAGGAAGTGAATGGGGAGGCGGAAGCGGCCAGGGTTTCGGACAAGGCAGCGAAGGAGGAGGTAAAGGCCAAGGAGGCGGACAGGGATTTGGTCAAGGCAGCGGCTCCGCGTGTTGTGCTGGCGTGGTTGGTGGTGGTCAAGGTTCTGGCTGGGGCAGCGGACAAGGCCAAGGCTCCGGACAAGGTGGTGGCCAGGGCAGTGGTCAAGGCGGAGGCTGGGGCGGTAGCAAAGGCTCTGGTCAAGGCTCTGCACAAGGCTGGGGCGGAGGCTGGGGCAGCGGCCAAGGCTCCGGCCAAGGTTCTGGACAAGGCGGAGGTTGGGGCGGCGGCCAAGGCTCAGGCCAAGGTTCTGGACAAGGCGGAGGTTGGGGCGGTGGTCAAGGCTCCGGCCAAGGTTCTGGACAAGGCGGAGGTTGGGGTGGTGGTCAAGGCTCCGGCCAAGGTTTTGGACAAGGCGGAGGTTGGGGCGGCGGCCAAGGTTCTGGACAAGGCGGAGGTTGGGGCGGCAGCCAAGGCTCTGGCCAAGGTTCTGGACAAGGCGGAGGTTGGGGCGGCGGCCAAGGCTCTGGCCAAGGTTCTGGACAAGGCGGAGGTTGGGGCGGCGGCCAAGGCTCTGGCCAAGGTTCTGGACAAGGCGGAGGCTGGAGCGGAGGCCAAGGCTCTGGCCAAGGTTCCGGTCAAGGTGGAGGCTGGAGTGGAGGCCAAGGCTCTGGGCAAGGTTCCGGTCAAGGTGGAGGCTGGAGTGGAGGCCAAGGCTCTGGGCAAGGTTCCGGTCAAGGCGGAGGCTGGAGTGGAGGCCAAGGCTCTGGGCAAGGTTCCGGTCAAGGCGGAGGCTGGAGTGGAGGCCAAGGCTCTGGGCAAGGTTCCGGTCAAGGCGGAGGCTGGAGTGGAGGCCAAGGCTCTGGGCAAGGTTCCGGTCAAGGCGGAGGCTGGAGTGGAGGCCAAGGCTCTGGGCAAGGTTCCGGTCAAGGCGGAGGCTGGAGTGGAGGCCAAGGCTCTGGACAAGGCGGGGGCTGGGGCAGTGGCAAAGGCTCAGGTCAAGGCTCTGTACTAGGCGGGGGCTGGAGTGGCATTCAAGGCTCTGTACAAGGTGGGGGCTCGGGTGGCATTCAAGGCTCTGGACAAGGCGGAGGCTGGGGTGGCATTCAAGGCTCTGGACAAGGCGGAGGCTGGGGTGGCATTCAAGGCTCTGGACAAGGCGGAAGCTGGGGTGGCATCCAAGGCTCTGGACAAGGTGGAGGCTGGGGTGGCATCCAAGGGTCCGGTCAAGGCTCTGGACAAGGCGGAGGCTGGGGTGGCATCCAAGGCTCTGGACAAGGCGGTGGCTAGGGTGGCGGCCAATGCTCCGGTCAAGGCTCTGGACAAGGCGAAGGCTTAAGTGGCGGCCAAGGGTCTGGACAAGGCGGAGTCTGGGGGCAAAGAATAGGCTACGGCTACCAAGGACATGATGGCCTCGACACCTGGAACCATCAAATAAATTTGCACAGATCTGGCTGGGACGTCTGAGCTATCTAGTTCGGCGATTCCGACATGCTATCCGCTGAGCCATTGTACCCATGCGGCACACACATTATTCCCAAGCCGTAGTAAATCTATCGAACGATGTGCAACAGTTTGGCGTTAGCTGTGGTGCGACTGCCTTCAGTGAATGCGCTATGAGCTTGTTTCAAGGTTGTGCAACAAGAAATTCGCTGTGGCAAGTTTTATTTTTAAATCCTAAAATTGATCTTATGTGCCTATATGGCAGCCTTTAACTGCACCATGTACCCCATTGACATGTGCTGCTGTATGCATGAAATTGGAAGAAATAAACTGTCGTACATGCCCATAACCGTTTCGTATCCATGTGGAGCTATTTGCAATTCCGAAATTGCTGTAAACAGCATTCCTTGAGCGAAGCAGAATAACTTTGTCATGGCTATTTTCTTACACACTTTTTTATAGCGGTGTACGGCAGTATCACTGGCGCAGGGCTGTCATTCGGTCATTAAGGCGTATTGTAAGTTTCAAGTCCGTCCTACACGTTGCTACATTCTCAAGTTTTCTACATGCGAACTTAGTTCGGATACCGTAAGCCATAGTGAACGACCTGCTACATTTCAATTTGCAGTTTAAAGACTAAAACATCTAATCTTGCCGATTATGATACGCCGAAGAATTTGGGTGAAGTTTTGCAAACCAGTGCTGTTTTAGCGTGTTTTGTCATAGCACTGGGCCTGTGACACCAACATCCCCATAACGTCCTTTCAACAACGTTCATAATTGCCCTTCTGTAGGCCTAAACACACAAATGACTCCGTGTATGATAATCTGAAGCATGGCGAATGTTCAAAACATATCTAGGATATGTAAGAAGACGCAGTTCAGTCTTTAAACTAGTTAGGCCAATTTTTTTTGAATGCGGTTCCCAAGTAACACTAAAGACGCCCTTGTTGGGCCCTTCCCTTAGTAGCTATCCGAGATCATCGCGAGAAAGATTATTTATGCGTATACCTCTAGAAAAGTGTCAAAGTGTGAAACATTAATTGTGGACTTCGTAGAAAGGTTTTCCAACGGAGCCTCCACGAATAGCAACTGTAGTGCTTTGCGGATCCTTGTTGGTACAGTTCTATGAATGACTTAGATTGAAGACGACGTCTGTTAAAGTGTCTTATCTACAGTTTGGTCATCACAAAAAAAGATAAGACTTCTTCGTAAAGAATTAGGTATAATAGAAACGATTTGGCGACAGTAAGCTTGCCAGAAATTGCACAGCGCTGCCAAGCAGCTGTGTGCCATTTAGGAGCTCGTTCTATTTCGGACTCGACCAGTGCGAGGGGAGGAGAAAACTAGGCGGCTAGAGTTACTGGACATGCTACAACGGTAGCTTGTGCAGTACCGGCTATGGTCACTGCATAAAGTTATACAGTTACTCTAACTACGGAGAAACTTGAATACCCCTAACGGGGAACCCTGCGCACACCCTGTGCTGATACTAATTTCACATATCTAATTTGATTCTATGCTATATTCAGTTTGATGTCTAAAACCACGGTTATCTCGTGTGTGCTGTCTTGCCTCATCCATATCGAAATGCCCGTTATAACAGCGTAGACATCCACGTATATATATTGCTACGTGCCGTAACGAATATGCTCGCTATGTACGTGTCGCCCGACCACCGAGACTGGGACCTTGCCTTACCCTACGCAATTTTCGCGTATAATTCATCCCATCAAGACACAGCTGGCTTTTCGCCTTTCTACTTATTGTACGGAAGAGACCCAACTTTACCACTGGACACAGTCATCTCAGCTCAAACCTCGTCCACCAGCGAGTATGCCCGCGACGCGATTGCGCGAGCCGATCATGCCCGTCAGCTCGCTAGCGCTCGGCTGATGGCGTCGCAAACCAACCAATGCCGTCGGTACGATGCGGAACATAGAGACGTACATTTCGCTCCCGGTACTCTCGTTTTACTCTGGTCTCCTCATCGTCGGCTGGGCCTATCCGAAAAACTTCTGTCTCATTACACGGGACCCTATACCGTATATTGCGCCAAGTAACACCTGTCACCTACAAGATCGGCCCCATCTGTCCATCATCATCTACCACGCGGCCCAGTGATATCGTACACGTCTCGCGGATCAAGTTCTACAATAATGCGTCAGGTTTAAAAACCTTTAAGAACGTTTAAAAACCTTTAAAGCACCGGGACGGTGCCCCCGCCGCCGGGGGTCATGCTACGTGCCAGTGCATGGAGTCGAAGAAGACAAAGCTGATAGACTGGCGCGAGCTAATCTGTGTGACTGGCGCTGCTCGCCTAACCGGCTGTAAATACATCGGTGACTACCCCTCTGAGTCAGTCTCCTTCCCGTAACAATATTATTGAGATATTTCCACGTCTCTCCCGTAAGGACGTCGCATATTTGAAACGAAATCACTTCGGCTCCTCCTCGAGCTATATTATTATGCACAGTGGGAAGGTAAATGGCGGGTCTTGCAGGCCAGGCTGAAAGCAGGGCGACACGCGTAGAATATAGCCCTCGACATTTGGCGACCCGGTTCCATTTCGTGCTCGCTGTTGCTTGTCGCTGCCCAGTTTGAAACGAGGCGCCAGTACAGAGTGCAGCCGCCAATTCACAACACGAAGTAAATCATGGACATGGCAGTGACCTCACTTCACTTGTCAGTGAAAAATGCGGAATTCGAATGCGTAAATGAAATTGCCAAGTTCGTTGTAAACAATATTCGTCGTTTGAATTCTGTCGCCCCCTAGTGTCGAGATTACGTGTGCTTTCCGCACCTGTAAAAGCTTTATGCCAAATGAAAAAAAAATCGTGGTCACAGCCCAATGTGCGCTGCTACAGACGCAATGCTGAAACCATCAGCGGAGTTAGTGTTCGACCTAGCTATAGCTATGTATTGAGACTTTGTTAGAGATAAGTTTTTGCAAGTAAATGTAGGTATGGCTAGACTTGGTTATACATGGCACGTGTCTATTTGTTACGTAATGCTGTGATATTAGTCACCTGACTAGCTGTTTGCATGGTTTATAGCAGCAACATGTGACATGACTAGCTAGTGCGAGATGGTGAGTGATTTTAGTCTCGCGACCAGTTGTTACGCGATGTTACGCTATTTGAGTCTCGTAACTAGTCGTCACGTGATATTACATGATTTTTAGCTACCTAGCAGACTCGTCCAATAAATTTAGTATTCCACGCCAGACAAATGTGTGGTGATGTGGAGAGCAACCCTGGTCCAGATCTTGAGAAACTTATAAACAGTATACTAGCTGAACTAAAACAATCTAAAAAGGAACAAAAGAAACGCGACACCATACTTTCAGATATTAACAAAAAACTTTCCAAACTAGACGAATTATTAAAGGTATCAAAGGCGAACGAAGAAAAAATAAAGAAACTGGAGGGAAGAATAGAGCGCGTAGAAAAGGCTCTGACAGGACAAGACAAAAAGGTTGTCGATTACGAAGATCGTTCAAGAAGGAATAATTTGGTCGTATTCTATACCGGAAGGACCAGACGAAAACAGAGAAATTTTGGAAGACAAAGTTGTTTCTAAAGTTTTCCAAGACACCCTAAAGGTCACAGTTACTTCCGTGGAGCGCATTCATAGAATTGGACGAGTGAATGAACAACGCCCAAGGCCGGTCATTGTGCGGTTGTACAATTACAACGAAAAACTTTTGCTTTTCAAGAAGTGTAGCATACTAAAAGATTCGGGTGTATCAATATCTCACGACTACTCGCAAGCAACACTTCAGCTACGAAAAAAGCTCTGCAAAACAGTAAAGGACAACAGAAGTCAGGGTGATAAGGCGTACTTAGTTTATGATAAGCTTTACATCAACGGTGACGTCTACGTATGGGACGAGCATCAAAACCGTAGGAAACTGTTGCGCAGCGCTGCGCGCTCAGAAGATTGACATCACAATGACGAGCAAACCTTAGCGCACAAGCGGCTTCGTTTGATAAACCTCAATGCACAGAGCCTGCGGAACAAACAAGAACAGTTTGAACATGTTCTGCTATCCTATGACCCTCACATAGCCGTAATTTCAGAAACCTGGTTGCACCCTGACGATCGAGATAGTTGCGTGTTTCCGCCTTCACATACGTGCTATTGTAAGGATCGCAAAACAAGGGGCGGTGGCACTGCAGTTCTTGTCAAAAGTGGTGTGCCGTCGTATCAATTGCCCTAGATTGATGTCGACCACGAAAGTGTGCTTTGCAGATGTGAATTTTTAGGAAACCAAATCATCGTCGTAGGTCTGTACAGACCACCCAATGCTGAGCCAGATTTCTTGTTAAAACTTTACGACAAGCTAAATCAGTATCGCAACCAAATTCTTATAGTTGTTGAGGATTTCAATCTGCCTTGTATTGATTGGGAAACGCTAAAGTGCGGCCCAACAGACATACCGAATTCTGAAATTTTTCTGGACATGCTCTTGGCGTTTAATCTGACCCAAACCGTTTTACTTCCCCCTCGGGTGACAAGCTGTACGTCTTCGATTCTAGATCTCGTCTTGTACTCCTCAACTATAACTGACATTACCACCGATATTTGTGAGGGAATTTCAGATCATAAATTGGTATACTTTACGTCATTGCTCCCACGTCAATCCAACCCACCCCAATACAAACCTATTACTATAAAGCAGTACACATCTGCAGATGATGTAAATATAACTAATTATCTCGAGGAAGCCATTGTTTTGTTTGATGATAGTGACACGTGTTTATATGAAAAAGAACGATGATAGGAACGTTTTTGTAGATTCCAGCTAGTGGGTCAGGTGGTTGATCGGGACGACAACGAAGCAGGCATCTTGCTCTACAGCTGATCCTGAATACGCTCTTTTCGCTGCCGTAAGCTGCTGTCATCTGTTGTTCGCGTTGCACTGCGACACTGGTGGAGGAGCTGGGCCGTGACGCTGCCCGATGCTTCACACTCCTAGTGGGAGCCGTTCACCCAGCCCGGACGTGCCTACTACAACCCCTGTCCATCGATTCAGTCGTCGGCTACGAGGTATTCCTCCAGACTGCAACCCCTCGCAGAAAACCTCTACCGGACATCTCGAAATGGCCAGCACCAGCCCCCAGCCTGTACTTCTCGGCACCAGTCCTCCCGCTCCATCCCAGGTAACTTTTTTTCAATCGCTGGAGCCTAAGCGCTTTGGTGGTGGCGCACACGAAGATGTAGAAGACTGGTTAGACCACTATGACCGTGTTGCGAAGATCAACCACTGGTCTGCCCAGGAAAAGCTCGGCCGGGCCTACTTCTATCTCGATGACAGTGCTCGTACTTGGTACGAGAACAGAGAAGGCAACCTGTCCACATGGACTGACTTTCACCAGAAGATGGTTGAAACTTTTGCTAATGTCGACAGACATGACCGTGCCCACCAACTACTAGAGCTGAGGGTCCAAAAACCCAATGAAACGGTCGCCATGTTCGCCGAAGACATGACACGTTTATTTCGGAGGGCCGACCCGCAGATGACTGAAGATAGGAAGTTGCGCTACCTCATGCGTGGCGTGAAAGAGCAGCTGTTCGCCGGACTGCTGCGCAACCCGCCAAGCACTGTAGAGAACTTCATCAAAGAAGCGTCGGCTATCGAGCGGGCCCTTCACCAACGCTGCCGACAATATGACCGCTTGTGCAGCAGCCCCCAAACTCAGGCCGCCGCTGTGACGTTTGACAGTCATAGCTCCTTACGGGACATGATTAGAGAAATAGTTCGTGAAGAATTGCAAAAGCTGCGGACTCCGGTAGTGGATACACCGATGGCATCTCTCGCTCAAGTCGTCCGTGACGAAATCCGTCAAGCATTCTCGACAGCTGATCCTGCCCCCGAACAACGTCCCATGACGTACGCCGCCGCCCTTCGAAGCTCCCCATCCGCTCCGCCTTCATACTACCCGCCACCTGCAAATGTTCCTTGGTCACCACCACAAGGGGAGACATCGTGGCGCCCATCCATCCAGCCCCCATACGACCAGTCGTCTTCTGGCTTGCCATGGCCTTCGTCGCGTGAGGAGTCATCACGGCAACCACAGCTTCGCCGAACAGACACCTGGCGCACTGCCGACAGGCGTCCTCTCTGTTTCAACTGCGGAGGTGTAGGCCACATAGCCCGCTATTGCTGGCACCGCGCCGATCCGTCTCGCCCTCTCAGGCCGCGGTTTGACATTCGACATGCCAAAGAGTACGTATCCCGCCGTGGAGATGTCGGTTCTCAAGGACCTCCGGTACCTCGACACCCCTTCGATGGCCGCCGTAACAATGATGACGAGGCTATAACTGATTACGAGCCGGTCTTCCGACATCGACCACGCTCTCCTTCTCCTGCCCAGTCGCCTTCGTTGCAGCGCCGCACTTTTGCCGACACCAGAGGAGCGAGGTCACCCAGCCCACACCGGGGAAACTGAAGGCGGCGACCTCAGGGGGTAAGGTTGCAGGCTGTCAAGACGAAGAAAAAAAGCCCCCATTACTCCCACCTCAAGACGCTGTAAAGCCGACAAGACGTAATACCGACGAAACTGTGACCCCAGGCCTTACCGTTCTTGTGGATGGACAGCAAGTGAAAGCTTTAGTCGACACCGGGGCTGACTTCTCTATTATCAGTGATGACCTTGCCGTACGTCTCAAGAAAGTAAAGACAGCGTGGACGGGACCTCACTTAAGGACGGCAGGCGGCCAATTACTGATGCCTCTCGGAATGTGCACAGCAAGGCTCGACATCGGTGGCTCTACTTTCGTGGCGACGTTCGTCGTTCTCGCTTCATGCTGTAAAGACCTGATTATCGGAATGGATTTCTTGAGAGAACATGGCGCCGTGATCAACATCCCTGACAGTGTCATCACATTTCGCAACAACAGCCCTACTTTAGTCGATTGTTCAGAGCCGAGGCATACGTCTTGTTCAGGGCCTTTGCGTCTGACGGATGACGATGTGGTCGTCCCGCCACGATCGTGTACGCTTGTTTCGGTGGCAGGGGATGAGCCGTTTGACGGCGACGGCATTGCTGACCAAATCAGCTCACTGATATTTAGCCACGGTATTTCAGTTGCTCGAGGTCTTGTCACTGTCACTGCTGGACGCACAAACCTGCTGCTCACTAACTTCAGCACTGAGCGCCGACATCTCCCGAAGGGTACAGCCGTCGCTTACTTTGACACTACTGCAGAAATCCAAGGCAGTTTATCGGCCCTAGACGAAGCACCTCAAGAAGAATCACTACCTAATCTTGACGTTGGTACTACGTTGTCAAGGGACGAACGAACGAGACTTCTCGAGATGCTAGCTGAATTCCAAGACTGCTTTTCATCGACATCACGGGTCGGTCGAACGCCGCTAACAAAGCATCGAATAATTACCCACGACGCAGCAAGGCCTATACACCAGAATCCTTATCGTGTGGCTCCAAAGGAACGGGAAGTGATACAGCAACAAGTCGCTAAAATGCTTGAAGATGATGTGATTCAGCCATCACAGAGCCCGTGGGCATCGCCTGTAGTATTAGTTAAGAAAAAGGATGGTACCCTGCGTTTTTGCGTGGATTACAGGAAGCTGAATCAAGTGACTAAGAAAGATGTGTATCCGCTTCCTCGTATTGATGACTCCCTCGATAGGCTTCGAAACGCTCGCTACTTTTCTTCAATGGACCTAAGAAGTGGATATTGGCAGATCGAGGTAGACCCAAGAGATCGGGAAAAAACCGCTTTTGTGACGCCGGATGGTTTATATGAATTTAAAGTTCTACCGTTCGGTCTGTGCTCAGCGCCCGCTACTTTTCAAAGGCTCATGGACACCGTACTTTCAGGGTTAAAATGGAAGACCTGTTTAGTTTATCTAGACGACGTCATAGTGTTTTCCCCAACTTTTGACGAGCATCTCGAGAGGCTAGAAGTTGTTTTACGAGCCATACGCTCCGCAGGCCTTACATTGAAACCAGAGAAATGCCACTTTTGTTTTGAAGAACTGCTGTTTCTTGGTCATGTCGTCAGCTGTACCGGCGTTCGGCCTGACCCCGAAAAACTTGCAGCCGTGGCACAGTTCCCAGTACCGTCCGATAAGAAAGCTGTCAGGCGCTTTCTGGGCCTATGCGCCTACTATCGCCGGTTCATCGCCGACTTCGCACGGATTGCGTCACCGTTAACTCGCCTCACTCGAGACGACGCCACCTTTGAGTGGAATCACGAACACCAGGCAGCGTTTAATGACCTCCGCCAACGTCTTCAAACACCTCCAGTGCTTGCTCACTTCGACGAACAAGCGCCAACAATGCTTCACACTGACGCAAGCAATGTAGGCCTTGGAGCTGTGCTTGTGCAGTGGCAAGAAGACACGGAACGAGTGATCGCCTACGCAAGCAGGACGCTAACACGCGCTGAGGCCAATTATTCAACAACTGAGAAAGAATGCCTTGCCGTGGTCTGGGCAGTTATGGAATTTCGCCCGTACTTGTATGGCCGCCCTTTCAAAGTTATAAGTGACCATCATTCCCTCTGTTGGTTGACTAATTTAAGAGATCCAACCGGCCGATTAGCACGGTGGAGTCTGAAGTTACAAGAGTTTGATATGGCGGTCATACACAAGTCTGGGAAGCGCCATACGGACGCCGACTGCCTGTCTCGATCACCAGTACAGTCAGCTTCTCTTTCTGACGACGACGATATGGCCTTCCTTGGTGTTCTCGACGCGTCCACGATTGCCCAACAACAACGAAGTGACCCTGAATTGCTTGATTTGATTAATTACGTGAACGGACGTTCTTCGAGGGCACCTAAAATCTTTGCAAGGACATTATCGTCGTTTTGCTTGCGCAATGGCGTCCTCTACAAGAGAAACTTTTCGTCCATCGGAGCTCCCTATTTGCTCGTTATTCCTGCACCCCTTCGAACTGAAGTGCTCCAAGCATGTCACAATGAGCCGACGTCGGGTCATTTAGGCTACACTCGCACGTTGGCAAGAGTACAGCAGGGATACTACTGGCCACGACTCACAACAGCCGTCAAACACCACGTTCACACTTGCATCGATTGCCAGCGACGCAAGTCACCTCCAAAGAGACCCGCCGGTCAGCTGCAACCAGTTCAGGTTCCACGTACACCGTTTGAACAGATAGGAATGGATATTTTAGGACCCCTTCCTACTTCTACTGCAGGGAATCGCTGGGTTATAGTCGCAACAGACTACCTAACCAGGTATGCCGAAACAAAAGCTATCCAAAAGAGCACCGCAGTGGAAGTGGCGAGATTTTTCATAGAAAATATTGTGCTACGCCACGGTGCTCCGACTATCGTGATCACGGACCGCGGAACAGCATTTACGGCAGCTATGTTAGACCACGTCCTGATGCTTAGTGGAACGACTCACCGTAAGACCACTGCGTACCACCCGCAAACAAATGGACTAACGGAGCGCCTCAACAAGACGATTGAAGACATGCTGTCGATGTACGTGGATGTCCAACATAAGAATTGGGACGAGATTTTACCCTATATCACGTTCGCATACAATACGGCTAAACAAGAGACGACTCAGATGACTCCATTCAGCTTGGTTCACGGACGGGAGGTACGGACTATGCTGGATGCGATGTTGCCACATGAATGGGACGCTACCGACACAGGCGCTGACGTGTTCACTGAACGCGCGGAAGAAGCTAGACAGCTCGCCCGCTTACGGATCCACCAGCGACAAGACTACGACGCAGGCCGCTACAATGCTCGCCATAGAACTGTAACGTACAAAATCGGTGACAGAGTGTGGATTTGGACACCCGTACGAAAACGTGGACTGTCCGAAAAGCTGCTAAGGCGATATTTCGGGCCATACCGAGTATCGCGCCAGCTAAGTGACGTCACCTACGAGGTTGTCTCCGACAGTCCCCAATGCCCGAGGCGTCGCCAGCACCAGCCTGAACTTGTTCATGTAGTGCGTATGAAGCCGTATGTGAGTGACTGACTGCACGTTAAAAAAAAATATACTGTGCGTCTGAATCAGCATCGGGGCGATGCTCGTATAAGGAGGGGCAAGTGACACGTGTTTATATGAAAAAGAACGATGATAGGAACGTTTTTGTAGATTCCAGCTAGTGGGTCAGGTGGTTGATCGGGACGACAACGAAGCAGGCATCTTGCTCTACAGCTGATCCTGAATACGCTCTTTTCGCTGCCGTAAGCTGCTGTCATCTGTTGTTCGCGTTGCACTGCGACAATAGTGATGACATCAATACATTATGGACAAAGTTCAAAGCGCACTGTCATTTCTGTATCCAGCATTTTATTCTAGATAAAGTGAAAAAAGTTGGCAGGACGAATCTGTGGATAAATAGAGAAATAATTCATGTGAAGCGCAAATTAAAACGCTTGCGGAAACGTTCCAATGCTGCTCAAGCAGACATTTTTGATTTACATTAAAGTCCAAATTAGCTGCTTCTAGGGATCACTATTTTAATGTGACACTCAATCGTTTTGTATCCGAAAGTCCTTCTAAATTTTGGCAATTTTTATCGAATAAGGGTGGCACGAGGCTTGATCAAATCGCCAAGGGTGATCGGGTACTTACTGATCCAAGAGAAGTGGCGGAGGTGCTTAACGAGTATTTCCAAAGTGTGTTTTCAACGTCAGACCCTTTAAACGGGGCTGTTTGTGAAAATGGTGATTGTGGTGTCATTCAGATTTTTTTGGAAGGTGTCACAGAATTGCTTTTGCGATTGGATCCGAAAAAATCGACAGGCCCTGACGATATCCCTTCCGCATTTCTCAGACGCTATGCTACACTGTTAGCCAGGTTCCTTGTAGTCATTTTGCAGAAATCCGTTTCGTCTGGTGCGATACCTGATGATTGGCGTATTGCACGTGTGACTCCTGTGTATAAGAAGGGTAACCGTCTCAATTTTTGTAACTATCGGCCCATCTCTCTCACCTGTCATTGTTGTAAACTGCTGGAACATATTATCGCAAAATACCACAATAACTTCCTTCAATCCCAAAATATTCTCACTGAGCACCAACACGGTTTCCGACGAGGTCTTTCTACTACTACACAGTTATTAACTACAATTAATGAATTTGCGAAGGCCCTAGATGCTGGTAGCCAGGTTGACGTGATCTTTTTTGACCTCTCGAAGGCGTTCGACAAAGTTCCCCATAAAAAATTAATAAATAAACTGAAGTCCATTGGCGTTCCTTCAGATATAACAAATTGGGTCACATCTTACCTACTAAACCGTAAACAATACGTAGAGATTGAGGGTTCGCGCTCGCGTTTCTTAGACGTTTTTTCCGGAGTACCGCAGGGGTCTGTACTCGGTCCTGTTTTATTTAACATTTATATTAATGATTTGGCTCAAGCAATAGATACCAGCGTATCAGTTAAACTGTTCGCAGACGACTGCATTCTTTTCAAAGTCATAAACTCAACGGCAGATCAACAAGTTTTAAACAGAAACATCGGTAACTTGGAAACTTGGTGTTCCGAGTGGAACATTGTAATTAATCTAGAAAAAACTGCTCACTTGTGTATCACCAACAAAATCAACAAGTTTCACTTTAAATATGATATAAAAGGGTCACAGATTACACAAGTCGAAGAATATAAATATTTGGGTGTTACAATTACCTCAAGCCTCAACTGGACAACCCATATAGTAAATACATGCTCTTCCGCACGTAAAAAACTAGGGTTTCTAAAGTATCGATTAGCTAATGCCCCCAGTTCCTTAAAGCTTAAAGCTTACAAAACAATGGTAAGGCCTTCCTTGGAGTACGCCTCCGTAGTATGGGACCCTCACAGAAAAAGCAATATACAAAAGATAGAAAAAATTCAGCGCCTAGCAGCCCGTTTTATTTACAGTAGGTATAGACGCCGCGATTGCCCCTCTGCGATGTTGCAGTTGGCAAATCTTGAACCTCTTGAGGACAGACGACGAGCTGCTCGACTTAACTTACTCCGTCTAATATATTTTTCTAAACTCGAAATAAAGCCAGAAAACTACATGGCAAAGGATTCTTCCAGGCCTTCCCGTCACAAACACAGCTGTAGCATCAAGCCAATTTTCGCAAGAACTAATTTATACAAACACTCTTTTTTCCCGAAATCAATCTCTGAGTGGAATTTGTTGCCCCGAAACTCTACTCTTCTTTCCTTTTCACCATGAAATGCGCCTTGTGTTTCCTGGCTTTCACAATAGTTGTTTGATTTAACAACTTGTTGTGTGCCTAAGAGTGTGATGCTTTGCTTATGGATTGCGTTGCAGTGGGTGTACTCAGCCCTCTGGAAACGAGTATATTTTGATAGTGATTGCTATGTTTTTCTTACATTTCGTGTATACCAGTATCAATTTTGTTGTAACTTTGTTGTACCTTTATTTTACCTTTGAACTTGCTGTACCTTTCCTGCTTGGACCTTAAATGGTTCGCAGTATATGATAAATAAAATAAAATAAAAAAAATAAAAACGGTACATTTCCTGCGGCCACGAAGTGGAAGTTCATGAAGATAAAGCGAGTGCGTACCGGTTCATGGTGGTAGATCCTGTTGGTACTGTACCCGGCGCAACGAAAAACCTGAAGAGCTTTGCTCTCAAAAGTTGAGTGCATGGCGCCATTCTTTTTTCTTTCAGCTCCGCCACCGAGTCTCCTTACGAAATTTAGGCGCCAATATATCATGCAGTTAATGAAACGATTAGTGGTCGCTGAACCATTATACTACATTCAAGAGTGCACATGTCATAAAACGGCCAAGTCAGGACTTGCTCTTGTTTTAGGGGCGAAGCTCTTTATGGTTAAGGGCAATCCCTCGTCCCTGTGGCGTACACAGTAGCGTCTTCCTTACCATACAATAGATGGTGGCACTGTCCCATAAAGATGTGTGCAACTGCAGTTGGGTGACAATATACTAGATGGGTATGTACGCATTCTGAGTCATCATCGCCAATGGGATCCTGAACTAAGAATTCCACACGCCGATCTACACGCACAGAAAATCTTAATAAACGTTTCATTCTTTCTTTCATCACCATTTATCGTCTAGTTTATAACTATATATATATATATATATATATATATATATATATATATATATATATATATATATATATATATATATATATATATATATATATATATATATATATATATATATATATATATATATATATATATATATATAGTTATAAACTTCGAGAATAGTGCAGTATAGAAAACAAAACAATAAAATATTTATTTAATCCTAACAGTTTCGGCTGGTGGACCAGCCTTCTTCGGAGGATGTAAGTGAAATAATACAAGTTCCCGTAGCAGAGGGTCACCCTCACAGTTTAAAGACCCTCCAAAAAAACAAAAAAAAAGAGAGACAAACGGGCGAACGAGGTAGCAACAGACAGCAAGAAGCAGAAGAAGGAGAGGAAATAGAAAGGAGCGACGGAGAGCTGCCGGAAACGAGCTGGAAAAATGTGGAACATGTTGCCGCTTACTCGCATCCCACACATTGATCGAGTTTAAGTTCACGTGGTTCGGCGGCTGGCCCGCGGCATCGGGCACACACACACACACACACACACACACACACACACACACACACACACACACACACACACACGCACACGCACACGCACACGCACACGCACACGCACGCACACACACACACACACACACACACACACACACACACACACACACACACACACACACACACACACACACACACACGCACACACACACACAAGAAGCATACGACCCGCTCCAGCTTTCGGAAAATAATGGCCACGTTGGAAAGCTAATGTGCCCTCTCTCCTTCCCTCCACCTGCCCTCTCTTACAGAAAAATGCCCAACCAGTCATAGTGAAAATAAATGAATGGGTATTCTTGTAAAGGATGAACAAACAAAAACGTAAACAAAAATATATAAAAATAAATAATACTAAAAAGTACTCAGAAATGAAAATAAAGTCTAATAATACTAACACACGCCGTTTGGTTCACGTATCATCGAATTCGTTTAGTTTCACGCGCTATATTTACCAACTTGCGTGTGCGACTTCACGTATGTATAAATAATTTAATTGAGTAATTCAATTTCTGTGTTTCACGAAACGTCGCGGAGGCCCGTCAGTCGCCCAGGGCTCTCGTTGATTCCGTGGGTAAGTGATCTGAATTTCTTTATGAAGTATGACTCCCGCTGTTCGCGCTCCCGTGTGTTCTGGAAGCCGGATTGTAGGAGTATGACACTTACGCATTCGAAAGAGTGACCAGGAAGAGATTGATATGTTTGGAGAACGGCAAATTGGAAAGGCCCTTTACGTGTGCCCTGTGGTTGTTGAAACGCAAACGGAACGCGGTTTCCGTGCGTCCAATATATTCCTGTTTGCACACCTCACAGCGAATTTTGTATACCACATTGGCTGAGTCACAGTTAAGGTCGTCTTTAATTTTGTACACATAGTCTGAACAGGAGGCTTCGCCCGTATCTGTGGTCACCATGTGTGTGCACACCCTCCAGCGAGGTTTCCCGCACGGTCTACAGCCCTGATGGTGGTCGGATTTGTGTGTTTTCGCCCTGACCAGTAAGTCTCTCAGGTTTTTATTTCTTCGGTAAACCAACTTGGGCGGAGTCTGAAAAATGGCAGAGAGGCGACTACTTTGTTTAAGTATGTTGAAGTGGCGGTTTAGTATAGAATTCACCCGAGGGGCGGCGGCGCAGTATGTGAGGATTAAATTTGCCCCTGAAGTTATATCATCTTTATTCCCACCTTTTTCTCCTATTGTTGATTCTCGGTCCAAAGAGCGAGCGCGCTCAATTGCATTGTCAATTATTTTTTCGGGGTACTTTTGACGCAAGAAGGCGGTTCTCAATTCCTGTGCGTGGGTGTCGAATTCCGTGATTTCAGAGCAAATTCTTCTGTATCTATGGGCTTGAGAGTAAGGAACACCTGTTTTGCAGTGATGGGGGTGACTGCTATGGAAATGCAGATACTGTTGGCGGTCTGTTGGTTTTTTTCATACAGGGAAGTAGATATGGTGGTGCCACTGAGTGATACAGTGAAATCCAGAAAGTGAACACTCTTCTGCGAATACGTGTGCGTGAATGTTATCGAAGGATGCACGGAGTTGAAACCGGAAATGAATTTGGAAAGATTATGTTCACTATCGGCCCACACGAAGAATATATCATCGAGGAAGCGTCGGTAAAATATAGGTTTGAATGGAGAATTTTCGAGGAAAGGAATCTCCAAAGAGGCCATGAAAATATTTGCGCAATTTGGGGCCATTTTGGTTCCCATGGCAGTTCCGTTTACTTGCAGATAATGTTTTTGGTCGAATTCAAAGCTATTATGTTTAAGTACCAGATTTAGGAGCACCTCTAAAGCGCTTTCGTCGAATTCACTCGTCGATTTACTTTTTCTATAGGCGGCGACTGTGGCGGCGATTCCTTCGGTGTGGGGAATGTTTGTGTACAGTGATGAGACATCCATGGTGACCAAATAGCAATCTAGAGGTACCACAAGTTTTGAGACTTCTCGAAGGAAGTGGCTGGTATCTTTGATGTATGATAGGAATGATTGTGGGATGTGCCTAATCAGAGAGTCAATGAAACTAGAAATTTTTTCAGTAGCAGTACCGTTGCTAGAAACTATGGGTCGGCCGGGATTGTTAATCTTGTGAATTTTTGGTAGTAAATAGAAACGCCCGGGAGACGATTTGCCAGGTGACATCATTTTAAGCATAGGGTAGATTATTTTCCCACTTTTACGTAATGATATTAGTGAGGCCTTAATAGTACTTTCATACTACTCTGTCGGATCACAAGGGAGTTGTTTATAGAAATTTTCATCTGCCAGTTGGCGAAGCCCTTCTTTGATGTAGTCAGTCCTGTCGAGTACAACCACAGCACCACCCTTATCAGCTGGTTTAATAACGATGCTCTGGCTGTCACTTAAACTGCGCAAAGCCTCCCGCTCCTCTTTTGACAGATTGTTGCGAATGGGTCGGTGCTTTTCATATTCCCTGATTATATCACCCTGGACGGCTGAAATTTACATGTCTAGATATTTGTCTCGTTGTTCACCTGGAGTCCAAGATTTATCTGAAAATTGATTTTGTTGCGTGCTGCTTCGATCACGAAAATATTCTTTTAGACGCATGGTTCTGGCAAAGTTGTCCAAATCTTGGTAAAGTTTAAACTAATCAATTTTGCCAGAGGCGGGGCAGAAGGTTAGACCTTTTGATAGCAGCTTTGTTTGCGCAGGTGTCAAAGATTTGCTGTAAAGGTTAACCACATTGGTGACATTGGTGCTCTTTTGTGGAGATTGATGAGAGGTAACAGGTTGATCTGTATACGTTGTGGGAAGATTGCTGGCGGAGTATTTTAAAGTCGGCCACGCACCGTCTCGCCTCAATTTCTTGTCCTTCTTGCCCTGAATGGTCAATCTCTTTTTTCCTTCGTATTTATCCAGCTCTTCTGTTTCTGACTGCGTCAAACTTGACTGTTTTAGTCGCGCCTTTTCTTCCTCTTTAAGTTCCGTGGCCTTACGTGTACTGTGTTGTTTTACGACCTGTGTAAGCCTAATAGACGCATCTTTTAAGATATTGCTCCACTGCCGCTGCTCATTTTTGTTGAAGTTATTCATTGCGGGTTGCAGTTGAACAGTGAGACCCTTTGGTGCGAATCCCGATGAAATATATGTTTTAAGGTTTGAAGCATGCATTTCAAACCTCACGCGCTTATCAACATTCTTTCTTAAGTCCATGAAATCACGAGACCAATATGTGCCGGAGCGGGCCGTACCTGACGGGTTGTTGAGTCAGTCCCTGCGTGGGGGAGAAGCACTGTCACCGGAAGCCTCTGGGTGGCCCCGAGTTGTGTTGTAGGGGCTCTTGCTTCTTGATCTATGAGGAGCACCCCTCGGCGCTCGTGGTGATGATCATCGGCATGGGATCCCGCTTGCTTCGCGGATGCTGGGGTTCTCACTCCGGGAATGACAATGTTCTCTCGGTGGGCCCGGCAGACCTAATGGTGCATGGTCAAGACCTCACCATATTTCATATATATATATATATATATATATATATATATATATATATATATATATATATATATATATATATATATATATATATATATATATATATATATATATATATATATATTGCCACGTTCCATTTCCCAAGTTTTTGTTATCGTCCCAAAACACCACACGATTCTCAGCGCAAACCGCGCCTGCAGATTTCGAGAAGGTTCCGGACTGTAGTAGATCATTTCGATAAGATCACGCCCACTGTGCGAACGGTACAGATTGTTCTGGAACCTACGCCACCGCCCGCGATAACGCTAGAACATTCGACGGCAGGAGTATAAATGCCCGTGCGCTTCGCCGCTTGTCAGTAGATAATCGACGGCCGACGCTCCGTTCGCCGCTATCTGTGCAAGACTGCAACTGTAATCGAACTTTCTGTTTACCGGGCACAGGTTCGCCCAAATAAACAGTTAAATCCCAACATAAGGTCTCCTGTCTTCGGCCACGTTACGACCCCGTGACAATATATATATATATATATATATATATATATATATATATATATATATATATATATATATATATATATATATATATATATATATATATATATATATATATATATATATATATATATATATATTACATGAGCCCCGCCGTAAAAAAAATATGAAACGGTTATCCTGACCGTCGGCATGTCACACATGCGTTTCGATGAACTGCGCTGACCATCTTCCGAGAGTAAACATATCAAATGTCCGTGCGGGGTAAATGAACGGTCTGCCTGTAAAATTCTTTCATAGAATACAACAGATATACGTACAAGTTTTTCAGAAAGTGATTTCTGGTAAGTCGATCAATGTTTTGGTGACGCGTTCTATTTATTTTTTTGTTCAGTTATTTATTGCGATGTATATACGCAACATAAAAACCGGGCGCCGTCAATAGATGGTGAAGACAGTAAAAACCGTAGTAGGTGGCAAAAACAGTTAATAGACGGTGAAAATTTCGCGACTAATAAAGTAAAAAGAATCCAATTACCGTAAAAAACAGTTTCATAAGCATTTTGCTGTTTCTTTTTCGGGGATACTTTGCTCAAGGCCACAGTATTTTAAACAGCGATTTGCACTTTCCCACTCTGTCAAGGGGGTCCAATGAAGTCAATCAAGCTCGGTTCACTGTGTAATAGTGTGATGCGAAAACGAAACGGACGTTTTTCAGTTTGCCTGAGAACATTCAAAATGTCGACGAGATACGGAGGCTAGTGAGTGTGGTTCACAAAAATAGTTCGTAGACACATCTGAGTATTATGAGATCTTATTTTCAAATTGCGATTTCATCTTACAAAAAAGAAAACCTCAAAGAAAACCCACTATATACCACTATACTAGGAATACATAATATCAGCCAGACTTATGTACGATTTAGCCGGCCGTTCATGGTAAAGGCTGATCAAAACAGCAGTTCTTGAAAGTACACCCCTAAACTTTCCCAACTACTGCGATATACCCGCAGGGCCAGTTAGACCACTTGAATATGCAATGAAATATATCTAAAATAAAGTTTCCCCGTGACTGCAGTGGAATAAAATCTGAATACAACTTGCAAACGAGTCAGCAATCCGCTCTTTCACTATTGTTCACGTTTGATGCACAATACGTAATATCAGATGGATATAACTTCGTTGTAGTCAAACTGTCCTTGCTTTTTGCATTCAGATATCTGCAGCGATATAATAAGCGAAGTCTGTCAGTGCTTCGAACAGCATACCAATCAACAGTAGCGTAGTCAGAAATCTTTACTGGAGGGGGGGGGGTATTCAATCATACCTTATGTATGCTTGTGTGCGCGTTTGTATTGTGTGCGTGTTATACACGCAAGCGAAATTGAAAAACTTCTAGGGTAAGCTGTGCCCCCCCCCCCTTTATCCGAGGCCCCTTTGTCTTTGATACGACCATGCTAATCAACGTATTGGTTCTAGAAACAACGACAGTATTGATTCATACATTCCTATGGCAGACGTGGACCACGTTATGGCCTTTTTGTTTAGAAAAAGTGATCAACCACGTGATCTAGCCCTTTACGCGTGACGTTGTAGTTGTAAGTGCTTGGTGCCTGTACATGCTTATGTTGTTTAAAATGTACTGGCTGAGTGCGTAATAGCTGATTGATTTGTGGAGTTTAACGTCCCAAAACCACTCTATGATTATGAGAGACGCCGTAGTGGAGGGCTCCGGAAATTTAGACCACCTGGGGTTCTTTAACGTGCACCCAAATCTGAGCACACGGGCCTACAACATTTCCACCTCCATCGGAAATGCAGCCGCCGCAGCCGGGAATCGAACCCGCGCCCTGCGGGTCAGCAGCCGAGTACCTTAGCCACTATATACCACCGCGGCGGGGCAGAGTGCGTAATAGCTAGGTTACAATTTCAAAAGTACAACTATTTGCCGTTTTTAGTGGATCTGGTAAAACCGCAAATAATTACAAGCAGTTGCTGACAAGCCTATAAAAGTAAAAGTGTTGACTCACGAAACGTGACTTCGGTGTAGACAACAAACGTCCAACTTGCGATTGAATGTAAGCAAATAATGACAACGGTGCTACACATTCGAGATACTTGATTTATCAATTATTTGTCACCTTCAATATCAGTATCTGTTATCACCTTGTACAGAGTCACGGCAAAGTATTTGGCTTGAAGGCTGGTACATTTTTCCCTGAGATAATGAGATAAACAGCCAAAACAGGGTGCAAAAAAAAGCTGTTGCCATGTGCCCCTGCGCAAAGTTATCTCGTCGTGACAAACCCCCCACAAAATATGAATCAGTCGAAGCAATTCAAACTGGCATGTGTCGTATGTCGCGATAATATAGCTTATGGCCAAGTCTTGTATCCGCGACATACGCTCTCTTAACACTTAGCATATCAAGACGTCTCTTAATTATCGCCCGTAATACTTCCCTGCGCAAAGATAAAATTTGTTTCTTTGGGATGACAGTGGCCTTCGGTTTCCTTCCTCCTCTCTTGCTGATTGATATGAACGTATAAAAGCTTCAGCTTTCTGTTGAAGTTCGCCAATCGACAAGGAAAGCGCCTGGAGACGGCAGCGTAAGTAAAAGTTTCTGCTGCAGGGGCTCTTGCGAAGGCCCTGTGCTTTTCGCTAGCAAGACATCGTAAAAGAGACTTCGCTGTTTCTATGACACCCCTAAGTGATTCTCAAATGTAAAGTAAGAAAAGCGTAATGTATGGCGGCAGCAGCGTAACCCGCTGTGCAGATGTAAATAATCTAATATCACCTACGTGGGGCGGTGCCGTTCCACAATCAAGATGATCACTTCGAGCACTTTGATGAATGTACCATTCTTTTGAAAAGCTGGTGTTAACTTCTACAACTAACTACTGAGTTTTCACATGATCTTGACTTAAGTGTGCGTTCGACACCAATTAAAGGAAGGCATAAGCGCGCGGCATCTTGTTTATTTTCTAATATCCTAATGTACTTCATATTGCTGCAGTATTGGTGACGTTTCGTCTGTGCCCCACCCAAAAAAGTCAATGCAGTTGTTTTGCAGCAATTCCAGCCTTACTCTCGTTGTCTCTGCGCGCAATATGTCTGCATACTTTCGTGGGAATCGTTGAAATCAGTCTTGCTTAACTTCCCTGCTGTTCATTCGTCTCGCTCAGGCTATGGTCGTCAACAACCTGCTGCTGGCTCTTGCATGCTGTGCTGTTGCGTCACCGCAAGTAGCACAACACCTGGCTCTGCACAAAACAAAGCGGCCAACAACCCTGCCAGCGCCTGCAAGAACTCTTGCAGCCACTCTCGGGACGACCGAAGCCCCCTCTGTGAATGTCACCGTTACGGAAGACTATCCGCTGACAAGGGAACCGCAGATAGGCACGTGGACGGCAGGAGGCAGCCTCAAGTCTTCCCGTGTGTCCAAACCTGAAAACAAGACTCTCCAAGACAGTGTAAGTACCTCAAGCGCACCTCCACGAGGACCCTGGAATGGCACCGGCGAAAGTTTCTGGAAAGTATCCGGCTCCGGTGAAAGCGGTTCGGGATGGTCAAGTTCATCCAACGACACTGCTGGAAGTGGATCTGGCTGGGGCTGGGGTTCCAGTGGCAACGGTGACATAAACAACGGCAAGGCTTGGGGTCAAGCATCAGGATTTGGGTCGGGGAATAAATGGGGCGCTGTGAAAGAACAAGGTAAAGGATCTGTTTCAGGAGGTGGCAAAAGTCAAGGAGGCGGAAGCGGACAGGGATTTGGTCAAGGCTGGGGCGGGGGCAAAGGTTCTGGACAAGGCGGAGGCTGGGGTGGAGGCCAAGGCTCGGGACAAGGTTCTGGACAAGGCGGAGGCTGGGGTGGAGGCCAAGGCTCCGGCCAAGGTTCTGGACAAGGCGGAGGCTGGGGTGGAGGCCAAGGCTCCAGCCATGGTTCTGGACAAGGCGGAGGCTGGGGTGGAGGCCAAGGCTCGGGACAAGGTTCTGGACAAGGCGGAGGCTGGGGTGGAGGCCAAGGCTCTGGACAAGGTTCTGGACACGGCGGAGGCTGGGGTGGAGGCCAAGGCTCTGGACAAGGTTCTGGACACGGCGGAGGCTGGGGTGGAAGCCAAGGTTCTGGACAAGGCGGAGGCTGGGGTGGAAGCCAAGGTTCTGGACAAGGCGGAGGCTGGGGTGGAGGCCAAGGCTCTGGACAAGGTTCAGGACAAGCCGGAGGCTGGAGTGGAGGCCAAGGCTCTGGACAAGGTTCAGGACAAGGTGGAGGCTGGGGAGGAGGAGGAGGTCAAGGCTCTGGACAAGGTTCTGGACAAGGCGGAGGCTGGGGCGGCGGCAAAGTTTCCGGACAAGGTTCTGGACAAGGCGGAGGCTGGGGTGGAGGCCAAGGCTCTGGACAAGGTTCTGGACAAGGCGGAGGCTGGGGTGGGGGCCAAGGCTCTGGACAAGGCGGAGGCTGGGGTGGAGGCCAAGGTTCCGGTCAAAGTTCTGGACAAGGCGGAGGCTGGGGCGGCGGCAAAGGCTCCGGTCAAGGTTCTGGACAAGGCGGAGGCTGGGGCGGCGGCAAAGGCTCCGGTCAAGGTTCTGGACAAGGCGGAGGCTGGGGCGGCGGCAAAGGCTCCGGTCAAGGTTCTGGACAAGGCGGAGGCTGGGGTGGCGGCAAAGGCTCCGGTCAAGGTTCTGGACAAGGCGGAGGCTGGGGCGGCGGCAAAGGCTCCGGTCAAGGTTCTGGACAAGGCGGAGGCTGGGGCGGCGGCAAAGGCTCTGGACAAGGTTCTGGACAAGGCGGAGGCTGGGGCGGCGGCAAAGGCTCGGGACAAGGTTCTGGACAAGGCGGAGGCTGGGGCGGCGGCAAAGGCTCCGGTCAAGGTTCTGGACAAGGGGGAGGATGGGGGCAAAGAATAGGCTACGAAGAACATGATGACCTCGACACCTGGAACCGTCAAATCAATTTGCACAGAGCTGGCTGGGACGTTTGAACAGTCTGGTTCAGCGATTCCGACAGGCTATCCACTGAGCCGTTATACCCATGCGGCACGCGGCAAATGTACAAGCCGCTGTAAATCTATCGAATGGTGAGCAATAATTTGGCATCAGATGTGGTGCAGCTGCATTCAACGAACGCGTCATGAGCATGTTTCACGCTCGTACAACAAGAACTTAGCTGTGTCAAGTTTAGTTTTAACTAGTACGTAAAACTGAACTCATTATGTGCCTACATGACAGTCTTAAACCGTACCATGCACCTGTGCTGCCGTCTGCGCGAAACTTCAAGAAATAAACTCTTCTACATGCTCGAAACTATTTCGTGTCATACTGAGTTGGATCATTTGGCATGGTCCTTTCCTTCCGCAAATTTTCTTCTACCTGTGTTCTGTCGGTCTGTGTTCAATTGTTGCCGTAATTGCCGACGACCGTAATTGCCGACGGCGGCAATTACGGCATCTTATTTGGACGATTATGCTTGAATGCGGTTTCTAAATCAAATACTCAAACCAACCTTGTTGGGGCCTTCGAAACTATCCCATATTGTCGCGAGAAAGGTAATTTCTTTATCCGTGCTCCTTTAGGAAAATGTGTTTAAGCGAGAATAGTTAATTGTTGGCTTCATAGCCGCGTTTTCAACCAAGCTTCCATGAATCGCAACTATATATATATATATATATATATATATATATATATATAAATATATATATATATATATATATATATATATATATATATATATATATATGACGCTTCACAGGTGAATGTGAGGAAGGAAGATGAGGAAGACGAAGGGTCAGAATCAACTGGTGTTCTGACTGACGCCATGTCTCATCCGTTACAGTAAGCTTGCCAGATAAAACACAGCAATGCCGTGCAGCAGTGTTATCGTTCTCTTTCGGACTCGACCAGTGGGAGGAGCGGGGAGAAATACAGCGAGACTTTACTCCCCCTAATGGGGAATCCTGCACGCACCCTGTGCTGATGCTAATTTTATACATTTAACATAATTAACAGATAATTATTCTGAAGTTATAAACGGTGGTTACCTCGCATGGGCAGTCTTGTCTGATCCTTATCAATGTGCCTGTTATAACAGGGCAGTCATGCCCCGCCGCGGTGGTCTAGTGGCTAAGGTACTCGGCTGCTGACCCGCAGATCGCGGGATTGAATACCGGCTGCGGCGGCTGCATTTTCGATGGAGGCGGAAATGTAGGCCCATGTGCTCAGATTTGGGTGCACGCTAAAAAACTCCCGGGTGGTCGAAATTTCCGGAGCCCTCCACTACGGCGTCTCTCATAATCATATGGTGGTTTGGGGACCTTAAACCCTACATATCAATCAACAGGGATGTCATACACGTATATATCTTATCGAGCTATTTCCATGTCTCTCCCATAAGTGCATCGGGTATACTTGAAACTAAAGCACTTCGGCTCCTCCTAGAGCTATAGCACAGCCAGAAAGTAAATGGCGGGTCATGCAGGCCAGGCTCATAGCAGGGCGACACGCATGTAACATAGCATTTGACCTCTGGCGTCCCGATTCTATTCCGTGGTGGCTATTGCTTGTAGCTGCCCAGTTTGAAACGAGGCGCCAGTACAGGGTGCAACCGTCAATTCACAAAAAGAAATGAATCCTGGACATGGCAGTGACCTCGCTTCACTTGTCAGTGAAAAAATGCGGAATCCGAATGCGTAAATAAAACTGCCAGGTTCATCGTAAACAAGATTCGTTATTTGCTTTCTGTCGACCCCTATATAGTGTCGAGATTACGTGTGCTATACGCACCACGGTAAAGCGTTATGCCTTATAAAGAAATCCTAGCTACAGCGCAATGTGCGCAACTGCAGGCGCAATGCTGTAACAATCAGCGGAGCTGGTGTTCGACCTAGCTAGCCACTGCTATAGTAATGCCAAGCATTTGCAAGAGATGCTAAGTTTTTGCTAGTATATCCAAGTATGGCTAGACATGCCACGTGACTACTTTCTACGTACCGATGTGGTCACCTGACAAGATGTTCCATGGTTTATAGCGGGAACTTGTCACATGACCAGCTATTGCGCGATGGTGAGTAATCTTAGTCGCACGAGCAGTTGTTAGGCGATTCGAGTCTCGTAACTAGTCATCACATGATATTACAGGATTTTTCCCTACTTAGCAGACCCACCCGTTATTAATTTTTATTACACGCCGGACAAATCGGTACACGCACTATGGGAGCGAAGTGGAAGTTCATGAGGATGAAGCGAGTGCGTACCGGTTGGTGATGGCAGATCCTCTTGGCACTACCCGGCGCAACTAAAAACCTGAAGAGCTTTCCTCTCAAAAGTTGAAGGCGTAGCACACTACTCTTTTCTTACAGCTGTGTCATTGAGTCTATTTACGGAATTTTGGCGCCATCATATCATGTAGTTAAATGATTTGTCGTGGAAACATCATTCTACACTCAAGAGAGTCATATGACGGTGAAGACTTGCTCTTGTTTTAGGGGCGAAGCTCCTTGCGGTCTATAACAATCCTTCGTCCCACCGGCGTACCCAGTAGCGGCTCCCTTATCATACAATAGATGGCGCTGTCCCATAGAGATGTGTGCAACAGCAGTTGGGTGACGATATACTAGATGATGATGGTTTTGGGACGTTAAACCCCACAAATCAATTATACTAGATGGTGATGTACACATTCTGTGTCATCATCGCCAATGGGATCCTTGATATGTGGGGGTTTAACGTCCCAAAACCACCATATGATTATGAGAGACGGCGTAGTGGAGGGCTCCGGAAATTTAGATCACCTGGGGTTGTTTAGCATGCATCCAAATCTGAGCACACGGGTCTACATCATTTCCGCCTCCATCGGAAATGCAGCCGCCGCAGCCGGGATATGAAGTGTGGCAGCTTGGGCTAGTTGGTATGGCATGACGATAGTTATAGCGCGAGAACAAAACGTTAAACAAGACTTTAAAGCCTTGTTTGGAGGTTACCACCCCTCTATCGGCCATGGCATACGGGTGTGCAAAATTCTTCGGTCTGAATGGCACCGACAAGAGCGCATGTACCGGGACGCCCTGCATGTCCAGCTTCAACTGACAGATCTAACACCGGGAGTGAAGAAAAGAAGATGGCGAGAGTACTGCGACCGAATCGAGTACACTGCAAACCGCCTGTGGTCACGTGAGCTCGCCAGCCTTCGTGCGCAGCGCCCAACTAAGCCTCGGCAATCAGGTGTCGTCCACTCATGCAGTGACGTCGTCCTCCCAGACTACGTCCACAACACCCTCGCTCTAGGTCCGAAGTTCGCCGTCGACCGAGGGAGGTCCGCACCCGAGCTTCTTTCAATAGTGCGCTCTGTGGCTGGCCACGCTTCACCTGAGGATTCAGACAGGTGCATCTCATAAGGCGTCGACGTACTCCTACGGGGTAAGCCTACCAGCAACAGCCTTCCGGTGCGGAAGACGACCAAGTTTCTTAGAGACAATGAACTTTGTGTCGTGCCGTAAGATAAGGAGGGTGGTTTCGCCGTTCTTCCTAATTGCTTGTACCTGGAAAAGGCGGTCACTGCTATCGAATCTGCGTTCAAATGTTGTACTGACATTCGTCTAGATAGGGTAAAAACGCAGGCCAGGGAAATGTGTCGTAAACTAGAGTTAAAACAGTTAGCACAGCACATTAGCAAAAGTGACAAAAATGGGCTCAGCATGTTTTTTTCTGCCAAAACACATAAGGTTGACATGCCCTTCCGTGTCATTGTGACAGAAAGTGGTACGTGGCATAAGCAGCTCGGCTTGTTTATTCAGACCCATCTAAAGTGTCTAAAGATTGACGACCCATTTGTGATAAAAAACTCGCAGGCTCTGATAGAATTTTTCAAACAGTCAAATCAATCTAATCTTTTCGGTTTTTCAATTGACATAAAGGACCTATACTACTCTCTGCCTCACGATGAGGTACTAGAATGTATAAGGGATAACATAGAAATTTTAGGGGAATTGAACTTTCAATTAAAAACTGGCATTAGTTCGCGGGATTTTCTTGACCTGGTTTTACTGTATCTTACGTCTACTTTCGTTCAGTGGAATGATTGCATTTATCTGCAGAAAAAGGGTGTTTCAATTGGTTCATGCATAGCACCTCTACTCAGTGATCTTCTATTGGCAAAGATGGGCAAAAAACTGCAGGAAAAGTTAGAAGGCTCGCATGTCGTCAAAATATTTAGATACGTGGATGATTTCTTGGTTATTTTAAATTGTAAGTCTTCTATGTTTCACTCGTTGGCCACTCAAACTATAGGCGTGTTCGAAAATTGCTTGCAGCCTCTTGTGGTGACACATGAAATGCCCGATAATGACAAATTACGCTTTTTGGATTTAAATCTGGTTTTTAGCTCACAGCACATCTGTTGGTGTTATGAACCACGTGCGCAGAAACCTCTACTTCCCTTTTCTTCTGCTCACAGTAAGATAGTTAAGCGAGGTATAGCACGAACTTGCCTTGAGAATGCTTTAAATAGGTCTTGCGCCCACAATATCTCTGCGAGCTTCAAAGCTCAAGTTTCCCGCCTTAAGGCTTCAGGTTTCCCCGAGGCGTTTATCGCGTCTGTTGCGGAGGCGATCCTGCGGTCTAATAAGGCGGAGCAGAGGACTCGACAGAATCTGATCAACACGGGCACAGAACGTGAAAGGATAGCCGTGATTCCATACATACACCAGATATCACATAGACTAAAAAAAATCGAAAAACGTGTTGGAGTTCGTGTCCTGTTCTCAGCACCGTTCAAATTAATCAGCCTCACCAAATCTACCAACCCCCTGAAAACGAAATAATCAACAGATTGCAGAGTTCAACATCGAAACAGGTATGCGGCCTGCTCCCGGGAAGTCGTCTATAGGACCCCCCTTTCATGTGGTGCTTGTTATGTCGGAACGACCGGAAGGTGTCTGAACGATCGGCTGAGAGAGCACGCGAACAATGTTAAAAACGGGAAAGATGGTTTTCTTGCCCAGCACTGCACTGAGTGCAAGTGTGTTCCCCTTTTCGGGGAAACAGCGACGTTGTACAAACACAGAGATGTAAGCACCCGGATCATTGTCGAGGCTGCGCAGATGGCACGCGAACAGGTGCCTTGTGTGAGCAAGCCCTCCGTGGCTTTGTCCGAGAAGGAGCGCAGGTTCCTCGAAGGATTCGGTGCCGTCAGGTAAAGCGAACAGGTGCCTTGGATTAGCAAGCCCTCCGTGGCTTAGTCCGAGAAGGAACGCAGGTTCCTCGAAGGATTCGGTGCGGGCAGGTAGCTCCCCAAATTGGCTTCTTTACCAGGGATACATCACGCTCTTTACGCGGATGATATCACGATCTGGGCCACGCAAGGTAACCTGGGTCACATGGAGTCATGCCTGCAAGCAGCAGCGACTGTAGTCGACGACTACGCAACCTACTGCGGACTCCAGTGTGCCCCGGCTAAATCAGAATTTGTGCACGTACGTCCCTCCCCTCAGGACACAACTCAGCTCCATATCAGTCTTCCCTCGGGACCGATCCGTGAGGCCAAGGAGATCCGCGTCTTTGGCCTCTTCATACACCACCAACGCAAGGCCGACACCACAATAGCCAAACTTCGCACGGTGGGAGACCAGGTGGGCCGTATGGTCCGCCGGGTCTCCAACAAGCGGGGCGGATTACGAAGAAGGGATGCAATGCGGCTTGCCCATGCTTTCGTAACGAGTAGAATACTCTACTCGACTCCCTACTTGCACCTACGCAAACACGAGGATGATCAACTCGAGGTCATCCACCGTAAAGTTATCAAGCGGGCTCTCGACCTCCCTATCACCACGTCCAACCAGAGACTTCTGGCCCTAGGCGTGGTGAATACCTACCGGGAACTTCGAGAAGCCCACCTCGTTAACCAATACACGCGCCTTGCACAGACCCATTCCGGTCGCCGCCTCTTGGACCGAATACACATCAAACACGATTACTATATTGAGGAAAGGGTGAGAGTGCCAGAACCTTGGAGACGCGCCCTCCGGGTCCGACCCCTTCCCCGCAACATGTCCAAAGAAAACCACAGTGGTCGCCGCCAGGCGCGCGCGGAAGCGTTGCAGCGACACTTTGGTCAAGAGGAACACGTGTGCTACGTGGACGTTGCCGGCCCGCACCATGGGGGGGTGGTATACTGCCGCAGTCATACACAACGCAAACACCGTAAACGGGCTCACTTTCAAAGCCTACAGCGCAACACACGCGGAGGAGATTGCCATCGCTCTGGCTCTCACCTATCCCTCTTCTAAACATATCATCACCGACTCACGAGGGGCCTGTCGGAACTATCAGCTAGGGTGGGCTTCACCGCTTGCTCAGCGCATACTGGAACCTAGCTGCCGATACGTTAATCCAACTCCGCGAAATCTGGTTTGGGCACCCGGTCACCAAGGACTCAGGGGTAACGAACAGGCCGATCAGGCCGCCCGCGCACTCTCTTCCCGGGCTATCTCCCTGTCTTTGGAAGCCTACTCGCAATCAGACAATTCGGCCCTTTCATTCAAAGATATTACCAATTACTACAAGGAGGAGCACCGGCGCTATCCAGACCCTTGTAAGGGACTGCATCGCGCTGACGAGCGCCTCCTTTTAAAACTGTTTACCAATACTGTACTGTGCCCGGCGGTGCTAAAACATTTCAATTCATCCTTTGATGGCACGTGCCAGTTCTGTGGTGAGGTGGCTGACACCTTTCACATCGTCTGGGCGTGCCAGTCTAATCCATCTATCCCCCCCAACCCCAATCCCACGAGAGAGGACTGGGAGGCGGCCCTGCTCGGCTGTCAAGACCTGAAGGCCCAAGAGGCTCTGGTTCAACGGGCGCGGGCGGCGTTGCTTGCCAATGGAGCCCCGGAATAGGGGTTCCACCTAGTGCTGTGAGGGTAGGAGGCCAATAAGGCCCCAACCCAATCACCTCTCTGTAACCATTTAATGGTTATTAAATGTTTTCACCACCACCACCCCCAATTCTCCTGGATAGTCGCCGCTCGTGTCGGATTGCGCTTGGTGGCCCGATAGGCTGCCGCCAAGCGAGCGCGGCGCCTGGCGCATCCCGAGACGGTGCCCGCCAAGGAAGCCGCTGCGAAACTGGCTCAACGAGAAGCGGACCCCGGTATGCGAGAACGAGAGGCAGCGGGGGTTCTTTAACGTGTGTATATGTATACCAACTGCGGTTCTTTAACGTGAATGAACATGGACAGGCTTCTAGCACTACTCCATTGTAAATGTGGCTACCGTGGCCGGGATTCCATCCCACGAGCTTCGGGGATGTGCCTACTTGTATTTGCGAGCTTTTGTACCATCTGCGTTTTAATAGACGCGCTACTGCTGAGCGTTATCACGTGCTGTCACAATGGAAATAAACACGAACAGCGGAAAGCGTGCCTTTTGGCGTATGGCGTATACTGCTATCCCTACATCCCTTGCCTGTCGCTAGGCCAATTTGTACTTTCAGCCGGCGATATCGCACCGCGTGTGCTTTCGGAGTGCCAAGCATGACTGGCAGATATCACAAGCACACGCGGTGCAATAGCCTGATAGCCTGACCAAGATTCTAGCACTAAGGTGACGATGGCCGAGTGCGCTGATTCGCCTATAGCGATAATCAATGAGTGCCGAGGTTGGACTGTGCAAAAACCCACGTTTTCAGCTATTCGCGTTTTCTCCCATTGCGATAGTAGACGCCAGCAGAATGGCTCGAACTAAAGCTGGGTCTTTTCCCTGTAGTCTTTGACATAACATTATTGCTTCTGCGATTGCGTTCTCAAGAGTAGGCGGGCGAGCAAATGGAAAATGAGTGCACAGCGAGTGCATGCGCGGGCGAGACTGCAGATTCACTGCGAAAGGCGTTGCTCGACGCGTCCGTACTTAGTGCGCCAAAGCAGGTCTCGCGAAAGGCTTTCATGGACGCTAAAGCCAGAATGCGCAACAGACGGCAATAAAAGCATAATTATCGTTCGCAGAGCTTTCGCCCTAAACCACTGGCTAAACAAAGAGCTCACAGCTGCTAGAGTTCCGGGTATACACTCGCTAAGCCAAGAAGAAATAATTAACTTCATTTCCTTGGCCAGCCTGTCTACGCCCGGAGGTTGGCGTCAATCCAAATAGCCGTGAGCTTGTGCTAATACCACAGCCATGCGTGTTCGCTAATTGTAGCTGGTCTACGGTCAGAAATAAATCGCGAGATCTCGTTACGACAGAAAGAAAGATTGAAAGAACAAAACATTACAGACTTTATTCAACTGTAAACAGCCTTTATATTTGATTCCCTTGGATCTCTCGTTTCAAGTCTGTGCGCTTCTTTCTTCGCCTGAAAAGGCGTACATCAAAGTCACGGCAAGAATTCGTCAGCGGCAGGCCTTGACGTCACAGATTTTTCGTGCAGCATTAGCAGCCGGGGGAAACATTGCAGGCACACGTGACGACAAACACTGCAGCCAACTACAAAGACAGGACACAAACGTTCGTTAGAGAGAAAGCAAAGTCCCCTCCCCACTTCCCCCTCCCCAAAATGTGGAAGGCCTCGAGCTGTACACTCACGTGCGATATGAAGGTTATCGCGCGAGCGTCGACGAAAAACTACAACAGCGCCACTTCCTAGAAAACTTTTTTTCGAGGAGAGAGTGGTATCACGCAAGCTTGACTCACTCTTTTTGCTGTTCCCTAAGCAGCGATCACTCCCGTCTTATAAAGCTGATTAAACGAAGCAGTGCCAAGCACCAGCTTTAGCACATTCTTTCCAGTAATTTTATAATCATCTGGGAAGACAACAGCCCACGAAGAAAAAAGTTGATCGCAACAAATGGAAGGCTCAAAATAGAAAGGTTGTAGAGTTCGTTGTATCAGCGATTGCTGTAGCATCGAACAGCCAACGAAGGAGATAATGCACAATCTGGATCTTCGCAGTTCCGTGCGCCTAGGCCCCTGGGGAACTAGGCGGGTCGACGCTCGTTCGATAACGTTCATATCACGCGCGACTGTACATTAGCCGTGTACCGTGCCCGATGCACCAGCTCAAGCCAGTCCTGGATCCCTGGGTACTGCAGGAACCACTCCACTTGCTGTTCATCTACAAAGTAGAGGGTGGTTGTGTGGCTGTATCTTTTGCGGATTAACTACTCTATCTGACGAAGATAGGCCACACCACAGAAATGTCGGTAGTGTAAGGGAACAGATTTCATTTTTATATGTATATAGGAGGCAAGAAAGGAGCAGTATAGTGCACCGCGGGGTATAGGCACGCGTGATTCGGCGTGCGAGCAACGCCTGGATGGATTTTGGTGCGTGTATGTGGGAATGGTCGCATGCGCTTTCATTAACGATGCTTTATAAACGAACAGTAATTGTGGCGCTAAGTGGATATGCATTATATATTTGATATTATATATCGGTAATCCTCCACGCAAGCTGCATGACACCTCATTCCACTGTACTGCCCTGCTGCTTACTATACGCTACCGCACTACAGTAGCCGCACTCGGTGAACACATGCCCCTGCGCTTGCATTAGTCGTCCACAAGGCCCAGCGTAAGTATAGGCATAGTCATTCGAGGGTCTATAGTATATGACAGACCGACAAAACAAGACCCACTTGTACTTCCCAAGTCTGCGCGTCGTATTCATCACGTCTTCTTTTTTTTTCGTCGTTCACAACACAACATTTGTTCTGATAAAACCGAGCAGCATGCATGGTTTTTGAAGCTGTATATGCGCCGAAGATGTGCATTCTTTCTGCCTAGCTCTAGGACACCTCCGGGGGGTTCATGGATTGGTGCACATAAATATTTATTACATTATTGTTGTTTGCACGTGGTTCTCATCTGATGTTCGCTCTTTCTTCACGCCGAGCGTTTCTTAACGACCTTGTCTGGAAATATGTCGCGTGAGGTTCAATTCCGCTACGCTGTGCACAGTAGGCGCCCGCTCATGTCGTCTCACTGCTTTTCCCGATTACGCGATCAATTTGCGCCTTAAACAAGTGAGTCTCTTCGTATATGGCCATCACCCGAACACACCAGTGAAAAACCGCTTATAAGATAGTCTAGACATTGTGGTCAAACATTCAAACTTTTATCCATCGCGACTACGCGACATCGCCATATAGCAAGATGGTCCCAAGTTATCATACATAAAACGAGGTGAGAAGTGATTGTCTTCCGTTTTACGCTTTGCCGCGGATGGTTTCTCGTGTTCGAATCCCATCTTCAGTCTACCTGCTAAATGTGAGAGAAAAATTTGATCGTCGCATGCGGGCACATCACTGCTCAAATATTCTAGAATTGTTGGCCAGTTATCGGTGCATAAGTATCACGTATGCTGATTGGAATTTCGCAGATTCTCGACGGGCTGCGATACAAGAGACAAGATGGGTGATGAGGCATAGGTCATTCATGGAAATCGATAAAGATCACCAAACAGTGCATCAGACAACGTGAAATGAGTGTCTATCCCCAGATAGAAGGGTAGCGAAAAATATCGCATCTCGTTAAACCATTGTCATAGCGTCATAGCTTGGAGGTTCTCTTCAGCAAATCAAGGATCTCCTCGTTGATGACATCGGCGCAGCGGGTGAAGAGGTAGTGTGTGCCCTTCTCAAAGCGTAGGGTCTTGACGGGGCCATTTCCGTTTCCTGCGTCACGAAAAAAAAAAGACAGTGGCTGCGTTCCAGCTCTTAGACAGCACGTAGACACTCTACGCAGACTGCTTAGAAGACCGCACCGAGCACATGCTGTCCGAGAATCGGAACACGTTTAGACAGCTTTTACGCGACGATGCGCCACCTCACGTCGAGGAGAAAAAGCCAAAAGAAACAAACGTAGCAGTTGTAATTTCTGGCTTATTTCGTGTTAAAATAAAAAAAACAAATAAACGTTACTCACATAGGCCGTCTGGGTAAGCGTCTGCTTGTGTGCAGACGGCTATTCTGGCGAGATTTGATCTATCTGAGCGATTCGCTGAGCCGCCATTTTGTTTAGACAGCAAAGTAGCCTGCATCATATTTGTCTACGATGCGGTCTTCTCGAAGCTGTCTACTTTGCGGGCTACGTGAAAATTGGAATGGGACTTAAGATGGCCGCCGTCTATTTAGCTGTTGTCTATTTAGCCGTCTACGGTGAGTATTGGAACACAACCACTATGTGACGAATAACTTTCCACGCACGCACCCCCCCCCCCCACACACACACAAAACGAGGCCTTGAATTCACACTCTTTTTTTTTTTCATTCGTGCGAAGGTCTCGTTATGGCAGACTTGATGCCTTTTGGGCGGTATGCGAGGAATTATTAGTCCACTGACAGCTCGTGATACGATGACGTGCTACGTGACGCCAACAGGCAAAAAAAAAGTGTGGCATATCCACGGAGTGAAAGATGATGCGTTGGGCGAAGCATTCGTCCGTCCGTTCATGTTTCCATTCGTCCATGCGTCCAGACGGACGGACTCATTAACGGACGGGTAGAAGCACGGACTGAAGCATGGGCGGACAGACCGACGGACGGACGGTCGGACAAAGCACGGAAGCATGGGCGGACACGCATACGGGTGGACGCTACGCCCCACTCATCATCAATCACTCAGTGGATATGCTGTTAAAACCACTAACGCCATCTAGTTATATTATTGCCAAGGATGGATGGATGGATGTAGCTGTACCCTTTAGAGCGGGCGGTGGCTAACGCCACCTAGCCGTAATACTTAGTGAACTAACCATTAGATTTTTTTTCCTTTAAATAGTGAGGTTGAGAATTCGTACTTTGCAGTGAAGGGTTTAATTTTCACTCGTGCCTTGACTTTAGCCACCGATCAGATAACCTCTTTCTAGTTAAGTCTACCCGCTTAAAGTCTATTTTGCCTTCCCTGTCCCTAAACCCCAGTGCTTTGAAAAACTCTGCGCCATCATCCTGAACTATAGGGCGAAGCCCTTTACAGAATATTATCAAGTGTTCGGCAGTTTCTTCTTCCAAAGACATAGACACACAACGCCATCTATTGAGCAACTCCAACTCATAAACTAGAGGTGGCTACCTACTACTAAAACGAGTACCGAGGAGAGACCGAACCACAGCCTAAGGAGCTTCGCACCTAAAAAAGAGGGTTCCATAATCACCGTAATAGATACAGGTGTGCTGATTGACAATCCCACATTTAAATGTATACATACTCGTGCAAAGTGGATGGTAGGATGACCTCCGCCATAGCTCAGAGGTAGAGCATCGGACGCGTTATTCGAAGGTCGCATGTTCGGTTCCTGTCGGAGGCAAGTAATCTTTTCGTTCGCGATTATTTCTTCACATTTACAATATAGTTATTTAGACCCCTACACTAATCACAACATCCGTAAAATAGAAAGAATTCAGAGAAAAGCTGTAAGGTTTATTTACTCTAAATACTCACGTGTGGATTCTCCCTCACAAATAATGCTTGCTAACAAAATCCCCAGCCTTGAATCCAGGAGAAAGTGCTTCCGTCTTGATTTCCTTTCTTCACTAAGTAAAGGTGCACTGTCCATTGACCCATCTCCGTTCTTGTCACCGTTACAAACAAGACCTACTAGACACCACAACCCGAATGCTTTCGCCCCATATTTTGCTGCTACTGACACCTTCAAGTACTCTTTTTTTCCGCGTACGATACAAGAGTGGAATGAATTACCCCATGTATAAGTGCCTTGTTTGCTTGTATTGTTTGTATTTTTGCATTTTATCTTCTTGTGCCCCCCTGCTTGGACCTAACCATGGTCTGCAGTATGTATTAAATAAAAATAAATAAAAAAATAAAAAAATAACATACACTATACTTGCCTAGGCATGATTGTTTGTTGATTCGCATTAACATCGTGTCTAACAATGAGTCCTTAAATTTACACTCGTTTTGAGTGTTACATTCATAAACACGCATTAAAGCAGCTGTCGATATTTACTAAGCGGTCACTGCATCGATCATATTGTACTTGGATTCTGTCTATGAAATAATGTCGACGGCGACCTAACTCAACATAACCTCCTAACTCAACGTAACCTAAGAGTTTAGGTGCGACTAAAAAAAAGAAAAGAGTACAAGAGCGCGATAAACATGCACCACTTTTCAGTTGTCCGGGTTGTTAGATGCTCTGCTTATTTAAGTTATGCATGAACTCAATAAAATCTGTGGCAAAAAAAAAGAATCGAGCCAACACAGGCTTAGCCTTATTAACATGCCAATAGCCAAACAAGCTGCAGGAGCATCAACTCATTCTTCGCAGGCATATTATGAAATAATTAATCTCGACCCTCTGATGTAAACGTTTCCTTTTACATCGGGACGACCACCAGATTTTCAGAAAGAAAGACCTCGCGATAGGACATATAGTTGGGTTACCATAAATCTCAGCGCAAAATACACCGAGATAGAAACTGTGAAGATAAAATCACTGGCCTTGCCTGAATATATGTGCTAATCTTTCCATCTGTATCTCGTTTAAGCCTAAACCCTTCAAACCATGGTTGCAAGGCGGGCTTGTTGGTTATTCATGTTGTTCGAGGTATAGCGCATCCAGGACGGCACAGAGAAGAAGACACAGAACAGCGCCGTACATGTGTTCTGTGTATTCTTCTCTGTCCCGTCCTGGATGCGCTATACCTCGTACAACCTTCAAACCAATTCCATTCCAACGAGCCGACTCTATCCGGTTTGGTCGGGTACACGATAGCGTATACTCTGAGTCCACCGTGTGGGCTCAAGTCCTGCAATGTGTGGCGGTGTGTGCGTACAGAACGTACCACGCTTCTTGAGCGTCTTCTCTTGGTCGTAGTACCAGGTTCCCTCCGGCGAGCCGCCGAGGATGCCGACAGTCTCGAGGCTGACGGGCAGGTCGATAAGCTTGTCGTTGTCGCTGATGGCCACCAGGACGGGCAGCTTGCGCGCCGCCACTTCCTCGGCGTCCTTCTTGAACTGCGCCGATTGAGAGGCACGAGTGATGATGAGGAGAACGTAAACGATTACGACAGCGAACCACTACACAACTTCGCCCTGCCTTCAAGAAACAGGGCAGAAGCAGACAACGGACAGAAATGGGTACAAGGAGAATGCTTTCTTTTTCTTCTTCTTGTTCATTGCTCTAGGGCGGTTTGTTGAAAATGGATAACAACTATTCCAATCTCAAATGTGCCCTATCGCTAGATTATTTTTTTTTTGCAAACTTCTTCTCTAAGCCAGCTTGTCTCGCAAAAGGTGTATTGCCCATATCACTCATAATCGTCGTTTGCATCGTCAGCCTATCTGACATTCACTACAGGACTTTGTATCGTGACAGCTCTAACATACGCTCACATCCATGGCTTAGGCACGCATGGGAGACTTCTTATAAGTAAACGGCAGGTGCGGATTTTCCGCGTTAAAGGACCCCCTTGCAGCCAATGGCGTCACGGCCGACCACCTTCGCGCATCGCTCACGAGAGGAATTACAAAATGTGTCACAAAGCGGCCCCGTCTTCACGTTTGATGCAGCTACACTATACTCGCGGGAGGTGGGGGTCTTTTGACGGCGAAAAAGCCCTATGCCTTTGACGTGTATACGGACGCATGTGCTCACAGTCCTCAAAGCTCATCAGAAACGGCAGAATATCGCATCCTTCGCTTCGCTGCGTATACTGCTCGACTGTTCCAGGAATGAGCGTACAGGTCGGAATGTCTCAGTCACAATGAGCAGCAGCAAAACAATGCCTGGCGAATTGGGGCTTTACAGGGAAAGACAAGGGTGTACGCTGTCCCGATAGGGTAACGCCGGACACACTATAGTGTCTGCGTTTCTAGTGCAGGGTACCTGTGCCTTGTCGGCGTACAACATGGCCTTCATGGCCAGCAACACGTTGTCGACGTCCCGGCGCAGCGGATGGCGCGTGGCGACCAAGAAGGCGAGGGCCATGGCATTCACCATACGCTGCGTCAACGGCTGCTGGTACAGGCGGCTCAGCAGGGTGATGAACCATCCCGGCCGCATCACGCTGTGGGCGAACAGACGAGACAATAAATAAATAAATCAATCAATCGATCAATCAATGAATCTTTGTTAAAGGATTACAAAACTTTACGGGCAGGTGATGAATCAGTAGCCAGATTGTCTAATAAACCGACCCGGTACAACACCGAATCCGCATCCTGTACAGAACTGCGTTGCAATGACAATATTTCTGTTATATAAACAAAGAACTAAAATATTAGTACAAAAAAGGAGCAAAGCCCATGATAATGGAATTATGAAAGGTGCATAGTATCAATGGCGACAGTTAGAACCTGATAACTGAAGTGTAGTGCTCACATGTTAGAGCAATGTTGTCGCTGCCGAAGTTTTTTGAGAAGTTTCAGTTATTGTTCGCGAAGTATTTTAAAAATTGCCATAGGGCACATTGTTTCTTCGAAAACAACGTGCTTCTAACACGAGGACACTGCTGTAGGAAGCTAGTACATCAAAATAATGAAGCGAGTTGGAAAAATCTTTCGGTAGTCTGAGTTTGAAACCTTCAGATATCATTTGTGCTCCTCGACAGCTTGTAAATGAACAAAATCGTAAAGATACGTCAATATTTAACAAGTGCTCGACGGTAAAATAGTAAAAGCACGAACGGGCCATGAATAAAGGAGAGGCGATGCAGGTAGCTATATTATGTCTAGAACATAGCGGATCAGAAAAAATAGGTCTGGTGCTGTAATGCTAACCCTTGGAGATAATTTTCCTCATCAAGCGACAGGATATAAATTAAGCATATCTTAAAAAACTCGTCTAATCTCGACAATGGCCAAATAAGTCCTGAAACTGGGACAGTAAAGGCGGTTAAATAACAGTTACAGTAATTTACAGTTAAAGTTACGCTGTATGTTGTAACAGTTACAATAGGAACACATAGCGGTTTTTTCGTGGCTCATAATGAGACCTGCAGTTTAATTATTCAAACAAATAACACAAAACACTGATAACCTACCGCCATCAATTCAAGTTGAATTACAACAGAGTTCCGAAAAGATTTTTACATCACAAACGTCCCGCCATATCTCAACAGTCAAGATACGGAGCAGTCAGTGTACACGCGTCAAGCAAAGAGTTAATTTGATCTAGTCAGCCGCGAGCTCTCATTTTCAATTAATAATAGTTTCACTATCGCATATGATCGATTCTTTGTAAAGCGGACACGAGTATATAGGTTTGCTTTTTTTTTTGTCGATAGAAATCTTTCACGAGATCATCGCTATCCATGTAATCGTTGAACAAGCCGCATTTATCTGAATATTCTCGAATGCTATCCCAGCTTCCACAGCAAAAAAAAAAAATCTTGTTTACTCACACTGCGCACGCGACGCGAACGCTTTCTCACTATGTGTACGTTTTCGGATGCACGCAGGCGAGCGTAAGGGCTGGGCAGATATGCAATGCAGATGACTCACTTATATGGATAGGCGTTGCAGTTGAGAGATCAAACCCAGGTGGTCGAAATTTCCGGAGTCTTCCACTTCGGCGTCTCTCATAATCATGTGGTGGGTTTGGGATGTTAAACCCCACATATCAATCAATCAATCAATCAATCAATCAATCAATCAATCAATCAATCGGTACTTCAGACATTACACTTGGATGACATATCGATGTTGGTGCTGGCCGCTACCATCGTGCTCTGAATGTCTTTTTTTGTTTTTTGCGTTTTTTATACAGGTTGGCTCAACAAACCGTTATCTTCGTTAACTCACGTAGAGTTTGATGTTTTTGCCCCTTTCATGATCACTGAAATATGACACAGTATGTGTCATCCAGTAATGCTCCCTCTCCTGTCACTTCATGATCTGAAAGCATTGATTCGTTTGGATTCGGGAAGGCTTCACTTCTATATTTGTATATATGCACTTTAGACATTAATTTACGCTGGCCTCACTTGAAGGTTCGCAATAAAAAAATGAGGAACGCAACGAATGTTTTCTCGAATGGAATGGAAGCGAACCCAAGCGTACAAGATTGCATGCTATGGCGTTAAGCTCGGTCACGCCATCTGCATGCTCAATATAGTAGTAGAGCACTGCGAAAGTAAGATATGGTGCACGATTATCTTCCAGAAGAACATTATTTCGTGTGTGCGCTCTTCGCGATCAGCCATCTGCATTCGCTGATATGCCCAGCGCCACGATTGACGAAAATTTAAACCTTAGGAACAACTGACTGACTTCGACGATTTCTATAAATACTTACACTGATCTGCTATTGCTCGCTTGACGCGACGTCGTCTTCGGTGGATATAAACCTCAAATGACACTCTCGATTCGGGTAAATACGTAAATTCGACGTCCCGACGAAACTAACCCAGCTAACCACGCCCGCTGCCAGTTTCAGTAAACGACAAGGTTAAACACGGGGCTCCGAGCTCACTTGATCTGGCTGTAGCCTGCCGGTGCGAGCAGGGTCAGACTCTTGACCTTGAGGCCGTCCTTGCGGCAGATGAGGCGCATAGCTGGGTAGGCGCCGCTGCTGTGAGCCACCAACATGTCGGCCCTGTAGACAAGCGAGGCTTGGTTATAGTTCGAGTACATCATCATCATCATCATCAGCCTGACTACGTACTCTGCAGTACAAAGGCCTCTGCCATGTTCCACCAGTCAACTCGGTCCTGCGCTTGCTGCTGCCAATTTACACCCGCAAACTTCTTAATCTCATCTGCCCACCTAACCTTCTGTCTCCCCCTAACCCGCTTGACTTCTCTGGGAATTCAATTAGTCACCCTTAATGACCAGCGGTTATTCTGTCTACGCGCTACATGCCCGGCCCATGTCCATTTCCTCTTCTTGATTTCAACTATGATATCCTTAACCCCCGTTTGTTCCCTAATCCACTCTGCTTTCTTCTTGTCTCTCTTCGAGTACATACATGACGGTAACTATGCACACACTGTATTTATACGCATTCGCTGCTAGAAACGCATACATTGAGCTAAAGTTATCCTCGTTAGTGCTAGAGGGGGGCGATCAATAAAAATAGGGTGGGAGACTGTCGGAGGGGTTACCGTTTACGCGTAAATTTAGCTTGCACTACCTCCTCTTCCCTTTGCACGCACCAGAAGAAAACGTATTTTACAGTCCTTCCTTTCAGTGGCGCCCTTGACCTCTGAAACGCCTCTTTAATTGTACCCTCCTTCCCCTCTCCACCTCGCCCCCTCCGACTCCCGCGAAGGGCTACACAAACCGCATGTGCACGCATATAGAGGCCATATACGGTAAGGTTACTAAGGGCGACATCATGGCTCTGCTTTTAGACTTCGTGTATCGACATTTAATAAAGGGACCCTCAAACGGTTTTGGCAATTTGGTACTAACACATTGGGCCGGTAAACCAAGTCATAAGGGTAATTTAGAGACAGCTTTGAGCCCTCTGCATAAACTGTGTAATTTATTACAACGCTTTGAAGCGGTGAAGTGCTGCAGATCGGCGCAGATCGCTGCGACTCGGCCAAAACACGTTTTCAACCGTCCATCTACATAGCGACATGCTCTCGCCACTCGACGTCCCGATGGCTGTTGATCTGATTGGCTGTCGTGGGTAGTAGACTGCGCAGAAGTAAGATCGGCTGGCAGTGTGGCGGTACCTGTCGAAGCAGATAACCACTCCGCGATCTTTGTCTCTCTTGCCAGACGGCGTGCGTGCTACTGGGCGCACTGTGTGATGGCCTCCGAGACTGTGCGCAACCTGTCGGCGTACGATCTCGGAGGTCTGGGCTGGTAGAAAGCTCAAATCGTCGAGCGCGCTCATGAGAGCTCTGCGATCGCCAGCGATGCCAGCGTACCTCAAGAGTTGAGGAAGGCAGGCAGAGGTGAGAAGGAGGGTTCGACATAGTTGTCCGTGGCGGCCTTGGTACACGGCATGCCACTAAATTTGTGGCGCGAATAGTTTGATGATTCTCCAGTCTAACCACTGACAAAACTTAAAAAAAAAAGAACCACTTCAGGGTCCCTTTAATGAAAGTTTACAACCTTACTTCATTAAGGGCGTCACCAATCAAAGTTATAATCTGCATCCGAAAAATAATAATTGGTTGTAAGGTAATAAGGACAAAGATGTTTTCATGTTTGAATTGTCTAGCACTGAACTATGAAGTTCTCATCGGCATTAAGTGATGTGACAACGCTCGCGATCAGGCGAACGAGAATGGACGCAAGGATGCCATCGTGGAACGCGCAGTTGGTTTCTAACCTCCTTTCGGCGTTCGTGTAATCATCGAAGAAGTGCTAACGTCGACGCGAAATTATTACTGGAGCATAGAGTAGGTTACCCAAGACAAAATGCATTTATTTATTTATTTTATTTATTTATTAACCTTGTTTTTTTCCCGAATAATAAATATCTAACCACGAGTTGATGGCTAGATGATCGGCTGGCATTATAGCAGCTTTCTTAATAACACACTTATATTCGATGCTCGCTGTGAAAGCAAGGGAGAGTAGTACACAATAGAAAGAGAGAGAGAGAGTCAAACTCACTCCGAGACGCCGACAGCCCTGAGGAAATCGAGGGCGAGGTTGGTTTTCTCCTCGCTCGAGTGCCACCAGCATCCAGACTGGCGGCTGAAGGCCAGGTCTGCGGAGAAAAGGCCGCCCATTACATTGAGGGGTGCGTGTGTATATGCCACGCTTACACAGGCGTTGCGAGAGAGAAATGCCGCAGAATAAAGCAGACGGGGTAACAAATGTTTCCGGTCGGCCTTTGGCGTTTCCCCTTTTGTACCCAGTGTGTTGCGTAAACATTGTGTCTCCTCACCCCGTTTCCAGGTGGCACCAAAGACCGGCCCTCTTGGAAACCAGCTCACAACCGTTTCGTGCCCGGCGCGATTTAAAATGTTGCTGACTCGTTCTTGAAAGTCCTTACAGTAATTACTGATGACTAACAAAACAATTAGCGGTCAAGGTATAAAGTCAGGAAGGCGTGGTTATCATGTTTGACGTAAGAGAAAAAAAATCACTTTTGTTGGGCGTGACTTACCAAGTGCTTCAAAAGGTATAGAATTATATTAGGTGGTATAGCATTGCATTTAATCAATAGTAGTTTAAAGTTAGAACGAGCACATTAAGCCAAGTTAGACAAAATTGTTGCCGGTGTGCGCTTATCTACATAAATGGCATAACCACCGTACCACTGACTAAAAATAAAGTCGTTATGTAGACGACACCCAATCAGTGAGTAAGCGCGCGCGCATGTGTGCGTGCGTGTGTGTGTGTGCGTGCGTGTGTGCGCGTGCGTGTGTGTGCGTGTGTGTGCGTGCGTGCGTGTGTGTGTGTGCGTGTGTGTGTGTGCGTGTGCCTACGTGCGTGCGTGCCTGCGTGCGTGCGTGTGTGCGCGTGTGCGTGTGTGTGCGTGTGCGTGCGTGTGTGTGTGCGTGTGTGTGTGCGTGCGTGTGTGTGCGTGCGTGTGTGTGTGCGTGTGTGTGTGTGCGCGTGCGTGCGTGTGCCTGAGTGCGTGCGTGTGCCTGAGTGCGTGCGTGTGCCTGCCTGCGTGCGTGCGTGCGTGTGCGTGTGTGTGTGTGTGTGTGTGTGTGTGTGTGTGTGTGTGTGTGTGTGTGTGCGTGCCTGCGTGCGTGCGCGAGGGTCACGCGTGCGCGCCTCCCTACTGTGAAGATATCTCGGCTTGTACCTGACGTCACCCATTTATATCCTGTTATCAGAATAACGTTGCGCTGTCTGGCGAAGTGGCACAAAATAATTAACATAATATAAACACTAAATTATCAAAAAATAAAATAAGACTTTCGGTAGATACCACGAATCTTGAGAAACATGAGTATTAGCAATACCAGTAGCGATAAGCTTATATGAAACACTGGTTCTCGCGAGGGTGGACCCTCCCCCCTTGACACTGCTACAACTGTGGCACTGTCAACTTCCCCGCATGACACCTAACTATTATTGACGTTAGCCCGACGTGACGGCTGTATAGTAGGAGCACATGTGCAATGATTACCAAAATGGGTAGCCAGCACTGCCACCGCAATTGACGTGTAACAAACATTAGAGTCTATTTGAAAAGTAGCTCCGACACTTGACGTGGCTCAGTGGTAGAATGCTTGATTGCCACGCAGAGTGCTAAAGTTCGATTCCTGCTGGGACCCTGACACGTATTCTTTGCATTCGTCGCGTCAACAGTGCCGATGCCAGGTTTTTCTTAACCCTCCAAACAGTGGCACATACCCGCCCGTGGGTATGTGCCACTGTTTGGAGGGAAGTGTTTAATGACGTACTCGACGGGATCGTGACATTATTCACGTCTGGACCAGCGCATCATATTCATCAAACCATCTTACCCGCCCATACTAGTTTTGGTTCACGCTGAGTCAAGGGGGTGATCCCGAGAGAACCGAGACGTAAGCGGTTAGATAGATAGATAGATAGATAGATAGATAGATAGATAGGTAGATAGGTAGGTAGGTAGGTAGGTAGGTAGGTAGGTAGGTAGGTAGGTAGGTAGGTAGGTAGGTAGGTAGGTAGGTAGGTAGGTAGGTAGGTAGGTAGGTAGGTAGGTAGGTAGGTAGGTAGGTAGGTAGGTAGGTAGGTAGGTAGGTAGGTAGGTAGGTAGGTAGGTAGGTAGGTAGGTAGGTAGGTAGGTAGGTAGGTAGGTAGGTAGGTAGGTAGGTAGGTAGGTAGGTAGGTAGGTAGGTAGGTAGGTAGGTAGGTAGGTAGGTAGGTAGGTAGGTAGGTAGGTAGGTAGGTAGGTAGGTAGGTAGGTAGGTAGGTAGGTAGGTAGGTAGGTAGGTAGGTAGGTAGGTAGGTAGGTAGGTAGGTAGGTAGGTAGGTAGGTAGGTAGGTAGGTAGGTAGGTAGGTAGGTAGGTAGGTAGGTAGGTAGGTAGGTAGGTAGGTAGGTAGGTAGGTAGGTAGGTAGGTAGGTAGGTAGGTAGGTAGGTAGGTAGGTAGGTAGGTAGGTAGGTAGGTAGGTAGGTAGGTAGGTAGGTAGGTAGGTAGGTAGGTAGGTAGGTAGGTAGGTAGGTAGGTAGGTAGGTAGGTAGGTAGGTAGGTAGGTAGGTAGGTAGGTAGGTAGGTAGGTAGGTAGGTAGGTAGGTAGGTAGGTAGGTAGGTAGGTAGGTAGGTAGGTAGGTAGGTAGGTAGGTAGGTAGGTAGGTAGGTAGGTAGGTAGGTAGGTAGGTAGGTAGGTAGGTAGGTAGGTAGGTAGGTAGGTAGGTAGGTAGGTAGGTAGGTAGGTAGGTAGGTAGGTAGGTAGGTAGGTAGGTAGGTAGGTAGGTAGGTAGGTAGGTAGGTAGGTAGGTAGGTAGGTAGGTAGGTAGGTAGGTAGGTAGGTAGGTAGGTAGGTAGGTAGGTAGGTAGGTAGGTAGGTAGGTAGGTAGGTAGGTAGGAATACGCAGATAGGTGCCAAAAGTGCTTGCAGCTCGTGAAGAAATGGTTCGAATGTAAAAGACTATCTCTTCGTCTGCGAAGGGGACTACAGAATGCACGATGCTAACGCGCACAGAAAGACTATCATCTCATTTTACATTGATCTTCACATTGAAGTAGCAGCAATACCCAGAGTTGCAACCATACACCACAGAACTATAACGCCAGCTAAATTTGCCCACTTCGCTCGCTCTATTGCTTGCAGCCCGCAAAGAAGGCGCACGCTGGCTACGCACCTGGCCACGCCGGAGCGACGACGTCGACACCGTGTCGGTCCAGGAAGGGGATGAGGTGCGCGAAATCGGTGTAACTCCCTGGCGCGCCGGTCAGGATGACTACCACGGGCCTACGGCTGGGCCTGTCTTCGGTCTGGGCGGCCGGCGTGGGACCCGCACGCTCCGAGCGGTCCATACCCGTGTGCACGAAGGAGACTGGAACCGGAAGGCCGTTGGCTGGCGCGCTGGAGTAGCCGCGGCGAGTGCCCCGCCACGACTGTAGCAAAGGGCACAGGGGAAAGAACATGCAATGTGATAAGGGTGTTCTATCACGCAGAAATAAAAGGCCGCGCAACTACACCCATTCTCGGGGAATGACCAAGAATGATTCTGATGACCGCAATGGCGCTGACACTCACGCTAGGGGATCGGCCAATGAAGTAAACATGTTTCCAACCCACTACAGGGAGTGGGTAAAAGATCGGGCGACCGTTCGGTAACAAAAATAATCAAGAATAGAAAGAAGATTTTGAAAAGAACGTTAAAGTAGGAGAAAAGAGAAACAGCGAATCGACGAAGTTCGATGTTAACACGGGTTATCACAAAAAGCTCGCACAATGAATGAATCTGAATAGGTTGGCGAGCGATACATGGCTCTTAACGGCGGAAGGAACTAGTGTGGTCAAGGAGCACCCACCAGGCAGGTGATAGTGAGTTTTCAGCATACAGTATGAAATTAAATTAAAGGAAAGACGTCATTTAGCTGTATAAAATGTACAGATTAAAAAAAATGTTCAGTGTAGCGCACGTGAAATATACGATTGTTAAACGCGTAAGGCATACTATGATGATGATGATTAAAACTTCATTTCGGTGCAGAGAAGACGCAGGGAAGGCGAGTTTGGCGGCCCGTTCACGGGCACTCTGCAGACGGCCAGGCTTTGATAGTTAAATTCGGGGCTGCGTAAGAGCGCAGCCCACCTGTCCTCGCTGAAGGCGGAACCGATGGCTTCACATCCCGACAACACATGGTTGAATGTTGCTAATAGTCCTCAGACACGGCAGTCCGCACTTGAATACCGTTCAGAGTACATGTCATGAAGAACCACAGGGTTAGGATATACGCACTGGCTTGCAATAGTCTAAGGGTAACTGCCTGTGCCCTGCACAAGGCAGGGTGTGCGAGGGGGAATACCCGTCTTGACAAATAGAAGTGTTTTGTTATTTCGTTGAACGTGTTCTTTCGTTGAGGCGTGCTTTAAAATAAAATACACAGTACGATAGGATGATACACTAAAATGTTACAGTGCGACTTGTGCATGTCAATACTGCTTTCAGCAAATGACATGCCTCACGCACCTAGAAGGGATGGACTACGAAATGGGTTATTGCAACTAAGAAAAATAAAAGGCACACAAGCAATAAAGAGAAAGTGAGGAAGCGGAGGCATCCACAAATAAAACCTACAGTAAACAAAGACTGCGTTTTTTTTTTCATCTTAGGCTGAGTGCCCACAGGTCACGTTTCGCAACGGCACCCGGGTGATCTTGGAGTTCGAGTAGCGGGGCAGCGACGCTCCCTTTTACCTCAAGGTCGTAAGAAATTACACAATGTACTTTTCGTATTTTCGCGACATTGGCACGACGAAATTTTCTTAGATATCGCATGCTAAGTCTACGGCACCACAGATAACAATGTATTTCAATTTTTATCGATTCGAAGCCACTTATTACACAGTAGACACCTTCAGAATTTATGACGTCACAGCGTTTGGTGTGGGAATGTCAACATGGCGTCTTAATCCAATCCGCAGTTTCTTTTCGAGCGTTTTCTCGCTCACTAAACAACGTGTCGCGGTAAGAGTGGTGTTTTCGGGATTGTGAAATTGTACTTTACAAATACGCGAGAAATCGTTTTGCTGTTTAGTGTCCTATTAACTTGTTACTGCCTTTCTGAAAAAAAAAAGTCACATGACATGATAGGGTGTAAATATAAGAAGCAGAGGTTAAACATAACGACATAAAGTTGAAAGAACGACATAAAGTTGAAAGAACGACAACTAGACAGATCAGTCACTTTCGTCTTACACTTCCTCTTTTCTTCCTTTTTACCCTATCTTTACCGATTTTAATGACTTACAGTCTATGACACTGGCGGTATCGGGTGAAGGAGTAAAATTACAGCTTGCGAAGTTACTGTCAGCTTGAAGTATTGAATTTCAATTCTAATTTTGACATCGGCTCGCTTCACGGAAACGTGTGACTACCAGGTGTGCATGGATGAATGGATGGATGAATGCAAAACCTCATTGAAAGTCCTGAAGTGCACCACGACTCAGCAAGAAATTTTGTTCGGGGTTGGGGGGAGTTGGGGGAGTCAGTCTTCCGTCATGTTTCGTCGGGATCGCGTTTGCATGTGTATGCGTATGCCATCATTTCTCGCATATAACCCGCTCCTACACATAACCGACACCCTAACTATAACTCAACAAAAAGAAAAGAGGTACCCGCATATAACTATTATAAATAACCTGCTCCAACAGTGTTTTAAACATACTTTTTTTAGAAATCATTTGGGGACTGCGGGTTCTATGCGAGAAAATGCCACATATATGAACACGTAAAACAAAAAAAAAAAAATCAGACCGCCCTTTCCCCTCCTGGCTGAGCTACTGGTGGCAACAGCCGCGCACGCCCACCTTGTACAGGTCGGCGCAGGTGGTGACGGTGATGTTGCGATCGCGGTAGGGCCACTTGTTCTCCTGCAGCACGGAGCCGCCGCTGCCCGCCGCATCGTCGTCGTCTCGCAGCGAGCTCGTGGTGTGCGCCCAGCGGTGGAGCACGGCGCTGGTCGATTGACTCGGTATCACCGACGCCTCTTGCGCTGGTCGCAGCAGCTGCCACGGCCAACGGCTGCAGTGTGTGCTGGATGACAGGGCGGCAGGCGCCGGTCGGGCGCGAGGCTGAGAAGCCATGCAGCGGCATCCTGCAGGAAGCAGTCGCAATACACAATCGAGGGCCACGTTGCTATAAGGCTACGCGCGCAATAATAGCTGGCGTTTAACGTCCCATCCACGATATGATAACGGGGGACGACGTACTGGAAGGCTCCAGAAAATTTGACCACTTTGGGGTTCTTTAACGCGCACTTAAATATAAGCACACGGGCCTCAAGCACTTTCGCCTCCATCGGAAGGAGGCCGCCACGGACGGGATTCGATCTCGCGATCTTTGGGTCAACTGTTGAACACCGTAACCCCAAAGTCACCAATGATCGGATGTCCAAAATCTCTGTAGGCTATGGGCCTACACTGAAGTGAGAGACAGCCTAATGGAGAGTTCCACACGCTGAAGCTACGAAAGTTTTGAGACCCAAACAAATTCATCAAGGAGGGAACAATAATCGAAAAAAAAAGAACAGTAAACAAACTCCGCTTTGAAATACGTGGAACGAAATGCAGGTAAACACCTCTAATACGGCGACCGCGGTGACCAGTGTCTATACGGTGCTCCGCTGTTGAACCGATTGTCACGGGTTCGAATCCTGCCGCGCCGGTCGCGTTTTGATGGAGGCGAAACACCGCAGACCCGTGTACTGTGATATGTCATCAGATGTTTAAGAACCCCATGGGTGGTTACCATCCACTATACGGCATCTCTCATAGCCCGAGTCGCTGTGGGACGTTGAATAGTCACAAATAACTCAAGCTCCTATGGGGCCAGAACATTCTAAGTATTTCACTATAAAAAGGATAGTATCTTATAATGCATTCCCAGTGATTTCATCACAACTTCACTCTACGCAGTGAAGTCACGGTGCCCGACAGACATACGTCGGCATCGCACTAAAAAAAAAAATACAGCCGAAACATCAGAAATTCTTCGTTACACACGTAACATTCTGATAGAGGTATTCGACTGTACGTTTGGTTAGATGCTGCAGCACTGGGTCGCGGGTGCATCGTTGTATTGCGATGAGAAACTGACGAGTACGCTGCAGAGCGAAAGTGTACCGGAGCTGTGAACAATTACCCTAACATCACAGCCGCCGAACAAATCTCAGTTAACCTTTCCATGTCGTCCCATAGAAGCGGCTACAGCTGCAGCACGACAGGTCATGACCTGACTAGATAGTTACACGATGCAATGGAGAGCACCGATGCTCACAAAGAACTACTTTTTTTTTAGGAAAAAGTAAGTTTGCCCCATGAAAATGTCGCCGCTATGCGGAGTAATTACATACCTCTGTATAATGTTCAGCTGAATCCTTTTACAGCCTGAATCAATGTGACAAGCTACACGTGTAGCTTCTCGCACTGATTGCGGTTGTAAAACTCTGAAGGCGCTCAGAAACTTAATTCTGAGCAATACGGCCCATCGCAGCGGCGCTCACTCTGCGGGAAGGCCAAGATCGAACATATCAAGTTAAGCCACCTGATTCGGTCATGCACGCAGGCATAGAAGCTGCAGTTTTGTTTCCGCGAATGTTTGCCAACGTTTTTGATTGACCACAGACTTGCAAAAGATGATTCACAAGTGTCCTCGCTGTGTTTTTTTGTGTTGTTGTTGCGAATTTTCGACTAACAAGAAAGTGACTTCCTTTCATTTCGGTCAAATTTAATGATTATAGAAACATTTTGCCCATTGCTTATGAGCTCTACTCAAGGTCTAGCAATTCATGCGTCCCTTTTAAAAGCGACTAGCGGGAAATTTCTGCAGTGATGACTGTTTTTTCAAAAAAAAAAGTCCCAACGTCTGTTTGAACTAAGCTCCAAACGCCTCGCAGCTGTTCATCCTGGCCTGATTTCCGCTTTCTAAAGCGAATCAACGTCGCGAGATAAAACAATTCAAAACAGCGGAAACATATTTTTTCCCTCGGAGGCCAGTATGAAAAGACGGAGATCGCCAGAACGAGTTTTTTTTTTCTCTGAATGAACCTCGCAAGGCGTATTTAAAGCAACGAGGGCTGCCACGAAGCGCCTTGTTAAACAGAAAGTGGCGACCTCATGTTTTTTTTTTTTTTAAATAACGCGACGATTAAAGCGCGAAGCTTCCCGGTCTACGAGAAGAACGCCAAACCTTCATTTTCAACGTGGCTCACGAATCGATGCCCTACACGGGTGCTATAAATCCTCGTTTTTTTTTTTTACCCTCTCTTCCTTGACCTGTCCGTCGGGGACGGAATAAGGTCATTGGAATGTATACAAGCGGGACAGGTGACGTTGCACGGTGGGTATTACGAGCGTCCTTCGCCAGGGTGCGTGAGCATGGATGAATAACCAGCAGGTGCACGCTCGATTCAATTGCGAAAATACAAAACCTACGCAACAAACAGTGCGAACATAGTAAAGAAACAGAATTACACCACGCAAGATTTCTCTGCATTTACGGATGATGAGAAATCGGAGAGCGCTCCCGTTCACAAGAAAAGAGATTAAAAAATGAGCAAAAACAGCCCGCCATGGCCGAATTTCACACGAAGGTGTATGGGAAAGCCTCAGGAACGACGCGAGTCGGATGAAGGACAACACACAGGAAAGGACGCGAATAAAGGTCAAGCCACGTTTCTCGTTTTCCACTTTCCGCGTCCTCCTTTCCCCGCACGGTACAACAACAACAACAACAACAACAACAACTAATGGCATGCCCGCTGCGTTGGTCAAGCGGTTCGACTGCTGATTCAAAGGCTACGGGAATCGGATGCCGGCCGTGGCGGCCGGATTTCGTCGGAGAAGAGATGCTAGAGGACCGTGTACTTCAATTTAAGTGCACGTTGAAGATTTCCCGGTTATCGATATTGCCCAAACCTTCCACTAAGGCGTCCCTCAAGATTATATCGCGGGTTTGTGGCGTAAAACCCGAACAATTATGATACTAATACAACTAGAGGCGGCGAGTTTAGAGCATCGGCATTGAGCGCTATAGAGGCCCGGAGCGAGAAAATACCACCTTCGGAACATTTTTCGGTAGTTTGGCCGATGTAAACATGCGCTGCGCTGACACGTGCACTGCGCACATGAGCTTACGCTGCATCATTCGCATGTGTTTGTGTGTAGGTGACGCCACTCCACGGGTTATATAATCTGAAACCCTTTGGGCTAACTAAACTAACACTATTCGCATTTAAAAAGCTTTTCATAGCAGCCTCGTGAGGCGCACATTTTTGCTACCAAATGGCCGGCTCTACGTGCACGCGGCAGTGTTACATACAGTCACGCGCGATATGAAGGTTGCCCCGCCGCGGTGGTCTAGTGGCTAAGGTACTCGGCTGCTGACCCGCAGGTCGCGGGCTCGAATCCCGCCTGCGGCAGCTGCATTTCCGATGGAGGCGGAAATGTTGTAGGCCCGTGTGCTCAGATTTGGGTGCACTTAAAGAGCCCCAGGTGGTCGAAATTTTCGTAGCCCTTCACTACAGTGTCTGTCATAACCATATGGTGGTTTTGGGACGTTAAACCCCACATATCAATCAATCAATCAATCAATCAGCGATATTAAGGTTATCGCACGAGCGTCGACATGCCTATAACGTCTCAGGGGCCCAGCGGCACGTTTCAGAACCATGAAAATTAAAGTTGCGCATTCTTCTCTCCCTCTTTGGATGTTTCATGCTACAACAAGCGTCCCTGCACACACACCCTCTCTATTTTGAGACTAGTATTCCTTGCGATCAAGTGTATCTTTCGTGGGCTGTTATCTCCGCAGGTGATTACGAAATTGGCACTGCTTCCGAAGATAGGAGTGGCTCAAGCTTCAGGAACAACAAAAAAAAAAAGGGGGGGGGGGAGTGAAGATTGCGTGATGCCACTCTCTCTCCCAAAGAGTACTCTGGGACGTGGCGCTATCGTAGTTATTAATCGACGCTCAAGCGATAAGCTAGAGCTTAACCGTACTTCGTATTTGGGCAATCTGGGTCGATCCGAGACAGCGGGAACTTCGATAGTGCTACAGCAGCGGTTCTCGGTCCACTGGTCGGTAGATGTTTATGCTCTTTCCTCCTTTCCCTTTACCCTCGCAAGCAGCTGCTGCACGCGAGGTTAGAGCGACCGACGGAATCGGAGGCAACAATGCGAGCCGTCAAAGCGCCGCGGGATGAGTGACAAGGTCAAGGCCACGCACAGCGGCCGAAACGCCAAACGTGTATACAACTTCAATTGCTGACCGGTTCCGCAACCCCGATGGCTGAAGTGCCGCTGGCCGCTTTCGAAGTCGGCTACGCAACGGGACCTGCAGCGGGCCCGAGTGCTGTTGCAGGTCTCGGTCAAACTGCGTATGGCCGAGCATGTACGCTGCAGAAACGCTGCTATTCTCGATGCCGTTAATTGTGCGGGACTGATATTGTACTTTAGCTCGAAAAGGTGCGCACCTTCCGGATGGGTGTCCGTCTGCATTATATTTACGCAGCGAAAAATCCAACTAGACAATCTAGAGCGACAAAAAAAACAAACAAGCTAACAAACAAGCAAAACACGAAGCTCACAGTCATCGGCGAGCGGCGGTCGGCTCCATTTTTTTAAATTATGTTACCGTTCATGCTAGTTGTGCTACCTCTAAGTGCATAACCGAACTTTGAGGTTAACTAGTTCCTTCAAGATGTTTTTTTTTTCAATTTCACTCTCAAGCAACAAGCAACGAGTTCTTTTGGGACCTACGCGTCGTCATCAGCGCAATATATTCAGAGTTCTGAAGTTTTTGAGTGAGACAGAACTCGAAAAAAAAAAAAAAACATTGAATAACTTTTGGGCATTCAAGGTTTTGATCCATCGCTCATCCTCATTCAATCACCCATCCTCATTATCAACACCTTCTCTATACCTAATTTACCCCCTTTTCCTTAGTTAACGCTGAGAAGCAGATCAGAGAATTCATTCGGGCCGACCTCCCAGCTTTTTTTTTTGTTATAGTAAACATATTTCTCTCTACACTTCATTGAGAATCCATCAGCATTTGCATTGCTTCAAAATGAGCAACACTCGATGTTGCCCTCATTTTTTGTCTTCTTTTTGAAACAAGAGAATCAAACCAGCTTGTGAGGACAGATGAGCCACCTTGAAAGATAGAGAAAGAGATCAGGCGAGTGAATAACTTTATTCAGTTCCTGCAGGGCTCAAAAAAAAAACTTTTACATGGAGTGAATCGGGCCAACCTCTGCATTCCACTTGCGTTCGCCACTCATACTCCCCAATGCGCAGCCGAAATATGCTCTTAAAAAATGCAAGCAAAATGTCCATCAAGTTCCGGTTAAGGAATCCCCGTCTCAGGAATTACGGCTAGCAGCGTCTACTAATGAAAGGGGCCAACTCATGTGCCCTCCGAGTCGGTTAGTGCGCCCCGCAATTTCCTTATCGACACCACAACTTGAAAAGTATCGCAGTGACCACCGTCGTACAGTCGCTCCATCACTGTGCAACGAATAACGTTCTTTTTACTAACTTTCCTGTTTGTACCTTCGAAGGAGCACGTGCAGGAAAATCTGCATTCGAGAAAATCGTTTTTCAAGTGTCAATTGCTTCCACAGCAATATATGGTCAGCGTTTCTAGACGGAGACACCTCATGGCGAGGCCCCGACTCACGCCCGTCTTTCTAAAGGTGACTCGCAAATAAAGACAATAATTATAGACCCTTATAGGCAACGACCTTCCTGTACTGGCCGTTGGACCTAACGTGCTGCTTTTAAGATTCCGACCCTGAACGGACAGTGTCTCGGTTCGCACACTTGTGCGGCTTATTAATGACCTACCACTGAGACAGAAGGAAGCCCATACAGAAACCCCATGCAGCACACTTTCCGGTTGGTTACGCAGCGAGGCGAGAAGAACGGTATCAAGGAAAGCTGGCATCGCGTATAGGTGATACGGTACTTCCTCCACCACTACCCTCAGCAGCCGACGGAAGCTGTATGCTCGGCCTTGCCCAATAACGCCACTCTGGTGTGAGGCCTCAGAACCAAGCGCAAGAATCCGGGAGCTGTGGTATATACAACGCGAGTATAAAGCTAAAAGTGATGCAAACGCACGCAGGGCTGCAACTCGCCACAAGCCACTATTTAAGGATCGAGGCAGTGATAGCTTCGCTGGGCGCTTTCAATCTTCTTATCCATTCCGGGTCTCCACTTATCTGTTCCGGGTCTTAACCCGAAACAGATAACGTCTGTTAACCCGGAACAGACTTAACCCGGAACAGATAAGTCTGTTAACCCAGAACATACTTCACCCGGAACAGATAAGTCTGTTCCGGGTCTTAACCCGGAACAGACTTATCTGTACCGGGTCAATCTTATCAATTCCGGGTCTCCACTTATCTGACCCTTCGCAGTACACTCTTGTTAAGGTATCCAAACTAATTCTTATTGTCACGACATCCACTATCTTTCCCCGTCTCCAGAAAAGGGGCTGAGTAAGGCGGATGAGCGAACTTTAAGAGGCCCGCAGACAGGTACTCTACTCTGTCCTGCAATTAATTATAAAACACTGATCTGAACAAGGACGGGTAGTGCCCGCGCTGTTGGAAGACCAGTGATATCTTCCACATGGCGTGGGCGTGTACTGAAAATTCCCACTTGCTCCCTTTTTCTACCTCTTCCGGAGATGCATGGCAGACTTCCCTCTTCAACTGCTCCTCGCTGGAGGCTCAACAGACCAGGGCGAGACGGGGCCTCGTCATGAGGTGTCTCGGACTATATATGACGCCGACCATGTTGCAGATTCATACTTCGGCCCCCAAAATATATATCTCCATCTCTTTATTTCAATTAGTCTCTACGCCTTTTTTTTTCTAGACCAGAGGCAGCTATAGTTAGGGTGGTATACTTTCATCTTCTTTTTGCCCTCTTTAGAATCGCTTCCCGCAACACAGTGATGGCCGAAAAGCACAGGGGGTGTATTTAATGAGGCCTCTCACGAGAAAAATGAAGGAAAACAACGTTTAATGGGATCCATAAGCGTTCATTTTATGAGGCCTGTACATTAATCATTTCTTATGACTAAGTCGTTGTTATGCTGCAGATATGATGCCGAGTTGTGTTATGAAGAACGAGGAAATGCGACGAGCCGAGTTCTGCGTACTTGAATGATTTACATGATACAATAACTGAGGCTACAACACCTTAAGCGTTGTATTCTATTTCGTCTTCATTGGTGGTTACTCGTAGAACGTTTCAATTCACGCTCATCCCCTGAATCCTCCTCGCTAAGGTATGCCACTTCGTAGACGAGTCTTCTGCCGATATCGACGTTAAACCAACAAGGTAGACATTGGGCTTACCGAAGATACTTGCCGTGAAATGGATACGCACTGTATCGACAGTGCCCCCACAAAAGTTAAATGCCAACTGATATGACGGACAAGGGAAAAGAAATAAACTGTGTTAATAAGAAATGGGAGTAGAAATGGGAAGCCAGGTAGGGCTAGATTGGAGGCTAGGGGGCCCCAATCTAGCCTCCGTTTGGTGGGGGGGGGGGCAATCTAGCCCCTGTTTGGCGGACTGGCCCAGGTGGCCACAATACCAGAACCAGTCCGCCCGCTTGGCCTTTTCACGCAAGCTTATAGGACCTCTCCCAGGCTTCTGGTGAGGGAGATGGCTGCAGAATCTACTCAGGGGGCAAGTTGTTGGGGCGACCCCATCATATGTAGTCTTTCCTTGCCTGTGCCAGGCTACAGTTATACTTTATCAGTAGATTCTCAACGATGACGATATTTCATTATTGCGGTCAGCTTCCCCGGGCTGAGCATACACTGAGTCTGAGTCCTTCTTGATGTCGGACAAGGGCATGCTCTATCAGTGTCTGGACATTCCCATTGTGGTCCTAGGATTCTTCTATCCAAATCCGTGGCTGCAAAGAGTTGCTGTGCCAGTTGTTATCGTCAACTCCAGTGGAAAAGGTCACGTGCTTTCCGAACGCGGCTTTTGCGCACGTCAGCTGGGCGCGCACTTTTGCCAACCTATCTAAAAGACGCCTTCGCGTTGAATGGTGACACCTAAGCATCCCACTTTTAAAATGCGAAGCATTTCTTAGCGAACTTTAGGAACCTTGAGCGTATCTATTTATCTAGCCGCTTACGTTTGGGTGCTCTCGTGGTCACCCCCTTATTTTGGAGTGAACCAGAATCAGCGTGTCAAGGTAAGAGGGTTTGACGAATATGACGCGCTGGTCAAGACATTATTAATGTCACAATCACGTCATGTACGTCGTCAAACGCTTCCCGCCAGACAGTGGCACATACCCACTGGAGGGTATGTGCCACTGGTGTGCAGATATGTGCCACAAGGGATTGACACTTGGAATCTACCCAGGGACGACGAGAACACACATGGGCAATTTTAACGCGTGAGCAATACCCGACATTGGTAGCGTCAACCCAACGAAGGCATAGAATACATGTCAGTGTTAAGAAAAACTTGATATAGACAGCGTTGAGCCCTCGACGAATGCAAATAATTTCAAGATCCCAGCAGGAATCGAACCTAAGCATTCTGCGTGGCAGTCAAGCATTCTACCACACAGCTACGCCAGGTCTCGGAACTTCTTTTAAATAGGCGCTAATCCTCGTGAAACGTCAATATCGGTTGCAGTGCTGCCTACCCAAATTTTTGAACATTACATATGTACTCCTTCAATACAGCCGTCACGTCGGATTATCGTCAATTTTGGTTAGGTGCCATGCGCTGAATTTGATTTATGTAGCAGTGTCCAGGGTCAGCATCTTCGCGAGCATTAGCACTTCATTTCAGCTTCTGGTGTTGCTAATACGCATGTTCAAGTTGGCATCGTTGCGCAAGTGCAAAGAATCGGTTTTATAAACATCTGAATTTCTTCAACATTGCCTGTACGTGCAATATTTGTACATATATTTAACGCCATTTCATGACGTGTCACTCAATTAAAAAAATTCAACACGGCCCCTTTCCTTCCGCATGCTTCGCACAACGTCGATACCCAGGTACGTAGGATCTGTCGAATTTTTCGTCTGCAAAATTCTGAGTCCCTGAACGGTATACCTGTACCTCGAAGAATAATTGCAGCGGACTAGTTGCGAGACACTGAAAAGCGGCCGCTCGCAAGAACGTGCTACGAAGCAAAAGCACGCGACGACGTGTTGGATCAATATAGGCGTGGCCTCATCACCTGGTCTCCAAGGCTGCCGACCTATATATCGACTCGGACGCAGCGGCGACGAAGACACTCTCCCTCCATGGCGCGATCGACTCGGACGACTATCAGCAACGCACGCCTCTGCTGAACGCGTGTAGCCAGACACGTCGACCCTGTTAATGTCTCGTAGGCTTGGTAGTCCCAATGATAGCAAGCTCTCTCTCTCTGCGTACCCGGTTCGAATCCCCGACGCAAAGGCTGTGTTGTGGATACTGATATGTTGGGTTTAACATCCCAAAACCACCATATGATTATGAGAAATGCCATAGTGGAGGGCTCCGGTAGTTTTGACCACCTAGGTTTCTTTAACGTGCACCCAAATAAAAGCACACGGGCCTACAGCATTTTCGCCTCCATCGAAAATGCAGCCACCACGGCCGGGATTCGATTCCGCGACCTGCGGGGTCAGAAGCCGAGTACTTTAACCACTAGACCACCGCGGCGGGGCTCAGTCCCATACATTGACATAATAGGGTGTGAGGCGCTGTGACAAACCTTCGCCCTTCCCCCGAAGGGGCCCCCTACGCTCGCCAACGTACAATAGCCTGTACGCCGCAATCGAGATAGAACTCTCGCCTATATTGAGGGTTTGTGCCTACGTGCACCAGCGCCCTCCTTATCAGCGCAGCTCGCGGAGTAACGATTTGCAGCCGTATCCACGCGTCAGCCCGATAACAACTATAGTCGCCGCGGCAAGATTCCGAGCCATCGCGAGACCGCCGCGGTCGGTCGATTTAGGCCCCTATCGAATGTCGCGCGTCTCATGGCAGACTTCACTCCAGTGGCTTATCTGTGTTGAGTAATATTAACAGTTACGCCAGGCGCAAGAGCGACGTCTGAGATATAGATAAAGGTTTCACTGGCACCCTTGCACAGAAACCGCGATATCGCTAATCTAAGTAAACGGACGATTGCGACACTGTTCCCGGCATAGCAGCGTACCCCGAGTGCATGATTACGATCGCCGTGTTGTCGATTGCATTCAACTGTAACGCGCGCGTGCAGGAAATGTCTGCATTCCCGGGAAATTATAGTTATTATATTATTATTTTGTCGTTGGACGTTTTCAGAATGTGGTTGCTTGAAACTGCGTGGTCGTTTCGCGCGCTTCTACAGGAATCCAGCAGTCGTGGCCAGGAAACGAACCCACGGCATCCGTCCTTTTAATGAACAACCCTACCAGCACGGCCGCCTGCGGACAGAGCACCACCGCCAAGAGAATTGTCATTATTCAAAGCGCAGATATACCACCTGCTTTCTGAAGTTTGCACTCCGATGCTGCGTCGCATATTCTCGCTGAGCAAATAGAGGGATATCGCGTAATCACGTATCGTCTTTTTTTTTTGTCATTCGTAGCGTGAAACGCGAAGAATGCGAATATTTTTTTTATTTAAGTATACTGCAGACCTTCTCGGTCCAAGCAGGTGTGGTACATAGGATATACAAACAATAATGCCACGTACAGAAAGGCACCGACACAATCACACCGACACACACACACACACACACACACACACACACACACACACACACACACACATATATATATACCTATATATATATATATATATATATATATATATATATATATATATATATATATACCTATATATATATATATATATATATATATATATATATATATATATATATATATATATATATATATACAGTCAAGTAGATCCTCCGTGAGCGGTCACAACGTGGTTTATTTCGACGTTTCGGCCTAGAGTCTGGTCTTCATCAGGAACCAGGATGAAGTCTGGCCTTCATCAGGAATCCTGATGAAGGCCAGACTCTAGGCCGAAACGTCGAAATAAACCACGTTGTGACCGCTCACGGAGGATCTACTTGACTATATGCAACGCTACGGCCACTCAACCACCATGCCTGCCTGCCTGCCTATATATATATATATATATATATATATATATATATATATATATATATATATATCGGAAAGTACTTCGGACTTTCTCCTTTGCTGTGAAACAATGCCTGATCTTATGTGTAATGTGACTCTTTCTCGGCCGAATTCGTGGGTGTTCATCTTGAATGGATCACTGCGAAAGATAAAAAAAGGCGCTCTTTCACCTCTTCTGATGATAATTTTACAAGGTTCTCCGTAGAGTGTGAATAGAGTAGAGTGCTTACTAATTGGGCCTGATCGTCGATCACGTCGCGGATATACTCGCGTAAACCAAGCGAACGCCACGAAAACACAATAACAGTTTCCTCTCTTGAATGTGTGCGAAGTTAGCCCGCGAGAAAATGTGGAGACCGAGCTGCGAACTATTGCCTGCTTGCAACTATATGGACACTCCCGGCGCATTTTGCCACCGGCGTCGATGTCGCCGTCACTCACCGTATATATATATATATATATATATATATATATATATATATATATATATATATATATATATATATATATATATATATATATATATATATATGAAAATACAACAGAGAAAAAACAAGCCCCAAAAAACACTTCATTGCGCAGAATTGAACTAGTGTCATCTTATTCGTGAGTGTGAGGCGTTAACCAC